>NC_058087.1:24558262-24922545 GCF_014858855.1 Bufo gargarizans | reverse complement strand
CACTCCACCATCAGCTGCGGCACTCGACCACCTCATTTTGACATAAAAAAAAGTAGTATAAAAGTAACAGCCGTTTGATCCCAGAGAACATGGACAGTCGAAGCCAAGCCCCAGAAAGCCTCATTCTCCCCATATATCTGAAGTGGATCTTGTAAAAAATATCAGGTCTATAATTACAGTAATCCGTTTCCCGCAGCGCGGTTCGTCCCCCATACACCCTGGCGCCACATTTACAGTTATTTTAAGGATTTCCAGCGATAAAAAATTTGAGAACTATTCTGGGAAATCAAGGACACCTGCAAGCCACAGTAATTACCCATTCCGCACCAGCAGCTTTCCGCTATGGAAGCTTTACCGTACGTCTTATATCTCATTTCAGATACAATGTGCGTTCCCTGTAAATTATTCAGCAGCATTTCAGATCCCTCACAAGTGTTAAGAAATGCTTGTGTGTTGTACAGCAGTCAGCAGCGCTCCGCCAAACAGCTCCTTTTAAGAATAAGTGATATTACACCCACACGACTCGGTCGTAGGGCTTCAAAAGAAGCGCAAGAAATGGGAAAACAAGTCAGGAAAGGGGGAAAAAATAAAAAATTCTGAAACGTTTTAGAACTTTTTAGTTATTTACTATACTTAAGGAAAAGTGCCTACAATGCAGTTGTAGGGTAGTTATTACATAAAGTGGCAATAACGCACTGCCTGACTCAGACGGTATAAAAGAAAACAAAAAATATTTTATTAATACAACACACTAAAATTGGGCTGCGCCCTATAAAGTATAAGGGAACCAGGCAAGTGGAACCCGTATCCTACAGGAGGTGTGTATCGTTGGGATAGTTTGTATTTATCCCTGTCCAGATTACTGTCACATGCACGCTATGGATATTAGTATATATGAATTGAACCGGATGAAGAAATTTAGGAGCCGGCCTATAGTGACCCGATCCCAGAAATATATAGTGCTAAAGCCTGGTGGTGTCAGAGATAAGGGTACTTTCACACTAGCGGTTTTCTTTTCCGGCATAGAGTTCCGTCACAGGGGATCTATACCGGAAAAGAACTGATCAGTTTTATCCCCATGCATTCTGAATGGAGAGTAATCCGTTCAGTTTGCGTCAGGATGTCTTCAGTTCAGTCGTTTTGACTGATCAGGCAAAAGAGAAAACCGCAGCATGCTACGGTTTTCTCTCCGGCCAAAAAAACTGAATACATGCCTGAACGCCGGATCCGGCATTTTTTCCCATAGGAATGTATTAGCGGCGGATCCGGCATTCAGAATACTGGAATGCCGGATCCGTCGTTCCGGCATGCGCATGCGCAGATCGGCAAAAATGTGAAAAAATGTACAAGACGGATCCGTCTGTCCGCATGACAAGCGGAGAGACGGATCCGTCCTTGCAATGCATTTGTGAGACGGATCCGCATCCGGATCCGTCTCACAAATGCTTTCAGTCAGCGGCAGATCGGCGGATCCGGCGACCAGTTCCGACAACGGAACTGCCCGCCGGATCACACTGCCGCAAGTGTGAAAGTAGTCTTAGGAATGTATTAGTGCCGAATCCGGCATTCAAAATACCGGAATGCCGGATCTTTCCTTCCAGTCTGCGCATGCACAGACCAAAAAAAAAGGTGAAGAGAATAAATGCCAGATCCATTTTGCCGGATGACACCGGAAAGAAGGATCCGGCATTTCATCCGGCGATGGAACTGCTTGACGGATCACTCTGCCAAAGAGTATCTTACTGCCAGAAGAACTGATATCATTCCTTGTAAGCGGAGCTGGTCAGCAGTCATATCCTTCTCGCCCCCAGGGCTTCAGATGGCATTAGATACAATGTATGTCAACCCCGGTGCGGTGAAACAGAGTATACTGCTCAGAGATCTGGATACTTTGTATATATTCACAACACACAAGCCATGTGTAAAATGCACCGCTGCTAATGTCAAGTTGCCAATCCTGCTCAACGTGTTTCATGTGTCGTTATTGCGGACACCTCATCAGGAGCTAGGACGAACGGCCATAGAACAAAGCATAGCAAAAAAATGCAAGTGGACCTACTTTTTTTCCCGCATAAAATGTGAGTCTATCAACAGTTGTAGTATATCTTATATGGCGAATGTGGCGTCTTGGTCACCCTCCAGCAGTCTGTAGTTCTCCTGTCTGTAAATGAAACCTTTTCAATCACCAAAAAGTCCATCAAAAAGCAAGGATGTGGATACTAGACAAGGTGGAAGGGTAGGAGGGGGATGCGGCTGCAAGTATCTCTGTCTCTGTGAAGCTGTGTGCTGTGAGGGGGGGGGGGGGGGAGACATCTGATTGGCTTAGAGCAGGGATGCTCAACCTGCGGCCCTCCAGCTGTTGTAAAACTACAACTCCCACGATGTCCTTCTGTAGGATGATAGCTGTAGGCTGTCAGGGAATGATGGGAGTTGTAGTTTTGCAACAGCTGGAGGGCCGCAGGTTGAGCATGCCTGGCTTAGAGCATGCAGCACAGCTCTGACGTCATACTAGGAAAAGCTTTACCTATTCAAGATGCATGGCGGGAGAAAATGTGCATGTATGAGCAAAAGGAAGGGGAAAAAAAACCTAAATATGCAGGTTATACTCTAGTTCAGTCTGCATCACATCTAATACACATCTACAGCTGCTTAGGGAGCGATTGTAAGTTGTTCTTTAAAATAATAGGTACAGTAGTAGACTTGAGTGAACCATTCATATACTTTGTGTCACCTCCCGCACAAGTTTCCATATTACCTTGTACGTATAGCTACTTAAAGGGGTTGTCGAGATTAGGACACTTAGGAGAGCGATTACATAGAGAGCTGCCTCCTGGAAAACCTGTCTTGCATTATAAAGACATGGCATTGTGTACGGTGGACAAGTCCTTTAAATAGCCCCTATCAGCAGGATCAATCCTATTAAATTGTGCATACCGCCGGGGTTGATCATGCTGAATAAAATGATATCTGTTTTGTGAAAATCAGTTGTGACGTTTACAAGAAATAAAAACAGACTTGTATTCTTTATGCAAATGAGGACTTCATTGCACCGAGGGGTGGGGCCTAACACCTCGGTGCACCTCAGCTTTTCAGCTTTCCAGTGCTGGCCATGTCCCTTGGTGCACTGCAACCTTCATTCGAATAAGGGGTCACGAACACAAATCCGTTTTTTATTTTAGTTTTTTTTGGCCCGTAAGCGGAACCATTCATTTCAATAGGGCTGCAAAAAAAAAAAGGAAATGACTCTGTGTGCATTCCGTTTACATATGTCCACAATTCCATTCCACAAAAAAATAGAGCATGTCCTATTCTTGTCCGTTTTGCGGACAAGCCTAGGCATTGTTACAATGGATCCGCTATGGCCTCATACGCACGACCGTATGTATTTTGCAGTCCGTAAACCACGTATCCGCCAAAAATACGGATGACGTCTGCATGCATTAGCTGACCCCTAATAGAACCGTCCTATCCTTGTCCGTAATGCAGACAATATTAGGACATGTTCTATATTATTTTATTTTTTTGCGGAAAGAACGGACATACAGACTTATGGAAAAGGAATGCACACAGAGTAACTTCGGTTTTTTGTTTGCGGACCCATAGAAATGAATCCGCATAGGGTCTGCAAAAAAATGGAACTGACATGGAAAGACAATACAATCGTGTGCATTAGCCCTAAGAATAGAAGTCTTTTTTTTTCGGGAATGCTGCAACCGATTTTCTCAAGTTCTCTTTTAAACCACAGGCAATAACAACTGCTGCATGTTATTGACTTATACATTCAAAGCTGCCAAAACAAAGCTGCCAGCTCTGACACCACTTGATGCTCTGCAGCCATGGGCTAAAGCTACATTGGCCCCCTCCCCATGTACTGTCACAATAATCCTGTTAATATTGTGTACTCTCTGCTCCCGCTCACCTACCTCCAGGGGTGCACCACTAATGAGGCCAGGTGAGGCCCAGGTAGGGGCAAGAGGGGAGCAGCGGAAGGGCTATGGGCAATGAGCGCTTTCAATGTGGCAAAGGGGTTAGGTTAAGAAATTGGAGTTGGGGGGGGGGGGGGGGCGCCGTTTCAGTTTTCAGGCTAAGTGCACCCCTGCCTACCTCTTCATTGATATGGAAGACAAAATGGAGGGGAAAGCTCAAAATATTAACAGGGGGCGGGCAAAGCAGGAAGTCTGCAAGGTGCAATTTTGGCCAATAGTTACAGAGCAGGAAGTGATGTAAGAGAAGGGGGCGGTGCTTAGTCTTCCTCTCCTGTACAGCCCAGTAAATTGCTGCAGTTATCGCCTGCGGTGTTGAGGATCCGCAGTGAGCGACAGAATGAAAAGTTCAAGGTTTGATTAATGTCCCTAGCAGGCTCATTTTACTAGTTTCAACTGGTGTTTCAGTTTAAAGATCTGAAAATGAGTCAGCTTCAAAATAATGTACAAAAATTGGAAAAAAACTTTAAATCTAAATATTGTTATTAAAATCAGTCATGCTGTACATTGCAGAAGCAGATAAGGGGGTCACGGTGTAATAATAATATGAATAGAGCTTTAAGGGTCTAAAACAGGAAACTTCCTAAGAAATCATTTTGTTAAATGGCTTTGTCTTTCGGTAATTGGACTGGAGGGGATACTGCCGAGGCAGCAGGAAAATGACTGATTCACTGTGTCCAGCAAGAGTAATGGCTCTGGAGAGGTCTCGTCATTTAACAAATTATGCTAAGCTGTGTCATAATTATGATTGATGAAATACTTTATCACATGCCAGCACTTACTCTAATGTGTTCGGTGCTGAGTGCAAGCATGTCGCCCCTCTCTTTAATAACTCAATTTCTAAATGAGTAGACCTGAACCCAAACGAAGAGTTAACTGTTACTCTAAATACTAAATTATTACCTTTATTAAAAAAAGGGATTCGGGGTCTACGGAACGGATTAGGATGGGCCATTAATTTTAGATTGATGGGAGTCCCAACAGCTGACTAAGGGACTCTCATAATTTTCTTCAAACGTTTTCTTCTGGTTTATCGGTATTTTGGTGAAGATCTTTTGCCACAGGTTTTATTTTATATTTTAATAAAAGGTTACATTTTAGTGAGTTTTTTACATATACTTTTACGTATACTGCAGCTTCTGTGGCTCAGTGGTTAGCGCTGGGGTCCTAGGTTCGAATCCGACCAAGGACAACATCTGCATGGAGTTTGTATGTTCTCCCCATGTTTGCGTGTGTTTTCTCCAGGTTCTCCGGTTTCCTCCCACACTCCAAAGACAGACTGATAGGGACCTTAGATTGCGCGCCCCATCAGGGACAGTTGGATGCTAATGTCTGTAAAGCGCTGCAGAAAATAGTAGCGCTATAGAAGTGCATAAAATAAATAAATATACTTGATACTGACCACCTGATGGAATTTATTGTATTTCAT
Source organism: Bufo gargarizans (assembly GCF_014858855.1). Lineage (NCBI taxonomy): Eukaryota > Metazoa > Chordata > Amphibia > Anura > Bufonidae > Bufo > Bufo gargarizans. Next base: position 24,917,133 of record NC_058087.1, on the reverse strand, counting down.
TTCTGAGAGCTACAAGCTGCCTCGGACTGGCCCACAGGGGTATAGGTGAATCCCCCGGTGGGCCCCTAGTCTCCCACCACCTGCACAAGTGGCACATAACACAGTAGACTTCCTGCACTACATACATATATTCCATGTACAGCACCTCAACCCGCCTGTGTTCATAGAAAAAACTTGATAGATTATTAAAGAAACTCCCAGTTTATTATTCTAGACACGATCAGAGCTGAGATGACTTCTAGGTGTAGAGGAAAGCCACCAGCGTCCTCTTCTCCCCAGGACCTACCTTCTCAAAGTCACTGCAAGGACCCCCATATTCAATCTTCTGGTACCATCTTATTGCTGTGTGAGCGGGTAATATTTAAATATATCTGTACGATGGGCCCCCAAAATAAATTTTACTAGTGGGCTCTAAAAAACAAACAAACTCCAGACTAGACTTCTAAATTCAGACCCTGGACCGGAATCCTAAATAAATTCAGACCCCACACCAGACCCACAAATTAATTCAGAAACCAGACAGGACCTATAAATGAATTAATATCCTAGTCCGGATCTCTAAATGAATACAGACCCCAGACCAGGAGCCTAAATAAAAACAGAAAACTTCAGACTAGACTAAATTCAGACCCTGGATCAGAGTCTTAAATAAATTCAGACCCCAGACCAGACCCACTAATTAATTCAGAAACCAGACCGGACCCGCAAATTAATTAATATCCTAGTCTAGATCTCTATATCTGTGCAGACCCCAGACCAGAATGATATACTTACCCTACTTACGCCTGGGTACTTTGTTACCGCCGCACACATGGGACTGTGTTTTAGTTCTCTAGGCTCAGCATTACTCCATCCCCTGCTGTGCAAAGAACCTCATCCTTGTGATTGACAGAGGACCCTGAGGTCAGAAGCCCGTCAATCATAATGTAATTGCATTTCTTACTGATATGCCATGACATTATCAGCCGGGAATACCCCCAGGATAAATCTAAACAGGACACTTTCCCTTTAAATCTGGAAAATAAATGCTTAAAAATACTGATCTATTTTATCACGAACCGTAATCATTTTCAACATTTCTCCCCTTTAAATCTATATTACCATCGGGGGGATGAGGATTTCGATCGGCCTGCCAAACCCTACCGGTTGTGATCGGAGAAGATACTTTGTTTCTTATTTTTAGTGATATTCATTACACGTGAATGGAAACATCTAACTTTAGGATGATATGAACGCGTCTTTAATGAGACACGACTTTTTTCTCCTCTTTTGCTGCAATCCCAAGCGCTGAACTTACGCTGAAAAGATGATCTTGAAATGTCAATCTTTGAAGTCTCAGAGCGCGGACGGGACTGGAGCGCCGTTCTCTGCTGAACTGCGATGAAAATGTCACCGTGAAAGTACAACTATTCAGAAGGTTAATGATGGAGGTTGGAGCTGCGGATGGAGATTCCAGATGATGAATTTCATCTTTGCGCCCCAGTTTCTAAATGTGTGAAACGGAAACTGACGTGATAGCGTCATAATGTTGAGAACAAAAGATTTCTATCAAAAATGGATTTTACATCTTTGTTAACCCCTTAGTGACTAAGCAATCTTTTTTTTATTTTCGTTGCATTCCAAGAGCTAGAACTTTTTTCATTTCTCCATCGATGTAGTCGTAGGAGGGCTTATAATATTTTTTTTTATGGAACAGCAGGGGACGCTAGGGAGGTTTGTCGCGGTCACGGCCTGCTATTAGCTGCTCCCCCTGTCGCAGGATGTTTTGATCAGCGCGATGGGAAGATGCAGCGGTGGCCGTGTGGGGATCAGGAGTCACGCGTGTGCCAGGGAGCGGGGTAAGCATAATCTACATGAGGGGCCTGTGCATTGGGCGGCATACTTTAAACATTGAATAACCCCTTTAACTCTTTTTTGGGGAATGGGAAAAAACAATACCGCCACTGAGGTATTATGTTATTGACTTTTATTTTTCAGAATAACAGCATAACTTTATAACAATACCAAATACATATAGTTTTAAATGTTTTGCTACTTTTGCACCAAAAACTTTTTTCAAAAAACATTTTTGCCTCCTTGCATGCTGAGACCCAAACCTTTTTTCGCCCTACAGAGCTCTGTGAAAGCTTGATTTTTGCAGGTGGTAGTTTTCACTGGTATTATTTGGGGTACATCAGACCTTTTAATCTTTTTGTATTCAATTTTTTGGCGGGCAAATAAGCAAAACAACAATTTTGTATGGGATAAATTACTTCAACAACAGTATAGGATAAATTACGGTACATAATAGTTCTGTTGTACTAGTCGTTATGGAGAGAGCGATTCTAAATATGTGGTGGGGATTTGATTTTTGCAATTAACGTGAAGATTTTATTTATTTAATAAAACAATTTTTTTTTACTACTCCCACAAGGGGATTATTTATGTCACCGCCAGTTCTGTGAGAAGGTCTGGCAGACGTTCTTCTCTACCTCTTGTATGATGTTCTTTGTTTTGGTTTCACTTTCTCATCTCCTTTCCATCTGCCAGGTGTCACTTATTTAGACTAATCGTCTTCCTTTATTTTCCCTCCCATACTGCCTCACTTTGTGGTTTATACTTTTTCCTGGATGAGGTGTTCACTGCTGGAGGCTGCTTCTGATGTTTGCTCAGATAAGTCCTTTACTTTATTGTGTTTCCTTGCTAGCTTGATTCTAGGTGACCCTGACTCTGTCCGTATTAAGTGCAGGGAGTCGGTGGTCGTGTCCCCTCACTATTATAGGGTTTTCAGGTGTCACACAGACTTAGGTACGTGGGCATGCAATCGTCTTCCATCGAGACCCTTGCATGTGCATAGCAGTCAGGGAGAGCTCTTAGGGTTTTATAGGGCTCACCTATAAGCTCCTTAGTTCGGGATCAAGCCAGTCGCTCGTTTATTCATAAGTTCCAGCTATCTGCAAACTTCATCTGTGACAATTTACAGCCAATCTTTTGATCCCTTATATAATATTTTATTCTGCTTCTACCGTACAGAGTATTATACTGTCAGTGCTCTACTGAGAGGGGCAGCCTGATATGGATATACAGCAGGCAGGCCATGGCCTATCACAGACCCCAGGCTGCCATGCAAATACATCAGGACTAGTAAAGCAAAGCGAGCTTCGGATCCTAGATCACCTAGATCAGAAGTTGCTTCGCTCAAAACTTCGGTTTAATGCTGTAAGGAGATCCATCTACGTATAGCATTAAAATGCATGGCCTCTGACGAGGTGAAGTCAGTTATTTCCGAAGTCTTGCCAGACTTTGGTGAATAATTTCGGTATTTGATTTTTAACTTGAAAAACCATTATAAAACTTGGATCCAAACACAACTTTGGTTTCGACTGGTGCCTTGGAACCGACGTTTTTTCAGTTTAAAAATCAAATACAGAAGTTATTCACTGAAGTCTCGCGAGACTTCGGGAATGACAGACTTCGCCTCGTCGGAGGCCGTACATTTTTAATGCTGTATAGAGACGGGTCTCCGTACAGCATTAAACTTAAGTTTGGAGTGAAGCGACTTCAGATCTAGAATCCGAAGTTCACTTCGCACATCACTAATCAGCACCCTGCAAATTCATTCTCGGGAGCCGCCAATGGGAGACAAAAACTAAACTACTTAGATGCCGCAGTTGCTATTGACAGTGGCATCTAAAGGGTTAAAAGGCCTGGATTGGGGGGGCCTCTGTGAGAACTGAACCCCTGCTTTATGCTGCATGGGTTTAGCCTAGGCCGCCTTAAAAAATGCACTACAAAACTGGCGGCATAGCCTAAGGCCCCTTAGTGATCTCTAGAAATAAGCATATTGGTGGTCACTAAGGGATTGCTGCTGTGTCGAGGACACACTATATGGATAGGAAAACCAACTCATTATACCTCCAGACATCCCATTCTAAATCCACAGGCAATAATATGGAGTTTTTCCCCTTAGCTCTTCTGGAAGGGCTTTTCTATAAATATTTTGGAGGTGTCTGTGGGAATTTTTGTCCATTCATCCAGAAGAGCATTTGTGAGGTCAAGTCTCTGTGCAACCAGACAAGTCCTTCTAACACCAATCTCCCCCAAGCCCAGTCTAGTGGTACTTGTCAACCGTTCATACGTTACACTCATGGGCTTTCTATACAAAATATTGTACTCCTACTGTAGCGTTGTCCGAGTGCCCTCTGAAAGCTAGGAATGTAAACTCTTTCCTTAGGATTTCCATATATTGAACCGATTAGTATTCTTGGCAGGATTCAGCTATACTTTGCATGGGAAGCTTCACTTCTAGTTTTTGCAACTTCTCTACCTAACCATTAGTGTATATTAGAAAGTGGCAGATTTGTTACAAAAACTTTAATTAATGAAAAATTACATTCATCTTCATGGGTTGGGTGGCAAGCACATGGATTTTGGCAAGCCCCATTCAGATCAGTTCAGGAGCTGAGCTGCAGTACCTTGGAGTAGCCACTACAGTGAACTGTGCTTTCTGCTTCTGGCTCCTTCCGGCGCCAACGGATTGGTGAGGGGGCTGGATGTTGGACCTCCATGATATGAACCCGAGGATAGGTCATCAATATATAAACACTGGATAACCCCTTTAATAATGCTATTTATTAACCTGGGAGGAGGGGTGGGGGTGGGAAGTCACAACTGCTCTGTGCATACACAAATAAGGGCTCATGCACACGAGCATGTGTGCCCCGTGTCTGTGTTGCGGACTGAAGATAGAGGGTCCACAATATACGGGCACCAGCCGCGTGCACTCCATATCACGGAAGCCCACCCAATGACTTGAATAGGTCCGCAATCCTCAAAATACGGAGTATTGCAGAGTGGAAGCATGGATCAGAAGCCCACAGAAGAACTATGATGCGCTTCTATGAGATTTCGGTCTGTGCCTCCACATTGCAAAAATAGAACATCTCTTTTTTGCTCTGCTAGATTTGCAGCTCAAGGGCAGGGTCTATTCTGCTGCAGCTCAGGGGGCGTGTCTCAGCTCTCCCTATCACAGCTCAGGAGGCGTGTCTCAGCTCTCCCTATCACAGCTCAGGGGGCATGTCTCAGCTCTCCCTATCACAGCTCAGGAGGTGTGTCTCAGCTCTCCCTATCACAGCTCAGGAGGTGTGTCTCAGCTCTCCCTATCACAGCTTAGGAGGCGTGTCCAATCTCTCCCTATCACAGCTCAGGAGGCAGTTGAAGGATTAAACTGAGCATGTGCGGCCATCTCAGTGAGCAGGACAAAGAAATAAGAAAAAGAACAAACAGCAGGTGGTGATATACAGATACATTTTATTGAAGAACTCAGTGGCTATGCTAAATTTTAAATTACATGCAATTACAAAAATATTTTGACCCAGGTGCTGTTTTGACAACTGCACCATATTTTTAAAGGGACAATCCCTAAAGTTTTAATAATCAGGCCTGAAAAGGCTTCAGTGACCAGACACTTTTTTCATACCTGTTGGTTTAATGGTCCAAACTTTTTTTTATATTTTACACTGTCAAAGTATTTTTTGCATAGTTTTACATGACAACTGGATCTTTTATGTAATATGTACTGGCAAATGGCCAGTTTAGTGCACCAAGGGCGGGCCCGAGCCCCTATGTACACTCTTGCTCCTCCTGCTTCCTCTACCGGCCCCTCCACCCCTTTGACAGGGCCAGGTTCTTGCATAGTCATCTTGCCTGGTTCTGTCAATCAAGAAGGAGAGGGAGGGGCAGGAGGAGCAAGAATGCACAGAGGGGTTTGGGCCCGCCCTCAGTGCACTTAATTACTTATTTGCATATGGATTACAAGTGCTTTTTCACCAGAATGGAGCAGCAGATCACTGAATGAAAGGTGTCATTACGTTCAGCTGAGCGAGCCCTACAAGGCCTTGTGCCTGGTATAACAGTGGATTTCCTGGTGACACGCTCCCTCTAAGAGTCCCTCCTCAAGTGCAATTATGGAGCAGTCTGATAGCACATTTGGGCTTCAGTAGGACTACAGAGCAGCAGGATTAGAAACCAGTTGGGTCGAGTGTCTTTATAATCGATGTTGAAGTGTTAAAGAGATCGGTTATTGCCAAATGGAGCTTCAAAGAGCACAAATCTGGCGGACGCCTCGCACAAAATCCAACTATCTGAAATAGATTTCACACGTTTGATGGGACGGAAATGTAAAATATGTAAATGTTCTGTTTGATTCCAGCTTTTCCGGGCCTCTGATATCTACAAGGAATGATTAGTTTTGTCTCTGCAGACCGTCTCTTGTTTTGAGTTTCTGTCAGATGAAATACCGCCTGATGACATTTGAGGCCGGATGTTGTACAGGAGAACGTCTCCTTAGAGTCTGTCAATTACAACTTCTTTTGGATCACACTGTAAATCAACTTCATACGTCTCACAAAGTGAAGGCAAACGTCTCGCTCGATAAATATGCTTGTTTAGAGGAAACCCCAAGCTACGACGCAACAAAAAATAACAAAAAAACAACTTGGATGGATATTTTGCAACTGTGGCATCGCAGCATGTCACACTGTGACACCATTGAGCTGCACTCACTATTCTGCTGGCGGAGTCACTGTGTACATACATTACATTACTTATCATGTACTGATCCTGAGTCACATCCTGTATTATACTCCAGAGCTGCACTCACTATTCTGCTGGTGGAGTCACTGTGTACATACATTACATATCCTGTACTGATCCTGAGTTACATCCTGTATTATACTCCAGAGCTGCACTCACTATTCTGCTGGTGGAGTCACTGTGTACATACATTACTTATCATGTACAGATCATGAGTTACATCCTGTATTATACTCCAGAGCTGCACTCACTATTCTTCTGGTGCAGTCACTGTGTACATACATTACATTACTTATCATGTACAGATCATGAGTTACATCCTGTATTATACTCCAGAGCTGCACTCACTATTCTGCTGGTGCAGTCACTGTGTACATACATTACTGATCCTGTACTGATCCTGAGTTACATCCTGTATTATACTCCAGAGCTGCACTCACTATTCTGCTGGTGGAGTCACTGTGTACATATATTACTTATCCTGTACAGATCATGAGTTACATCCTGTATTATACTCCAGAGCTGCACTCACTATTCTGCTGGTGCAGTCACTGTGTACATACATTACATTACTTATCCTGTACTGATCCTGAGTCACATCCTGTATTATACTCCAGAGCTGCACTCACTATTCTGCTGGTGCAGTCACTGTGTACATACATTACATTACTTATCCTGTACTGATCCTGAGTTACATCCTGTATTATACTCCAGAGCTGCACTCACTATTCTGCTGGTGGAGTCACTGTGTAAATACAGTACATTACTTATCTACTGAGTTTCACCCTGTTTTACAATACTCTAGAGCTGCACTCCCAGTAACTTCTCTGACTTAAAGGAGTATTCCCATCACAGAAAATAGCCGAGCGCTGCCCGCACGTGTGCGGTGCGCTCCCATTCACTTCTATAGGAGCTTGGTTGTGGACAGACCTCCAGCCACAGCTCTCCCCGCTTCGTTCTCGTTGTAGATGAGGGTCCCAGAGGTGGGACCCGCACCTATCAGACAATGGGGGCATATCCTAGCGATATGCCCCCATTGTCTGTGATGGGAATACCCCTTTAATAACATCTTCAATCAGCCATAATTCCGCTGCGTTATTTTGTGTCGATGTACAGTAACACCCAGATCTCCATAGGCATCTCATAAATTGCAGAAGGTTTGAATGTTTCCTCTGTATTACGGGTGCAAACAAAGCCACCATATGGGGACTGTGTGACGGCAGCCTTTACCTGTAGACTATAGAAGCATTCACAACACTCTACAGTCTGTAGATGGGTTCAAGACTACAGACTCTCCTGAAACAGAAAGATTGAAGGGAAGTCCTGCAATGAAGGAGAAGCATTTCCAATCATAACATTTTGCTTGGTAATTGCTGTTTAAGCAATTTTTTTGACAAATTTCCACAGACACTAGAACTTCAGAAGCGCAGCATTTTCACATTATCTGGTTTTTATGACATTTTTTTAAAATACATACAGTATCTACCGGGCAGCCAGTGATTTTATGGAGTCATCTGGGTCTGACAGCTGTTAACGCTGATTGGTGTTGTTTACACCCTGCACTTTTGTGTCTCCTGACAGGTCTATGAGACGGTCCCATGCTACAATGAATGCAATCAGTACTTGTGGGTGACTGAGCCGTGGTCTGCCTGCAAACTGCACAGCGAGGAGAAGACGGCTAACTGCGGGGCGGGAATACAGATCAGGAGAGTGCGGTGAGTGACAGAGATAAATATCCTGCAGCAATGGCATATTATTGCAATCTAATGCTGCATCATATCCTAATAGCAATATACTTTACTTTATATTCTAATGTATTCAACTGATTCTGTGAGAGAATCTAAACTGCACTAAACAGACATTATAGAGCTGCAAAGAATAAAACAAGGCAACTGGACATACTGTAGGTTTCCTGAAAACGTTTCACTCGTTCTTCCAACGAGCTTTCTCAATTCTGAGTGACTCTACAAGAATTATCTGGGAATAAATATGTAACTGAATCAATATCTGGTAATTATACCCAGCATGGGGTCAGAGGTCATTATACCCAGCATGGGGTCAAAGGTGTTGATTCCATTATCCTAATTGGAGTCAGTAGGTGATAATGACCTCCCAGAAAAAGGTGTGAAGGAGGCCAGCTACGTGAAAATGGAGAAGCCAAGCTTGAATAGAGGCGGGAGGGTTAGACATCTATTGTCTGCCACATACAATGCTGTCTTGACACCTTTTTCTGGGAAGTCTTTATCACCTACTGACTCCAATTAGGATAATGGGATCAACACCTTTGACCCCATGCTGGGTATAATGACCTCTGACCCCATGCTGGGTATAATTACCAGATGTTGATTCAGTTACATATTTATTCCCAGATAATTCTTGTAGAGTCACTCAGAATTGAGAAAGCTCGTTGGAAGAACGAGTGAAACATTTTCAAGAAATCTACAGTATGTCCAGTTGCCTTGATTTATTCTTTACAGATATACCATGACCTGGATAAATGAGAACCTTCACAGACAGACATTATAGAGGGTTGGGATCCCCAGCAGAAGCCAGAGTCAAGGAGTTGTTTGCCCCTTTGTGTAATTTCCAAATCCACATCTACTATGTTGCACACACAGTGAGATAGGGAGCTGCATTCTGCCTGGCATGCAACTGAAAAGGACATTTGGGAGGAGCATTGCGAGATCACTCCCATCAGTGTTTATTGGCTGCCTCTCTGATAAAGACCCCCAGAGCTCCACCCAAGTGTCCTTTCCAGGTGGAACACGGTATACACACCCAAACTATGGTTCTTGAGGGCCCCTGGTGTTTAATTCTTTTCAGGTATCTCTTACTTCTCCTTATGTAAAGGGTCTCATGATGTTGCATATTATCCAGATTTTCTGAACCGTCCTATTTTCACAATGAGATAATGATACTTCATCCAAAACGTGTTTTCCAACTGTGGTTGCCAAGGCAGAGTCGATTATCTACCGCGAAAAATCATTTTTGTAACGTCGGTTAACAAATTCAGCCCAGGTTATTGCGGCTGAAGAGAAACAGATTATTATCTGAGGCTGAAAAGGAGTCTGGATGCAGAGATTCAATAACATTAGTCTCGAGGCTCATTCATCATTGAGCACAAAGTTTCCATTACTGCAAGACATAAAACCTGTCCACACGTGTCTGATGTCTAGGTGCTCAATGTGGAAGATATAGACTGGGCAGTACAAGGGGTTTATGGCCAGAATGATGGTTCCCTTGTATTCCTAGTAGAGGATTGGTGATGTCATGTATTCTTAGTAGAGGATTGGTGATGTCATGTATTCCTAGTAGAGGATTGGTGATGTCATGTATTCCTAGTAGAGGATTGGTGATGTCATATATTCCTAGTAGAGGATTGGTGATGTCATATACTTCTAGTAGAGGATTGGTGATGTCATATATTCCTAGTAGAGGATTGGTGATGTCATATACTTCTAGTAGAGGATTGGTGATGTCATGTATTCATAGTAGAGGATTGGTGATGTTATGTATTCCTAGTAGAGGATTGGTGATGTCATGTATTCCTAGTAGAGGATTGGTAATGTCATATACTTCTAGTAGAGGATTGGTGATGTCATATATTCCTAGTAGAGGATTGGTGATGTCATGTATTCATAGTAGAGGATTGGTAATGTCATATACTTCTAGTAGAGGATTGGTGATTCATGTATTCCTAATGGAGGATTGGTGATGTCATGTATTCCTAGTAGAGGATTAGTGATGTCATGTATTCCTAGTAGAGGATTGGTGATGTCATGTATTTCTAGTAGAGGATTGGTGATTCATGTATTCCTAATAGAGGATTGGTGATGTCATGTATTCCTAATAGAGGATTGGTGATGTCATGTATTCCTAATAGAGGATTGGTGATTCATGTATTCCTAATAGAGGATTGGTGATGTCATGTATTCCTAATAGAGGATTGGTGATGTCATGTATTCCTAATAGAGGATTGGTGATGTTATGTATTTCTAGTAGAGGATTGGTGATGTCATGTATTCCTAGTAGAGGATTGGTGATGTCATGTATTTCTAGTAGAGGATTGGTGATTCATGTATTCCTAATAGAGGATTGGTGATGTCATGTATTCCTAATAGAGGATTGGTGATGTTATGTATTTCTAGTAGAGGATTAGTAATGACATGTTTTCCTAGTAGAGGATTGATGAGGCCGTGTATTCCTAATAGATGATTGGTGATGTCAAGTATTCCTAGTAGAAGATTGATGAGGTTGTGTATTCCTAGTAGAAGATTGGTGATGTCATGTGTTCCTAGTAGAGAATTGGTGATGTCATGTATTCCTAGTGTAGGATTGGTGATGTCATGTATTCCCACTAAAGGATTGATGAGGTTGTGTATTACTAGTAGAGGATTGGTGATGTCATGTATTCCTAGTAGAGGATTAGTAATGCCTTGTATTCCTAGTAGAGGAGTGATGAGGCTGTGTATTCCTAGTAGATGATTGGTGATGTCAAGTATTTCTAGTAGATGATTGATGAGGTTGTGTATTCCTAGTAGAGGATTGGTGATGTCATGTATTCCTAGTAGAGGATTGGTGATGTCATGTATTCCTAGTGTAGGATTGGTGATGTCATGTATTCCTACTAGAGGATTGATGAGGTTGTGTATTACTAGTAGAGGATTGGTGATGTCATGTATTCCTACTAGAGGATTGGTGATGTCATGTATTCCTAGTAGAGGATTAGTAATGCCTTGTATTCCTAGTAGAGGAGTGATGAGGCCGTGTATTCCTAGTAGATGATTGGTGATGTCAAGTATTCCTAGTAGAAGATTGATGAGGTTGTGTATTCCTAGTAGAGGATTGGTGATGTCATGTATTCCTAGTAGAGGATTGGTGATGTCATGTATTCCTAGTGTAGGATCGGTGATGTCATGTATTCCTACTAGAGGATTGATGAGGTTGTGTATTCCTAGTAGAGGATTGGTGATGTCATGTATTCCTAGTAGAGGATTGGTGATGTCATGTATTCCTAGTGTAGGATTGGTGATGTCATGTATTCCTACTAGAGGATTGATGAGGTTGTGTATTACTAGTAGAGGATTGGTGATGTCATGTATTCCTACTAGAGGATTGGTGATGTCATGTATTCCTAGTAGAGGATTAGTAATGCCTTGTATTCCTAGTAGAGGAGTGATGAGGCCGTGTATTCCTAGTAGATGATTGGTGATGTCAAGTATTCCTAGTAGAAGATTGATGAGGTTGTGTATTCCTAGTAGAGGATTGGTGATGTCATGTATTCCTAGTAGAGGATTGGTGATGTCATGTATTCCTAGTGTAGGATTGGTGATGTCATGTATTCCTACTAGAGGATTGATGAGGTTGTGTATTACTAGTAGAGGATTGTTGATGTCATGTATTCCTAGTGTAGGATTGGTGATGTCATGTATTCCTAGTAGAGGATTGGTGATGTTATGCATTCCTACTAGAGGATTGGTGATGTCATGTATTTCTACTAGTGGATTGATTATGTCATGTATTCCTAGTAGAGGATTGGTGATGTCATGTATTCCTAGTAGAGGATTGGTGATGTCATGTGTTCCTAATAGAGGATTTTGTGATGTCATGTATTCCTACTAGAGGATTGATGAGGTTGTGTATTACTAGTAGAGGATTGTTGATGTCATGTATTCCTAGTGTAGGATTGGTGATGTCATGTATTCCTAGTAGAGGATTGGTGATGTCATATATTTCTACTAGTGGATTGATGATGTCATGTATTCCTAGTAGAGGATTGGTGATGTCATGTATTCCTAGTAGAGGATTGGTGATGTCATGTGTTCCTAATAGAGGATTTTGTGATGTCATGTATTCCTAGTAGAGGATTGGTGATTGCAAGGGTCACCAAGTGAAAATGAATAATGTCATGGTCTCTTAGGAGAGAAATGGTAATGTATTGGGTCTAAAAGCTAAGGTTTATTGATGTCACTAGTTTTTAGTAGAGGATTTAGGATGCCATAGGTTGCATGTCAAGATTAATGTTGTCATGGGTTCCTAGAACAGGACAGTTGATGTCATCAGCCCCTAAAGTGAAGATAATTGATGAAGGAGGTTCCTAGGTAAGGATTTGTCATGTTATCGGTGCTAAGGTGATTGATTTCAGTCGTCTCAATTGGTAATCTTTTACAGTAAAGAGACAACACTCATTTGATTGGATGCCTTCAACATAGGCTGCGGCCTGCTTACTAGCAAGGCCATTCCTTTTCCGCCTCTAGGGCATGTGCGCATGCTCCCTTAGGCTCTTAGAGGGCCAATGCATGCTCCCCCTAATCTTCGCCAGCCAATGACTGCCAACCCTGGGGTTCTTAAGGCATTTTTCCCTGGTTCCTTTCTTGCTAGTTCCTGCAAAGATGTGCAATATTTGTTTGCATGTGTGCCGACTTCTTCCCATTCCTGGATATTGACCCTTCGTTGCCTGACCTGACCAGTGCCTGACCTTCATATTGACCCTGCCTGTCCTGACTTTGGACTGTTTATTGGATTTCTTGCATTGTACCTGCCCTGACCTCGGCCTGTCCCTGACTACGATTTTGCTTGATCGCTTGGTGCTCTGCACCGGTGTCTCTTGACTCCCGTGGGTCAGCTATCCGTCACACAGACACTACTCCAGGAGGTAGTGGCCTAGTGATTCCCCTGCACCAAAGTCCAGATCTCTGAATAGGTGTTAAAGGGTGAAAACCAAGAGCATGCCGGGATAACGCTCTTAGAAGTAGCCAAAGCTGAATCTGTTGATTAAGACAGTGGTTCCACACTTCAACACTTAGTTTAGTGCCCTTTATCAAGCTGGTCGGGTGCTCTCTAGTATCATGACGGTCCTAGGATAGGTCAATATTCTACTCCCAGAAAACCCCTTTAATACTGTAACTGCTGCAAGTTTTCCTTCTAACCCAAACAGTTGCTCTCCGTAGCAAAGGGACAACGTTGTGCTATGTCAGAGCCCTATATCTAAAGTATTTGATTTTACCCCTATAGCTATAGCTTCACCCTGTTTTGTGATCATATCCATGCAATGGATTTTATGATTTTCCTTAATTTTTTTTTTCTCTTTTTAGGCAGATTTAGCCCTTTAAGTTGTGCGTGTAGCAGCTGTGACAAATTTATGACACATTTTTGCAGTGACTCACGGCATCTCTGCAGCACAGGAAGGAAAATCAACTCCTTGGCATGAAAAACAGAACTCAGTCCATTTCATTGATTAGTGACAGCGGCTGATACTGACACCTGGTAATCAGAACGGCTGCATTAGGACATCAAAGCAGACATTTACACCGACGCTGATTCATTTATTTTTCGGCAAGTTACTTTTTCTGCGCATTAATGAATTGCGGCGCGCCTGTCAAATCATCGCCCCGGAACTGCCGCGCTGTTTACAGGGTTCGAAAAATAATATTAAAATACATTTAATTAAATTCTGGAATCCTTTTTAGCCTGGGATTTTATTACGCATGGTTGGCATTTATAGAATGTATGAATACAATAATTGGAGCGTGTATGAAGGTTATGGAGATTTATGAAGGATCTTGCCGTTTTCATACACTATGCATAAACCTGTGTGTAAATATTGAGAAACGAGCTTTGTATGGGAATTGGCTGTAATTCAGGAGGAAAGACGATGCAGAAAGCTCCAAACAGATTAAACTTAATTTTACAAAGTGCCTGTAACGAGAGGGAGGGGACGAGGAGCTAATATGGTGCGGCTCATCACCCACCAACCAAGCGTCATAGTTTTTGCAGGACTATCCCATGAACAGGATCATTAAGAGGCAGGGCTTGTGTGTATTTGCATGAACTGGGAATTTGCAGACATTATTGGGGACTTTCTGGACAGAATAGGGGAGGCCTTAAAATGTCAGCGTTATACTGTCACAAGAAAGCTGGGGGACAGTCCGATATCCTCAGAGATTAATGGATTGATACAATTTTGTAAAATTAATACGACAACAAGGGGTTGTCCGCCAAAAATTATTCTGCATTTTTCAAATCAGCACATGGATCTGAATGCTGTTTGTTCTTTTCATTATTTTTCTGCCTATATCACTGAGGTGGTCGCACATGCTCAGTTCTATCCTTCAACTGTCACCAGTAACTTGAGCTGTGACAGAGAGGGAGAAAGCAGCAGCAGAAAGGAGCTGTGATAGGGAGAGGGCTGAAGAAGAGAGGACATGACCCCTGAGCTGTGATAGAGAGTGAACTGCAGCAGAAAGGACATGCCCCATGAGCTGTGCTAGAGAGTGAACTGCAGCAGAAAGGACATGCCCCATGAGCTGCAGCAGAAAAGACATGACCCCTGAGCTGTGATAGGGTGAGAACTGCAGCAGAAAGGACATGCCCCATGAGCTGCAGCAGAAAAGAAGACACCCCCTGAGCTGTGATAGGGTGAGAACTGCTGCAGAAAGGACACTGCCCCCCCCCCAAGCTGTCAGTCTCAAATATGTCTAGCAGAATAATTGGAGCAATGAATGGGGACTTCTCGGGATCCATGAGAGGTACAGGGCTGGTTCTAGCTTTCTTAGAAAAATATAGTTCTGTATTATGATATCTGATTCTCATTTTTTACATTACTTGTAGGATAACCCCTTTAATGACCTACGTGACTTTTTTTTAAGGGCATGTGATAGAATCGACAATTAGGTTGTTAAAAGAGGATATCCCATTAAAAACAGTGATCAGTGGGTGATAAAGGCATCATCACTAGGGGTTCCACTATTGGCTCTTGGGTACTAGAGTAGGGGTCACGAGTTTCTTGTGGAATAAACCCTGGCTGACAACCCTATAGGCGCAGTTCTTCATATGCTGGGTGTATGTTTTCACCGTCAGTAGATATTAAAGTTCAGTCTTATTGAGTTTTAAGTCGTCCTTTGGCTTACAAAATACTTTCCAAATACTTTCTGACTTAGTAGATCAGGGGTCCTTTTTTAGGAAAGTCATCAAAAAGCCAGAGAAGAGAGGAGCTACAAGGAGCATCTCTTTCTGGATGACCCAGCACATCCTTACATTACATGGACAGCCCATTGATTTTAATGGACACTGTGTAATACTTAATTTCACCTGTGGTGGCACTGCAGGGACATTAAGTACCCACTGTCAGGTTACAGCTGATCGTTAGTGGTTCCAGTAGCTTATTTTCAAGGGATCCTTAGAGATCAGGGTCGCAAGTAGAGTCCTATGGTCCCAGGGGCAAATTCTGGATCTAGGCTAGACCCAGACAGTAATAATGCTCTCCTTTGGTGCATCACAGAGTAAACATGCCCCCCACAGTCATAGTGCCCCGACTGCCCACATTGCAGTGGTTTGCTCTGAGTGTCATCTACACATCAGTGCTTCTCTTTGTGCCCCACCTTGTAATAATGCCCCCGTTCTAGCTCCTACATTGTAATAATGTCTCCCATTTCTGCCCCCACAATATAATAATGTCCCCTTTTGAGCCCCCACAATATAATGTTACCTTTTGTGCTCCATATTGTACAAATTTCCCCCTTTTGTGCCCCTATCTTTTAATAATGACCTCACAACATTTGTGCCCCACAACATGACAATGTCCCTCTTTTGTGCCCCTACAAAATAACCCCCCCCCCCCCCCCCTTTGTGGGGCCCATGGCTCTTTTCTCTGCAATAGCTTTTTTTCTAAGGGCTCATTTTTCATCCGCATTTTGTGTAGATTGCACACGGACCCATTCATTTCTATAGATCCTCAAAAAACCTGAGGTCCATGTGCTGTCTGCATTCTGTATGTCCGTTCCGCAGATTATAGAACACGTCCTATTCTTTTCCATATTGCGGACAAGATTAGTCATTTCTAGTAATGAGAGTGAGAAAAATACGGATTGCACATGGAAAGTGTCCGGATTTTGTAGATCCATGGTTTGTGGACCACAATACAGACACAGTCGTATGCAAGAGGCGTAAGGATGTCGACTCAGCTGGTAAATGATACCGGACACCGGTGGACCCCCTTCCCATTCGGCCTGCAACTGAGATCGTTACGCCAACTGTCCCTATGACTAATAGTTGAGTTAATATTATTAATTTAATATGGATTCGAAATGTGTATAATAATAATAATAATATATTACACCGATGTATAAGCACACAGGTAATATATATATATATAAAAACTTAGAATCATTATTTTCTCCTGAATCTGAATTCATGAAGCGGACCCCATGCCCCAGGCCCTCCCAATCCTTTATGCCTACGCTTAGATTACATTTACATGGAGAAATTGCAGGAACCCCACTGACATAAATGTACAAGGTGTTCGGGGCGAGCGTGAAATATGGGCCAGGAAAATGCATGTGATGTTAATGTAGGCAGAAGAGCAGGGGGCATTCTATCAAATGAGACATGTATACATGAGTAGCCGCGCATAATCCTATCCGGTGGAGCCGTTCCAGCGCGCTTGCTATGCGCTCGGAGACCTCATCCATCATGACGGACTCTATCTGTTGAAAGACGTTTTATTCTCTTTTGTAATGTAATTGCTTCCAGCTACAAGATTACAAGCCGAAGACGTTGTCTACAAATTTTTAACTTTTTGATACATCATTTTTGAGACACACGCATTTTGTTTGGTCCATTTGATTCATTTTTATTTCAGATTTCAAGTTGTACATTTTGATGACATTTTTTAATATTTCATTTGATCCCTGAATATTATAATGGCGTGATATGGTGCCCGCCAAATACACATCCCTGTTTAATGGCCTTGAGAGTCAATAGCAGTGGACCTATGGGGTTGTGGTTTAGACGATATGGTCAGATGCTAGAAGGCTGACCCAGGGGAGGACTGGGAACTTAAAGTGGCCCTGGAAAAAAGAACCTAAAAGCGGCCCCATGTTATAGGTGGGTCCAAATTGACAGAAGGTGGAACAACATAAGTAGGCAACGTCAGCAATAGCATAGAACTACTTTCCCATTAGACTCTTACACCACAGTATAGCACAATATATTGCCTCAAAAGTTGTCCCTATGTGGTGGCCATCAATAGATGCCATTTTTTGTCCTCCTCCAGCTGTCTCTCGTTAGGAGGGGGGCTTAGGAGGTGAGATGCGGCCACAGTGGTTGAATTCAGGAGGACATGTGTGATAGCTGGCCATGTACATGAGTACCTGATTCTCACAGCTTTAGTTATCCCTGAGAGCTCATTATGTACCTGGCCAGCAGCAGAGAGGAGGGCTTGGGCGGCCCCCTGGGCATCGTCCTACTGGGAAATTACTCTGTAAGGTCTATGGGCAATCCTCTCCTGGTTAGACCTTTTAGTAGTTGAGTTTTATAGTTGATGCTTATGATCTTTCTCTCAAAAAAAACGGAAATATGGAGTTGACTTCTTATGTGCTGCTAAAAGCTATGGCTCTCACCAGCACAGGTATAGCTATAAGGGGGCAGAGGTAGTAGTCCCACTCAAGGACCTTCTGCCACATACATGTAAGAAGACACCATTATTGTACAGAGAACATGGTAGGTGGTGGCCTGTTACAAACGTTGCATTGGAAAACTGTGCCGTTTTTTTGCGGTCTGCAAATTGCCCGTGTGCCTTCCGCAATTTGCGGAACGGAAAAGAAGGCCTATTATAGAAATGCCTATTCTTGTCCGTAAGCATCTTTTGCGGACCCATTGAAATGAATGGTTCTGTATACGGGCCGTATGCGGAACGCAGAAAACGGCCCATATACGGAACGCAAAATACGTTTGTGTGAACGAGCCCTTAGAAAGTGTCTCATATAATCAATCACAGTTATAATTGTGATTATTTCCAGATTAGCCTAGGTTCAATTTTGTCATACTTTTTATCTTTTACAATTTTATTTTGCTTTTTCAGTTTTTACAACAGTGCTTTTGCAACACTAGTTACAAACCACTTTAAAAACTCTGCATTTTGCCAGAATGTCATAAAAATGTATCCAAATTTATCCTTATTTTTTTCTTACTCGTCGTTTTCTCCCTCCATGTAGCATATGTCAATGATGTGTATGATCCTTCATGACTTCAGTGTTTACTTGGATGAGAACACTTGATGAGGACACAGGTGCACCGATTAGGAATGTCCACGTGACACCCCACATACATATTACCTAGTGTAACACCCCAGAGTGGCATTACCACTTTTTCACCTTGCTACTATCTTTTATGGTCTAACCTGTATATTCACCTATAATTATTTCCAGGTCCTCCACACTGTGCATTTCTAATGTTATGTAATGTACATGTAATGTACCTTGTTCACCAGCAGGTGGCAGCAAACATGGCAGAGCTGTACTTAGGTAGAATGGAGTGTTCCACTCCATTTTAACCCCCCTCTGGAGAGAAGTGGGCAAGACCTACTTCCTACAGGAAGGGTGGGGACCAGATAGCTTCAGTCTAGTTTACCCCCAGCGAGGGGAAGGGTGTGCAAGGGCACGTCTCTGCTAGACATGCCCACGCCAGCCAGAGCACCCTAAGCTCTACTGGCCATGGAGGCCAAAGCTTAAAGCCTCAGGAGCCAGGAGGAAAGTTCCCTGGCATAACCTAGAGTCAGACTACAAAGTGAATTGCAAACCAACAGAAGAAATGGCGCGGTGTTAAACAGGCAGGAAGTGCGCAAACCCATATGCAGTTGTGCATGTGTATACAGGGGAGAAAATCCTGCACTTGTGGCCCAATGCTAATGGCGATCTCCAGCAAAAATGTATACAATGGAGGATGCCCGCAGCAGACCACAAGTATCACAATAGACATCCTACACAAGATAGCAATTATGTGGATGTGATAACCAATATAACAATATGATAACATTTGCAAAGACAGTTGCACTCTGCGCAGGGCCGGTGCTACCATAAGGCAGACCAAGCGGCATCCTTAGGGCGCACCCTGGGGGAGGGCGGAAAAATGTGACATGGAGGGGGAGAAATGTGACATAGGGGTCTGATGGCTGACATTGGGGGCTGATGGCTGGGTGATGATGTCTGACATGGGGTTCTGATCTGAGGTCTGATTAACACAGGGGGTCTGATTGCTGGTCTGACCTGAGGTGTAATGGATTTTTTATTTATTATTATCCTCCTCTAAAACCTAGGTGTGTCTTAGAGGGCGAAAAATATGGTCCTTAAACCAGCCATTGTCTGAAGCAGAGAGAAGATACCAGGACCACACAGAGGAGAAGCGTTGGGGGGGGGGGGGGCCGCCAAATTTTAGCTTTGCTTGTGTTGACAAAAATCCTTGCACCGGCCCTGAATCTGCGGTCTTACTAAACCCTCATACTGATGTTAAAATTGAGAGATTAGCCAACATATCCTACTGTGGAGGACATGTCTGAGCCCAAGCACCGCGCCAAGGTGTCTCAAGTAGCTCGGGACCTAACACTCACCTACCTGTGCCATATGGGCAATGCCAAGAGCCAGTGGGCGAATTACAGGAGCAAAAGGTCCGACTCATAGCCAACTCACCAGTTTCCTCCAGCATGTAGCTATGCTTACAATGGGAGGAGGGAGGATTCTGCGAGTCCCACTCAAGACTAGCACATTTAAATTGGAGTTCATACACCTCCAGGCATCTCTATATACAAACAAACAAAAAATTGCGTGGTGTTAAACAAGCAGGAGGTGCTCAAACCCATATGCAGCTGTGCATGTATATACAGGGGAGCAAATCCGTCACTTGTAGCCGTTGCTAATGGCGATCCCCAACAAAAAAGCATACAGTGGAGGAAGCCCGCAGCGGACCATAAGTACCACAATAGACATCCTACACAAGATAGAAATCATGTGGATGTGACAACTGATAAAACAATATCATAACATTTGCAAAGACAGGTGCACTCTGCGGTCTTACTAAACCCTCATACTGTAATTCGCCTCCTCCTCCCATTGTAAGCATGGCTACATGCTGGAGGTAACTGGTGAGTTGGCTATGAGTCGGACCTTACGCTCCTGTAATTCGCCCACTGGCTCTTGGTATTGCCCATATGACACAGGTAGGTGAGTGTTAGGTCCCGAGCTACTTGAGAAACTTTGGCACGGTGCTCGGGCTCAGGACATGTCCTCCACAGTAGGATATGTTGGCTAATCTCTCAATTTTAACATCAGTATGAGGGTTTAGTAAGACCGCAGAGCGCAACTGTCTTTGCAAATGTTATCAAAGTGAAGTGCAGCATACAGAAGAAGCTGAGTTAGACTGCCAGCCTGTCAGTACAGCAGATTCAGAGAGAAACAGATATAGCAGAGTGGAGTTTGCCTGCCAGTTTCATGCTAAAGCCTGCTGGAACCAAGACAAAGCCTGTAAACTGTTTTGGAGAACGTTTATGCAAAGTAAAGCTGCCATTGAACTTTATCTCAAGGTCTGGACTCAAGTTATTATTTTATCCCTCAATTATTCCAACTATTTATTGCTTCATAACCAAAGCCGTGATACTCATAAAGAGACATTTTAGGCCGCCCTATACCACTCAGCATTTCCTACACCTGGGACGTGTTATGTCGAGGGCCCCAGGGGGAGGAGCATAACACGTCAAGTCATTTTCATAATTCTCCCCCAGATTATTGTGACTCAATGACCCAATTACTTTATGATTTCTCCTAGATGTGTGAATATTTCTGAAAATGCAGAAGATGCTTTTGTAAATGAAACCTATTGCAACCACCTGGAAGCTCCTACGGCCAGGCAGCAGTGTAGCATTTTTTGCCCTGGGGAATGTGTGATGTCTAACTGGGGTCAGTGGAGCCAATGCGCAAAGGTAACGTAATAACTTCTCTATGGTTTATTTATTGCACTGAGAAAATGGTTTTGTTACAGGCTGAAACCTAAATAGTCACAAGGGAAGTGGAAATCATAGAGTTTGGAACATCGTTGCATCCATTTTTTCCTGAATGTAAGATGACATAGGGTTGGTGTAGAAGCTGAGGGTCTTGCTGCCTCCATCACTTGGACCTTGGATTTACATCCAATCACATTATCCTATGCTTGGTTGGTGTCAATATGTTTTTGTTTCCTTTGATTTCCTCCTTTATTTTCAAAAAAATATATTAATATGTTTACTATTATCTTAAGAAATTGATACTAGCATAGGGATGGAGAAGGCGTAGGGAAATTATATTGCGAGGCCAAATGTGACTGTGTACAGCACTTCAAAATGTTCTCGTGTATTTATGCCCCATTCTCACACACAAAAAAACTCTAGAAGCTGAAATACTCTGTTTTATAGAACTAAGCTCCCCTGGTCTACAAGGGTGCAGGAATACATATCCACAAGATATAGCATTTATATACACTCACCTAAAGAATTATTAGGAACACTATACTAATACGGTGTTGGACCCCCTTTTGCCTTCAGAACTGCCTTAATTCTACGTGGCATTGATTCAACAAGGTGCTGATAGCATTCTTTAGAAATGTTGGCTCATATTGATAGGATAGCATCTTGCAGTTGATGGAGATTTGAGGGATGCACATCCAGGGCACGAAGCTCCCGTTCCACCACATCCCAAAGATGCTCTATTGGGTTGAGATCTGGTGACTGTGGGGCCATTTTAGTGCAGTGAACTCATTATCATGTTCAAGAAACCAATTTGAAATGATTCGAGCTTTGTGACATGGTGCATTATCCTGCTGGAAGTAGCCATCAGAGGATGGGTACATGGTGGTCATGAAGCGATGGACATGGTCAGAAACAATGCTCAGGTAGCCCGTGGCATTTAAACGATGGCCAATTGGCACTAAGGGGCCTAAAGTGTGCCCAGAAAACATCCCCCACACCATTACACCACCACCACCATCAGCCTGCACAGTGGTAACAAGGCATGATGGATACATGTTCTCATTCTGTTTACGCCAAATTCGGACTCTACCATTTGAATGTCTCAACAGAAATCGAGACTTATCAGACCAGGCAACATTTTTCCAGTCTTCAACAGTCCAATTTTGGTGAGCTCGTGCAAATTGTAGCCTCTTTTTCCTATTTGTAGTGGAGATGAGTGGTACCCGGTGGGGTCTTCTGCTGTTGTAGCCCACCTTTCTTTCCCATTCTGACATTCAGTTTGGAGTTCAGGAGATTGTCTTGACCAGGACCACAACCCTACATGCATTGAAGCAACTGCCATGTGATTGGTTGACTAGATAATCGCATTAATGAGAAATAGAACAGGTGTTCCTAATAGTTCTTTAGGTGAGTGTATGCATGGGTAAATAATAACTTTGAATGTGCTTTAAAATCCATCTTTTGGATAGGTCATCAATGTCAGATCAGTGGGGGTCCAACTCCTACCACCCCCTTCTATCTTATGCTTAAAGGGGGTCAGGTGAAAACTTTTTTTCATCCTTTAGTTGATTAGTACTATGCTTTGCATTTTTGCTATCCATTGACTCATAGCAGAGATGGACTCTCTGAGCTGCTGGACCTGCTGCCTCCACCCATGGGGACATCTATAAGTGGGATGTGCGAGCCATCTGTTCTCGTAGGTGATTACATCTGTGATGTAGATCTAAACAATGCAATTTCCATTACAATAAATTAGCTAAGACAAACAAATAAAATAAAATTTTCAGGGGGACTTCCAAGAGGTGAATGAAGGAACTCAATAATAACAGGATTTTAATTTCCACAATATATTTGTGTCGAACCGCTCTAAACACAATAGCTGTTCATTACTATTCACCCCGCTGCTGGAATTAAATTGCATTGATGTTGTACACTTGACTCCGACGGAAATTGTCAGCCTCTTCTTCCCTGCCAATTTGGATTCTGAACGTACAAAACGGCATCTTGTTTGTCAAAGCCTCTTCTTTTCTTCCTTTTCTTGTTTTGTTTTTTTATTTTTCTTTATTGTGAAATTTGCATACGCGAAATGGACACATTTTTGGAGAGGCCATATGAGACACGGATTTCTTCTCTGTGTGTCCTTCCTTTGCCAGAGGGGATCGCATTCATTAACAAAAAACACGAGAATGTATTCCTAGGAAACGTGTTGAATATGGATAACAGTGGAGATGCATGGCGTCTTAGTGCGGTGGAGTGACCGGCTGTCTTTCTATTGTATAAGAAGATGCTTTGTACCAAGGAAGATGTGAACACAATTGTCTTCCATTGAACACTATCCCTCCCATCCCATCAGATCTGTATCGGTCATCTGTTGAACAAGACACAAGATGCTCTCCTTGGGTCACGTTAGACTAATGGAGATTAGCTGAGAACACTTTTCTTAAGGTCCGCTCATATATCCCTTGTAGGGTGCAACAGTCAAAAAAAAGTGATTATTTGGAGCAAAATAAAACATTTTCCAATATACTTCCCTAACCAAAGGTTGGCAAAAGGCAGAAAATATGGATGTGTTGAAAGGGGTTATCCAGGACTTTCCATTACACCCCGCCCTGGCTCATCTGAAGAAGGTCCTGTTGGACCGAAACGTCTGGAGATTTATTATACTATGTGGTGTCTTTTGCATGTATAAAAGTGGATCGCTTTCTGGACATAATTTTTGCAAGTACAATTTAAGTCTTTGAGCATCAATTGTGACTGGAATACGGTATACTGGATGGAGCTAATTACTGTAGTGCTGCTCCCCTTCACTTCAATGGGAGCAGTGCTGCAGAAACTAGTCCTACCCACAACACAGCAGATAGAGCTGTGCCTATTCCTTGCCTTAGGGCTACTGCAAAACAGCTGATCGGTGGGAGTGCTGGAATTTGGACCCCCGCCAATCAGATATTGATGACCAATCTTAACGATAGGCTATCAGTATTAGAGTCCTCAAACTCTTTTGACACCAAATTTCCAGACTTGTCCAACCTCAATTAATATATACGATTGCAAGAAAAAGATACTCTTAGAATGATCTTAAAGGGGTATTCCCATCATAATGATCACCGTTAAATCTGTTAATGATTTGACAGTGATCATTTTTGTAAATATATTTGATTAATCAATTCCCAGGAGAAAATTCATCCCCACTTACCTCATTGTTGTCATTCGGTCTCCCCTGGTTATGGCCACTAATATTCTCCGGAATCCCAGTGGCCGCGCTTGCGCAGAAGACTCCTTCTTTTCTCCTGGCCGGGCCGCTCACTGTCCTGAACGCGCAATGGTGACTTCTTCCTGGCCAGAATAGTACAGAACCGCGAACGCGCACGCCGGCTCTGTACTATACTGGCCAGGAATAAGTCACCATGGCACATGCATGGCGGCGTGCGCATTCAGCCCAACGCGCGGCCCGGTCGGGAGAAGACTTCAATCAAGATGAAGCCCGTCCCCAGCCAGAATCCAGGAAGTGAACGGCGCGCTGGCAGCAGGTAAGTATGAAAATGCGAAGTGGGATAACCCCTTTTACAGGACACCTGATCCTAGGGAGAGTAGCAACAGTTTTGAATTTTCTCCATTTGTGAATTTGTGGATCGATGCACACCCAAGTCTTTAGCAATGCTTTTGTAACATATTCCTGCTTCATGCGTCTCTATAGTAGTCTTCTGAGCTCTTCTAAAATTCTTTGCATCGAGATATGGTTAAAACTAATCAATTTTTCTTGACAAGAACAGATTAGTCAATAACCATGCTTTGTGAGCCTTTAATGGGCAAAGCACCTGGAAAGCAATACTTCCCATCTTATCTTCTTAAAAGTTCTTGGAGAAGTCATTATCATTATCACAGAAGTTCACTTACATTTTACATTAGACCACATTTCTTTAGTAATCAATGCAGAACTCCAGGTAATTCCAAAGGGGGTCATTTATATTTTTTGCAGCTGTAGAGAACCGGCCATTGCATCATGGGTAGTGCACATGAATTGTATCACAAACTTGTTCAGTTTTCTTTTTATGCATGACATGAAATGTAAGATAACAGCATCATATCCCAAACACAAAAAATGTTCAACAAACTCCAGACTGCAGATGGTGTCCCTTAACATCTCACCACTTAGCAGCAAAACCTAGAAATGTTTTTCTTAAAAATCTGAAATTATCCTCAGTAATCAGTGCAGCAACTAGAGATGAGCGAATTTCAAAAAAATTCGATTTGGTCAGTTTTCTGAATTTTCCAAAAAGATTTGATTCGATCCGAATTTACTTGTGGCGAATCGTGTTTAAAAACAGCTATTTACTGGCTGCAGAGAGCCTTTATAGTGGTGAAGAACACCGTGCCTTGCAGTAACACGCATAGGGAGTCTGCTAAGGTAGTGAAATAATACTGTGAGTCAGTATGACATGCAGATTACAGGCATCGCTCTTAGAATCACTGCACACTTCTCTCATTTGGGCAGTTATGGGGCCAGGTATAAAGAACCGTGCAAAGGCCCCAGATCCTACTATAGCGTGAAAGAGGGCATTCCTTTTACAGCGTCGTCAGCTGATTCCACATAGATGTCTACAGAACCTGTTCTATTAAACGCTTATACAAGTAGAGCCCCCCAACAGAGTGGAGAGGGTGTCAGCAGTAAGTTTGTGTTGACATCACTGATTATTTTGCCCTTCCTCTGATCCGTCAGAACAATAACCCCCAAAAAACTGATCCTGTCTGTTGAGCATCCGCCTTCACTCGGTCAGCATTTGGTCAATAATCCATCAGTATTGCTAAAGCCCAAAAAACCAGGAGTGGATCCAAGACAAAGATGACACGTGAATGGAATATTTGCATGTCTTCTGTGTTTTGTTCCCACTCCTGGTTTTGGCCTTACAGCTGCTACATAGACAGGATCCATTTTGCGTCTCTTTTTCCTTCCTTATGACTGATCAGAAGAAAGGTCAAATAAATGATAATGTCAACCAGGCCAAAATGGCAAAATAATGGCCCAGTCATGCAGTGGGAGGGTGGGAAAAGCATGGGAAGTCAACAGAGTGGCCCAATATCATAGTGGTAAGGAGGAAGCAGCATGAGGAGACCACAGAGTGGCCCAATGACATAGTGTTGAGATAGCACCAGCATGAGGAGACCGGTCTCTTTTGTCAAGGTTTGGGTGAGGCAGCATGGATGATCTAATCTGATGCATCAGGCATTGGTGGATGGAAACCCTGGCTGACCCACGCCTGATTCATCTTGACAAAGGTCAGTCTCTCCACATTTTGGGTGGACAGGTGAGTTCTCCTTGGGGTAACTATGGCCCCCGCTGCACTAAACACCCACTCTGATGCCACACTACTGGCCGGGCAGGACAGCTTTTCCAGGGCAAACTTGGCCAGTTGCAGCCACAAATCCAGTTTGGCTGCCCAGTAGTCCACAGATCTTAAATGTGGAGTGGCAGTCCAAGTATGCCACCACCTGATGGTTCAAGTTCTGCTTCAGGTCTAGCTGCTGCTGGTGAGTAGTTGTTTTACTATGCTGGTGAAGAAAGCTGCTCATCAGCGACTTTAGACTCAAGCTGCAGCTGATGGTGCTAGTACTGCTCCTACCCCGCCACAGCAGCCATGGCAGTGGAACGAGAATGCAGAGGGCCCCCCAGGTCAGACCTATGAGAGGATGGATGATGGCGCAGATAGACATCGGTCAACTGACTACATAGGATGTCTCTATAGTAGTTCAGTTTGTCCTCCCTCTCAGTGGGTGTAAAAAATTCCCCCATTTTGGACCGGTAGCGATGGTCCAACAGGGAGGATAGCCTGAAGTTATCCTTCTGCCGAATGGTGACAATGACAATTTTTAATGAAAAACTGCCACACCACCGAGTAGGTGATTTTACCCCCAACACGCCACACTGACTGACTGCTATGGCCACTGCCTTTGTGAACCACTGTACCACTACTTTCCAGGCAGGTAGGCTCCTGCGTAGCGGGTGGTCTATCCTGGGCACTTTTGGCTCTCGACCTCCCACTACTGCCACCCTGCTGACTCCCGACCACGCTACCGACTTGCTGGCTCTCCTGCTGCCTCACTTGCAAGCTTCCACACTTTTCTCCCGTATGATGATGAAGTCCCTTTGTCACCCAGCTCCCAATTGCGATCGGCTACATCATCATCACGTACTGTCTGCACGTCACTGATGTCCTCCGCAACAGTCTCGGAGCCAGGAGCCTGACCGCTCGCAACACCAGCTCCCACGCCACTCTCCTCAGAGTCATCACTACTTGCCCGCCTACCGGAGGAAGCAGCGGTGGGTGTCTCCTCCAGCCCTTGGCTGGCCAGTTGCCAGTAGCTGCTGACTATCTTCTAGTAACTCATTCTTGCTGTATAGTTGAGCTGAGCCCACAGCATACAATACTTGTGTGGCTGAGGGAACAGAAAAGGACAGGGGCAGGTTGAGGACAGGTGAGAGAACAGGGCCTGCTCCTGGGCATCCCAACTAAGGGTTGTGTCTGACAAACCCACCGACTTTTGGCTGGGGGTGTCTGATGTCACTTTGGACGAAGTGGATAACCGAGTCAACATTCAAGAACCGCTATGTTGCTGGTCATGACACGACCACTAGATGACACCTAGAGCTCAGGCCTCTTGAAGTAACCCCTGCTGCCATGCCCTCTTACTCTGCTGCGACCTCTGCCTGTGCCAGAAACATTTAGGACTCTGCCACTCCGCTGTGCAGGGCCTGGCCCTTGTCTGTCTGACATACTGTTAGATCAAATAAATAAAAATGGCACACCCTTTGTTCCCTCGGGATATATACTATTATTGGGGCTCCTTCCTGGTGGTAGTTGGGGTGCCCTTAATGGTAGATGAATTGGTTGGATGCAAGGCAGGATCGGTGGACATGGGAGACAATAATTGGGTCTGTTGGTTGTAATAAATAAAGCCTCTCTTGATAGACAATGATGGGATTATAGTACGAATAGCAGTAAAAGGCACAGTTTGAAAAAGATATCACAGTGCAGTGCTCTCCCAATAGCAGAGTATGGACAGCAACAATGATGGTGGTTATAGTACTTCTTCTCTCTAAAGACACTTTGCAGTTTCTCAGCAGAACCACAGGCATGCAATAAGAATAAGGTTTGTGTTAAGCCCTTCTGCAGTTCCCAGACTGAGGGGTGCAGAACTGAAATATGGGTGATATGTCTTCCTCTAAGAATGGGGGATGCTTTAGCAATACACATCAGCAAAGCCTTTCAGCCATAAATTAGCACAATACCTTTTGGCAAATGCACGGCCTTGGTTCTAGACCTTCTATTCTTCTCTCTTGATGACGTGGTCATATGGCTGTTTTCTGGGCAGTTGTAGGCACAGAGACTAGGGTTCTCTAAACTTGGGCCAGGAGGCCTCTCACACAGGTATTTCCTCCAAGCTGCTTCATACTAGAGGCTCTCTAACTAGCCAGGGGTTGGACCTGGTCTATCACCCTAACAACCTAACAAAGTTTGCCAAGTTGTTTACCATGTGTTGTCCATACTGTACTCTTAAAAGCAAATATATAAAATATCACAACACTTAACTCCACAAGCATTGCATTAATTCTGTTAATAGTAGTTAAACCTTCACAGTAGTTCTTCTGGGGTACTGCATTCAAATCATGCTTGAGCCCTACATTTGGCGCATACACTGGGAAAGGCATACAGACAATATATGCCTATACTGTGGCATATATCAGAGCTGTCGGTCACAGGCGTATATCAGAAGGTCCTCCCGACGTATCTCCAATATGAAGCCGAAATGTGATATGAACAGATTTCTTTCAACGACTGTGAGAGCACCGCATGGGTATTTACAGGGGCTCCAGGCACCATGGCTGCCACTATAGATGAGCGAATCGAAGTTGACGAAGTGGAATTCTATCCGAATATCAAGAAAAATTTGATTTGCACCGAATCCGAATTTCCTCACGCTTCATGGTAACGAATGGCATTTTTTCTGCTGCACATGTTAGGACACGGAGCAAAGAACGCTGAGAACGAGGGATCACCCACAATGCCATGCATGCAGCCAGCCAGCCCTGTGATGTCAAAGCCCTATAAATAGCCTCAGCTATCTTAAATTCAGCCATTTTGCAGTGCGCTTAGTGCAGGGAGAGACGTCAGCAGCCGCTAGGGAAAGTGGTAGAAAAGACTAAAACTTTTTTTGGGCTGAATAGAAGTTAAGGGAAAGATCATTAGAAGTGTAAGGAAAGAATAGGGAGGAATTATTCAACACTATAAAAGGAGAACAGGGTCCAATAGGGGAGTGTACAGCCTGGGTAATAGGAACAATCCTATTACACCCTGCTGCACTGACTGGGGATCCAGATTGCTATTATACTGCTGCTTTTTGGTTTGCAATAGATGATACCTCTGTGCTGTGTGATACAGCCATTAACTAGTATTACTAGGAAATATTTGTACATTTTATTAGCCATTGTGCGGTGCAGTTATTTGTTCTAAAGCATTTTATTGGGGTGTATTAGTGGGGGGGGGGGGGAGTCTTATTAGCCATTCAGCGGTGCAGTTATATGTTCTGAAACCTTTTTTGGGTTGTATTAGTGGGGGAAAAAAAGCTTGTTAGTCAATGTGCGGTGAACCGACACAATTACAGCCTTTTTTTGGGGTGTAGTAATTTTCCCGTATCGGTTCTATTAATGCCTCTATAGTAACTTTAATTTTCAGATTTGCACTTTTAATATTACGTCTCAGTTCTGACACCTGGGAACGTGCTGAAGTCTCCTGCGCGCTTTAATCATTACTTTGATCGATCTAATTAAACTACTTGAGGGTGAAAGTGAAATACAGTTCTGTAGAGAACTATGGCGAGAATCTGCTGACATGTACTAGACACGGGGACATTTAGATGGCAGATAAAGGCCAATTAGCCGTGGTGTCCAGTCCATTGCGGTTATTAATAGGTTCTCTCAGTAAAAAGTACTTCATTGTTGTTTTTGGACTCGTATTCGTCGGATGCAGACCCCTATTCCTCTAGATAATGAGCTATTCCTTTTAGCAGAAATTTAATAAAACCCATCCAATTTCCTGTTTATTTGGTAGTGATTTTGCAGGGTTTTTTTCTCATTTATTTGCGCTTATCAGTAATTCGTCGAGCTGCCGGCATTGAACGAGGGAGCGCGGGAAGTTAATTAGTCACCAGAGGACGTACAATGAAATGTAGGATAGTGAATTATTGACAGGCATTTAATAACTGTCAGCCCAGGCCGCAGCGGGCAGCGGTTATTGGAAAGTAAATGTGCGTGGAAATGACGGCGAGGCTTTAATAAACATATTTTTTATTAACAAAGAAAATTATTTAAAAAAAATTTGAAAGTAAAGCTTAAAAGAAAAAGGTTTGCATCAAAGGCATGCACCGAAATTACAGCGCCCTGCTCTCCACCGCAGGCTCTCCTACACCACTGTAACACTGTAGTCCATAATCCCCCAAAAAACAGAGTCTACACATTTCGGACCTCTCTGGTTAGGTCTTTATTCATGACTTAGATCATGACTTAGGTCATGAATAAGGATCTAACCAGAGAGGTGCGAAACGCATAGATACCGTTTTTTTGGATTATGGATTTTATCTGCACCATGTAATATTTAATAAAGATTGTTACTTTTTGGAGAAGCTGGACCTTTTCATCATTTTTTCATTTTATTGCATGAAAAACTTTTATTAATATTTTTGGGCAATGTTTTCATTGGTACAATTTTTGTAGTACAAGTTTTTAGCTGCTGTTTATTAAAAAAAAAAAAAAAAATCCGCACACAGTTTTTTTTTTTTTTTAAGTGATGGGTGTGGTACTGTAGTACCAATTATGTATTTTATTTATTTGTAATAACAATGGGCATGATATAGTTAAAAAGGTGATTTTTGTTAATTGATTTTTTTTTCTAGTTCTTCAAGGGGACTTGAATATTAAATTGGGTCTGGTATAATACACTGTAATACTTCTGTACAGCCTATTAGGCCCTGCCTCGGCACTAAGATGGCAGACCTGGAGGCCGTGATTAGACCCTTAGCAGTTATAGCAACCTATTAGCACCCGGGGGTGGGGGCGGGAAGGTGCTGACGAGTTGACAAAGGAAGCCCCTTAACTGTCTCTTGCCACTTAGATGCTGCATCTATCACTAAGTTGGCAACGACTTCCTGACAGTACCGTGCATGTACAGCAGATATCGAGAAGGGGTTAATGATCTGGCTTTCTGCAGCCACCTCTCATCGCATATAGGTTTAAAGAGCTAGAATTGAACTCTATGGGTGTGCATACGTTTTTATGCTGTAACCTCTCTCTAGGGGTGGCTGTTGGGGGCCGCTGTGATTAGTATCACTGTAAGCAATAATTCTACTCCCTATCGTTTTGGGTCTCATAACAGTCACAATTCCTGCCTCTATATAAGATAAGTCACCGCCTTAAGTTTTCATCTGTTTTGTTTTACAATGTATGTCTTTTTTTTTTTCCTGTGAAATTAGGTGGTCATTAAAAATGTCCAATTGTTTTGTTCCTACAGCTCCTATGCAGACAATGTGTCTCCATGGTAACAGACAACAATCAAACTGTGTAGTCTGATCTTGTACTCATATTCCCTCCCATCTAAATGTGTTTAGATCTTCATGGGAGTTGTTGAAACAAAAGGATACAACATTTCTAATTAAGACCTATTGCAAAGTTGCGTCGCTTTTCACTTCAATTGGTTTTGAAGGTGTTCATGGCCTTTAAGAGCAAGGAGTCCATATATTGGTCTTGTCACCCAGCGTTCCCAGACTCCTGAACAGCTAGTTTTGCTAGAATACATACATTTGGCATTAGGAATTCTAGGACATATGAGCAATTATTCTAATTCTCTCCTGTGTTTTTGATGTAACATGTTTCTCGACTGCAGCTTGTCTAATTGGCGCCCGATCGCAGCATGACAATCTCAGGTTGGGTCAGCATCTGTGAAATTTGCTTCTGCAGATATCCATCCTGCGGGGGCCTGAGATGCAGCATTCATGATATTAACCATCTTCTCCTCTGCTTTTTCCATCAGTCATGCGACATCAACTCTACGAGGTCAAGGACGAGATTTCCACTGAGAATTCCGACTGACGGGAAGACTTGTCCTGAGGATGTGGAGACTGAGCTCTGTGTCCTGAACAGTAATTGTTTCCACTACCAGTATAATGTCACAGGTACAAGCGCACCTTTCGGATATTATAATCTGTACTACAGCCTAATAAATCCCTCCAGAGGGATCTAGAGTCCACCAGAGTGACAAGTACTTTGGATGTGACCTTATATTATTCATCCATTTCTGGTCTTACTTTCATCAGATTTGTGTTGCTTACATACAGGGAT
Source organism: Bufo gargarizans (assembly GCF_014858855.1). Taxonomy (NCBI): domain Eukaryota; kingdom Metazoa; phylum Chordata; class Amphibia; order Anura; family Bufonidae; genus Bufo; species Bufo gargarizans. The sequence continues at coordinate 24,884,404 of NC_058087.1, read as the reverse complement.
TTGGTGCCCGATCTCCGCATGACAATCTTACTTGCTGGCAGGCAGTAATACAGTAAATGTTATCATATAATGAACTGATCTCCAGGCAAATATGATGGTTAGAGATCCCTTATACTGAGATGAATGTGGAACCCGTGTACCGGGGTGGGCTCCCCAGGATAAAAGGAAAGCAACCCCAACACCAGCTTTTGCCAGAACAGAATTTTACTTAAATGTGGCAATAAATACAACCACAAATGCTGGGAACATACAATCAATTTACATACTGTACACCCAGTCCGAAGGCTGAGACCCTTGTGTTGCACAGCACGACGCCATCCAAAGGATGAAGGAGAAAAGTGAAATAATTTACCTGCTAGCGGGCACAACTAAACTGCCACACCTTACCTATTATTACCTTAAAAACAAGAACCACTGTATAGGTGTTTGTTGCGGGATATCCTGCGGTGCAGCACAACGGCTTACAATCTTAACACGTTCTACAGTATTCCCCCTCCCATAACTGGTCCTGTAGCACGTGCCTGAGCATTCCTCCTAAGCAAGAAAACACCAGCCTGGCTTGAGTTTGTGAGAATTTTATCAGCTCCCAATGTAAAATGTTGCTTTAAAGGGGTTCTACAGTTTGTTTTAACTGATGATCTATCCTCTGGATGGATCATCAGCATCTGATCGGCAGCTGTTTGAGAAGGCAATGGCGCTACAGCAGCGCCGCGGCCTTTTCACTGTTTACCGCAGGCCCAATGACGTCACGACTAGTATCAACTGGCCTGGGCGGGGCTAAGCTCCATTCAAGTGAACGGAGCTTAGCCTCGCCCAGGCCAGTTCATACTAGTGCAGAGGACAGATCATCAGTTAAAACAAACTGTAGAACCCCTTTGAGTTAAGTCCTTGAAATGACACTTGTGGCCTGACGCAATCAGAAACCTTAACTAACTAACTAACTAAATACAGGCCTGGTCTCAGTATCTAGGCGCCAACACTGTGATGAGGTGCGTGCACGATCTTACCGACCCAGGTCTATTTTGCATCCGCTGGTGACTCTGAACAGAACAAATGTCTCTCCAACAAGCATGCGGTACCGCAGTGTATGTTGCTTTGTTCCCCTGCTCTCATCAGCATTCCTGGCCGCATTCTTCCTTCTTCTGGACAGGATTAGGGACTTGAACATGATCAGCTTCACTAAGCTGCTGCTCTGGTATCTGTGGGATGCTCTCACACCTGGATGTCGTCAGATTCTTTGCTCACTCAGTTCCTTCGTTTCACCTCCCTTTAAGATGACTGCTCTCTTTTCTCTTCCTCTCCAGGCACTGTGTGTAACCCCACCTCTCTCATGAATATGGAAATACATGCAGTCTTTAGCTGTGTTTAGGAAACAGCGGCATCTTGTAGCCAAACAGCAGAATTTCAGTCCAGAACATTTAATTTAATCTACACAAACAGTGTTCAGACAAGGAGAGCTGTTTCCCCATCTCACTTATGACTGGAGTATAAGGAGGGCACAAGGGTCCCCTTCCACCTTGGGGACCCAGGGAATTCAACCTGTTCCCGACCACCCATAGACTATAAACATCCTGGGGGATTCAGAAATCGCCACTGAACGCTAATTGTGCAGCTGCTGTGCCAGGTCCCACTGTCAGTGACAGCAGTGCACCCCAGGAAACGGTCCTCGGAGTCCCTGCCTTCGGTATCACTGTATACACAACTCTGAATTAGCGCTGTGTATACAGCTAAGGAAGCGCTATGCCGCAGTCATGTGACCACTGGGTCCGGGAGACTGCAGGAGCTGTCGGGTCTTCCTGAGACCGCGATCAAATTGTTTTATAAAATAAAAAAGTCACATATTTAAAATAAAGCACTCTTTTCCCCAATTAAGTAATTAAAAAATTGTTAAAAATGTAACAAAAATTAAATATAGAGATATTTTGTATCGTCGCCTCCGTAGCAATCGGCTCTATAAAAATATCACATGATCTACACCATCAGGTGACCACTGTAAAAAAACTGTCTGTCATGCAAAAGGCAAGCTCTCAGACATCTATGTTGCCAGAAAAATAAAAATGTTAATTTTTTTAAAGCTGGCACATGTGCATTTCTTTCCATGAGGCTGATGCCAGCACATGGATGGGAGACCACGCGAGCGCTCAGGTGACAAGTAAACACGCTTGCGCAACATTATAGTGCTGCAGATTACAGACCACCTCTTGGGCTCTTTTCACAGTTCATTTGTATACATATAAAATCATTTTTTCTGCAAAACTACAGCAGTCATAATTTACACACTGGTATACTTCTGACATGATGTAGGAGATCTCCAATAACATGTAATTGGCTCTATAGGGATAATCCTGGTGACAGAATCTCGTTAAATGGTTGATTTTGTTGAAAATGTAAAAAATTGCTTCTAAAATTCTAAACCTAACGTCCGAAAAAAAATTAAATAACATTAGCTAAATGATGCCAACGTAAAGTAGACATATGTTGATAACTATTTTACAAGGTATCACTATCAGTCTTAAAACAGAGAGATTCTAATTTAGAAAGTAGTAAATTTTTCCACATTTTCAGTAAATTTTGGATAAAAAAAATGTCATAATGGATTGCATAAGTTAAAGCATTTCAAAGTTATTACCACATAAAGTGACACATCAGATTTACAAAATTAGTCTTGGTCAGGAAGGGGTAAAAGACCTGGTCTGGAAGTGATTAAAGTGGTTATGTCAATATTGATGGCAAAAACATGAAAATCGGACAACATATAGTACATGACAATCTATTTCTAACAAAGCTATAACCAGTCCTGTACCTCACATAGATCCAGAGATCTCCACATTCATTGCCCTGCTAGATTATCTTCAGGCTGGTAGCTCAGGGGTGTGTCCTTTCTTCTGCAGCTCTCTTTCTTGTCACAGCTCAGGGGTGTGTCCTTTCTTCTGCAGCTCTCTTTCTTGTCACAGCTCAGGGGTGTGTCCTTTCTTCTGCAGCTCTCTTCCTGTTACAGCTCAGGGGTGTGTCCTTTCTTCTGCAGCTCTCTTCCTGTTACAGCTCAGGGGTGTGTCCTTTCTTCTGCAGCTCTCTTTCTTGTCACAGCTCAGGGGTGTGTCCTTTCTTCTGCAGCTCTCTTTCTTGTCACAGCTCAGGGGTGTGTCCTTTCTTCTGCAGCTCTCTTCCTGTTACAGCTCAGGATGTGTGCCCTTTCTTCTGCAGCTCTCTTCCTGTTACAGCTCAGGGCGGGTGTACATTCTGCTGCTTCTCTCTCCCTGTAACTGACACAGCTTCTAACAATAGATATGGCTGGTTGCGGTTAAAGGATGGAACTGAGCATGTGTGACCACCCCAGTAGGTGAATGTGGATGTTACTATACAGATTTGTGGAAAATAGATAGATATAGCATGGATTCAATAGAAATTAGATAGATAGACAGACAGATATGAGATAGATAGGTAGATAGATAGATAGATAACATCCACCTCTATGCAGTTTACATAGCTCTACCACAGTCTCTGTACTTCAATCCAAACAGCTTTGAGATCCTACAGAGGAAAGCCACCCAGAACATCACATAAGCTGACAGTATACCAGAGCCTGCAGGGGGGAGTACAAACTGGCTCCATATCTGGAGAAACTCACCATCCCCAGAGACCAACAGATCTTGAGCGGCTACAGACTGATTGCCCACAGCCTGCTCATCTGATCCGGGCGGCACCAACAGAACTACAAACCTAGGGAGAGCAGACTGTTCCAGCAGTGCAACCAGGAGACCATGGATGATGAGGCTCTCTTTCTGCTGCGGTGCCCCAAATACTCAGCAGTCAGGGACACTCACTTTGGGAGACTGTCTGATCTCTGCCCAGACGTCACCTCCATGGAGGGGCAAGAGAGACTCTCCATACTGCTGGGGGAAGAGAACACAGCGGCCACAGCAGCACAATATGTCAGTGCCTGCCATGGACTGAGAGGAGGCTGATATGTCATGGGCTCCTGTACACCTACCCTAAAAGTGGCCCTATCCCCATCCCATTTATTTCCCACTTGCTTTGGTAATGCTAATATGTAATTAGTCCTGCCAATAAAGTTAATTTTAATTTGATAGATTTGAGATAGATAGATAGATAGATAGATAGATAGGAGAATGATTGATAGATCTATAGATAGATACATTTTAGAGATGCACTTATGACTCCCTACATAAATGTTACATAAATACTGATGATACTGGATCTTTTACACATTCTTTATCCTCACTAGCACATTGCCCCTTCCTGTCAGTAATGTAAGACTTAACTGTCTGTAGCAATATATTTCTTGAACCTATAAAACCAGTGTAATTTTCCCTCTCAGTATATAGTCATTAACTGGTTTAATGATGCACCGGCAGAAGAATTATTAATTGTATATTTCACGGGCCCATAAATACACTGACTTCACACATCATTACTTGTGGACTTTGGCACATTAATATTTGTCCACATCTCAACAAGTTTGCTAAGAGAAAACTTTGAAACTTCTAATCCCAAAGTATAAGGCTACTTTCACATCTGTCATAGGATCTCCATAGCGGGGAATAACGCTTCCGTTTTGTCCCCATTCATTGTCAATGGGGACAAAACTGAACTGAACGAAACTTAATGCACCAGAATGCATTCCGTTCCGTTTGGTTGCGTCCCCTTAGTGGACAGAATAACGCTGGATAGCGCTGCATCTATCTGTTTTCTCGCACACAATAGAAAACGGATCCATCCCCCATTGACTTTCAATAGTCTTAATGACTAGCGATGAGCGAATTTATGAAAAGTTCGATTCGGGTGATTCGCCGAATTTTACAAAAAAATTCGCTTTGTGACGCCGCCATCTTGCTTGAAGGTCTAGAGGGAAATCCCGCGCGGCGCGAGATTATGTCATCAAGCCAAAAAACAAAAAAATGCATAATTACCTCCTCCATTTGCTCATGACGGGCCAGCTGCCGCCATTTTGATTGAAGATCTCGTCAGAAATCCCGTGCGTGGTGACTTATGACATCACCACCACGGGATTTCGGCCGAGATCTTCAATCAAGATGGCGGCAGCCGACCCGTCACGAGCAGATGGAGGAGGTAAGTATGCATTTTTTTGTTTTTTACACTATTTCAGGTTATATCGATTCGCTAACACAAAGCACAAGGAAATTTGGCTTTGAGGTGAATCGAATTTATCCTGAAATTCAGATCGAATTCCACTTCATGGGATTCCATTCGCTCATCTCTATTTATGACGGATCCGTCATGGCTATATTAAAGATAATACAACCGGATCCGTTCATAATGACGGAAGCGTTTTTGCTGATCCATGACGGATCCAGCAAAAATGCTGGTGTGAAAGTAGCCTGACTTGTACTGTCCAGTACATTCTCCACCCTGTGAATACATCAGTCACAGGACAGGAGGATTCGGCTCTGGACCCATCAGTGTAGGAAATGGTCTGTACTGTACAGAATGTTCCTTATTTCCATAAGTGCTGAGCGAATCGAAGTCAAACTAATTGACTTTGATCAGAATTTCAGGAAAAATGCAACGCATTACTAATCGGTCTCCCTCTCACTAAACTCTCCCCCCTTCAGTCTGTCCTAAATGCTGCAGCCAGGCTCATCTATCCATCCAACCGCTACATGGATGCTACTAGTCTATACCAGTCACTTCACTGGTTGCCCATCCACCACAGAATACAGTTCAAACTTCTCACCCTCACCCACAAAGCTCTCCACAGTGCTGCACCTCCATACATCTCCTCCCTCATCTCCATCTACCACACTACTCATGCTCTCCACAGTGCTGCACCTCCATACATCTCCTCCCTCCTCTCCATCTACCACCCTACTCGTGCTCTCTGATCCTCCTACCTTGAATCTTCAGCTTATTCTTCCACGTAGCGGTGCCCCGGCGACATACGCTCGTGTTTCGGTAGCCAACAAGTTTCCTGGAGCGTTTACGTCACACTGTACGGAAGCCTCAGGGGACCAAAAGAAATCCTCTTCTGGAGTCAATTCAGTGACTGTATTAGAATACATACAAGCACTGGGCATGTATCTACAGGAACTTTGTAACAATTATCAATTATTAGATAAAGTGGCAACAAAAACACATGGAAGAAGGCAATTGGTGATCATCAGTAAGCACAGGCGATATATTTAGTTTTAGTATTCTTAACAGCATTTAGAAAATTGCTTTATGGCAGCCCCATGGTCCATAGATACAATTGTCATTAGGGGATCATTGACTTCTATGGGAGAGTTTTTTAGGCATGCTCTGTGACCAGTGCAGAGGTCATTGTACGAGGAAAGAATAGATAAAATTTGACAATCACCTAGTGTGAGTGGTGGATCCTGTCTTATCACTACACAGAGGTGATATCATTACAGGCAGGATTAGAATGACAGATAAGCAGGTAACTTCAGTAAGGCCTGTATTACAGCAACAGATTATCTGACCGATTTCCTGATGGCCAATAACACACAGACGTTTTGTTATACACACCAACTATTGGTCTGATTGGACAGATATTGGTCAGATAATCTGTTGGTCATACAGGCCTAAAGTGATCTGTACAGCCCAAGATGTGGCGCCTATTATTAGGCTTAGCGGCCAGTGGGAAAACTGTAGGATTTCGTTTTTTTTTGTTTAAATATAGATAGTGACATGGAAAATTAAAAATATCATCATCAATAAAATTATTTTAAAAATGTTAACTATAAAAATTTGATTATCTCCCATCTATAATCTCTGATAACAGAGGACAATAGATTGCATTCAGCCGCACAGCCAATGGAGAAAATAGCTGTGATAGGGTCTTTTGGACCCAGCCTCTCCCATGAGGGTTGCCAACCAGAATTTCTCTTTTTTCTAGACAACTTATACCAAAATCACGGGCAGACACTATTTTTTACAGACAAATTGGAAAACCATATTAAATGATAAAGATTATAAGTAACACAGTTCTATAGCTCAATATACTGATAAAAGATGTAAAATCACAATAATTTACACCAAAATAATCTAGTCGTGTACCAGCAGCCTCAAAAAAATCACGGACACATCCATTTTTTTCACGGGAAAAACAATTTGCCTATTTTTATGGACTGCCCAGAAATTTCTGTACGGTTGTCTCCCATCAATAATGGCTGATAACAGGGAACAATAGATTTGGACGCCGCGTTACATTTTTAACTTTCCCCCCCAAACGTGAATGTAATATTTCAATAACCTTCCGACGATCTCGAGCTCCATGCACTAATCAAACAAAAGCCATCCGTTTTCTTTTTCTTCACATTGAAATATTCTCAGACATTTCTTGCTTTTGACAATGTAAAAACAGACATTTAATTAAAATGCAAATGACTGCATTCAATTTCATTATAAAACAATGATAAAATGTAATTAATTTTGGTGGAAATTCATGTAATTGCTTAATTACGGGACCAATCCATCCATTACCATCCACTGTAATATTTACTATGATATTCCCATGCGGCTTCTCTCGTTATCCGGCGATAGGATTTTTTATTTTTTGGGGGGAATCGGTTCCAGTGACAGCAAGAGATCTGAGTTTGTTGGCCATAGAAGCCAATCGGAGCTGAGCTTTCATTTTTTATTCTGCTCTTGAAAAATTAAAGCTGCGCTGTGATTGGTTGCTGTTTACAACATATCCTGGGATATTTACGTCCCACCCTGGGACCTCCCAGACAAAAAACTCCCACTTTGAGGTCAATTTAAATAAGCTCCACCCCTCCCGCGAACCATATTTTTTCTCCAGGGCTATTGGCTACTATGCTTAGAAGCTGTTTACTGATTGGTTATGAAGTCCATGGCACTAGGCACAGGCCCAACAGATAAATGTGATGAAGTTATAGCTTCATTCCTTAAAATTGAATGTTGGCTTCCAACCTCCATATTTCTTCCAGAAATCGCGAAGATGTCAGGACTTTGGGTCCAAGTGAGATACACGACTGTTTGGTAATAGCCATATGTCATCTACAGCGGACAGGAAGTGGCTTAGAAAACCTCTGAGTGACAACAGGGCACACGGGGAGATGGAGTCTTACTGTTGTCACTTAGTGAGTGCATTGACTGTTGCTAGGCAACATCCAGAGTAAATTTAGGCAGATATCTTCTAATAAGGCCCCTCCTCCTGGTACTGATTTGCTTGCTTGGGCTTCCCTTTACTCAAATTTCTCACAGGATCTGCCTTGAGATAGACAGAACCCCCGAAATATAAGACAATATAGCAATATAGTCCTTATGGAAACCGAGAGCTAGACTGATAGATGGGCCCCCAGCAAAGCTTGTAATGGGCCCTTTGGTCATTATAACCACCATCTATAGCGAGTGGGTATAAGATGTGAAAACCTTAGGAATATCTTGGTCTCCAAGCACCCTTAGCTGTGAGGTCTCACACAATACTGGATCTATGCCGAGGGCTAAGTGCTGTTTCTTAAAGGGACTGTGCCACCTGACTTCAGTCCACTAAACAACCAGAATACTGTGGTATAGCTGGGGTATAGGGTCACAAATCTTCCCACAAAAAGCCATCCATCCCCACACAGAACAGTAAGACTTACTAGGAGAAGAGTCCGGGACTCTTCTGGTCACCGTGCCAGTGACACCAAGGGTGGTACACCTCACTTCATGACACATACATTGAAGTTTGGCCACATACACAGTAGAGCGAGGTGTACCACACTCCACATAATTAGCGCAATGCTAATGGGCGGGCTCTGCTGGAGAAGAGTCCTGGACTCTTCCCCTGGTAAGTTTAATTTTCATTTACTATTGTTTGCTGGGATGGATGGATTTGCTGTGGGCCAGTTTAAAACCCTAAGGGTCCATTTACACGATTGTAAGTGTTTTGCGGTCCACAAATTACGGATCTGTAAAACACGGGTACCAGCCAGCACTATAATAGAAATGCCTTTTATATATAGGACATCTAATATATGAGTTTATGTGTGTATGTCCGCTAAAGCAATCAGCACCGTCGCAGTTACAATCGCGAAATTTGGCACACAGGTACATCAGGTGTCCGGGTTTTAGACCAGGTCTTAGCTCTCTAGCACGTACCGTTCCTGAGATATTACCAAAAAATGCATTAGCCAATAGAAGCCTGGTCACATGACCCTTATCAGCCAATAGAAGCTCGCAGGCTCTTAGTCTCCACATACACACAGTTTTACACCAGGTTTCCATAACAAACCAGCCATTTTTCTTCACTGCTGTAGGTCAGCTTTAAAGGGGCAGGGCCCTGTGGTTGACACTGTTAAGGGAGCGGAGTGCTGTAGAGGTTACAGTTCAGGGGGCAGGTAGGGTGTCCAATGGCCATTCAAAAGACAGACTTAAAAACACCGCCCCCAGGTCCCACTAAGTCACGCCCCTGACCCGGTTAGGCCACGCCTTTCCCACTCCGCAGCCAACGGGGAATGAAAAAATAAAGGTAAAAACCAACTTCTGTCAGCTGCAGGGGTGGGAGGGAGGGTGACTTTCTCCGCACTGTGCTGCTGTCTGAGAGTGAGCTGTTCAAAAGGACATCCCTGTGTCCATCCAGGCCCTGTGTCGGACAGAGGACAGGTAGTCTGAAAGCCAGACTGTCCGGCCTAAAATCGGACCTCTGGCCACCCTAGGGGCAGGCTGCTGTGGAATCACAGTTAAAGGGACGGTCCCCTATAGAGGTCAGTGTTAAGGGGCAGATTGCTGTAGAGGACCACTTTTAAGGGGAAGGAGTGTTGTGGAAATCACTGTTAAGGAGATGGGGTACTGTGGAGGTCACTAATAAAGGGGTGGCCACTGTGGAGGTCACTGTTAAAGGGGCAGGCTGCTGTGGAGGTCACTGTTAAGCTGGAGGGATGCTGTGGAGGTCACTGGTTAAGGGGCGGGCTGCTGTAGAGGTCACTGTTAAGGGGGCGGGATGCTGTGGAGGTCATTGCTAAAGGGGCAGGCACTGTGGAGGTCTCTGTTAACGGGGCAGGGAACAGTGGAGGTCACAGTTAATGAACAGTTAATGAGACGGTTCGCTATGGAGGTCAGTGTTAACGGGCAGGGTGCTGTAGAGGTCACTGTTAAGGGGACGGGGTGTGTTGGTCACATTTTAAGAGAACGGAGCTCTGTGGAGGTCACTGTTAAGGGGGTGGGTTATTGTGGAAATCACTGTTAACGAGACTGGGTACGGAGGTCACTAATAAAGGGGCGGTCGCTGTGAAGGTCACTGTTAAAGGGGAGGGCGCTGTGGATGTTACTGTTAAGGGGGCAGGCCGCTGTGGAGGTCACTGTTAAAGGAGCGGGGTACTGTAGATGTCACTGTTATAGTGGATACTGTTGATATGTTTTAATGACACACACAAACATTAAATGAAATAGATGAAATATACCCGTGCGAAGCCGGGTCCTTCTGCTAGTGCTATATTTTTTGCGAGGCCACGGCACGGTGTGCTGGCCGCATATTTTGTGGCCCCATTGAAATAAATAGGTCCACACAGAACGGATGTGGACCCAGAAATACGGTCGTGTGAATGGACCCTAAATCTCATCTCCATAACGACTTGCTTGTGATTAAGTGACCCCAAACCAGGTGACACGTTCCCTTTAAAGGGGCTGTCTAGCACTAGAAAAACATGGCTCCTTTCTTCCACACCTATCCATAGGTTGTGTGTGGTATTGCTGCTCGGCTCCATTCACATAGAGCTGAGCTGCAGTACAAGACGCTACCCATAGACAGGAGTGGCGCTGTAGTATCAGTACAAGCCCCACAAAGAAATTAGTGCCCAGTTTGCCCTAGTTTTTATGTGAAGATACCCTAAAAGCTAGGACTCAGTAACGACTCGCAACTGACTGAATTGTGGCATTTGTGCTAATTCACAGATACAGTAATGGCAGGTGACCCATCACTTGGGGGCCCTAGCCTGTGTCACGCTATTCCTCCTGCCACTGTCCCCCACCAGGACTGGGTCATGAGTTTGTATGTAGCAGACGGTATTGTGCTTGTATGTTGCCGTATGGTTTCTACATTGTAGAGGCTGTTATTTCTAGGACACATTTTTCCCACCCCAATAAATCCCAGTTGTCTGTGAATTACCTTTCATTAGGGAAGTGCCACTTGTCTGATACTCAGTCACATGAAACCTAAGCTTCCCCCGAAATGGAAAATATTTAAAGGGCATCTGTCATCAGATTTGCACCTCTGAAACTGGCTGACCTGTTACATGTGCGCTTGGCAGCTGACGGCGTCTGTGTTGGTCCCATGTTCATATGTGTCTGCATTAATGAGAAAAATGAAGTTCTAATATATGCAAATGAGCCTCTAGGAGCAACGGGGGCGTTACTATTACACCTAGAGACTCTGTCCTCTCTCTGCAACTGCTGCGCCATCTCCACTCTGATTGATACGACCAGTCATTATAATATTTTCTGTGCCTAGCCCTGTCAATCAAAGTGCAGAGGGTGTGGCAGTTGCAGAGAGAGCAGAGCCTCTAGGTGTAATAGTAACGCCCCCGTTTCTCCTAGAGGCTAATTTGCATATATTAGAACTTCATTTATCTCATCAATGCGGACACATATGAACATGGGACCAACACAGATGCCTTCAGCTGCCAAGTGCACATGTAACAGGTCACCAGTGTCATAGGGACAAAACTGCTGACAGATGCCCTATAAAAAAAACTAAAGGCTGGAAATGATGCATCATGGGAGATCACTAAAATAAAAAACATAAGGGAAGTATACCTTCCCATTGCACCATTTTCAGTTCCAGGCATCCTATAGGGGACTTATGAATGTAAGATCACGTAAAGATTAGAGTTCCTCTTTAATCCCGAATTGATTTACTTGCATATTGGGGATGCGCGATAGTCCCACGGCGCGACAAGTGGATGCGAGTGATTTTAAATTCTGTCAAGCACTGGAGTGGCACTTAAAGGGTCAGTGATGCAGTACAATGGATAATGTATTGCAGTGTCTGAGTCTAAATGCGTTTTTGTTGGTGATTTCAGAGTGGAGCGCCTGTCAGCTGAGTGAAAAGGCCGTCTGCGGAGAGGGAATAAAGACTCGCCTTTTAGACTGCACCCGCAGCGATGGAAAATCTGTAAAAATGTCCTTTTGTGAGCAGGTAATGTTTAGCTTACAAAACTCCTCCAGTCGGCCTCTCTTAACCTCCGCTGTGCTGGGCCCAGCGTGAAGGCGAGCGGTGCGCTCTTCGCAACGGTTTTCTCTCCTAACAATAGTTGTTACATTTAGCAACTTGAAAATATCGAAGTTTCATCAAAGAATAAAATAGTGCAAAAGTAAAAAAATAAATAAATAAAAATTGTTACGGTCAGTGTGGCCATTGTGTATTATCCCATCAGGGAAGATGAGAATAAACAATGGTTAAAAAAAAAAAAAAACTTCTCTGCTCAGAGTGTAATTGGATTTAGGGTTCTCAAGAGGCTGCTGAGAAATCTCAAGATAGAATTCAATTATGCTACAAGAATGCAATTTTATACCAAGGCCTGGACGATATATGAAAATTCCATTAATTTGGCAGCTGGTAGTCCAGCACCAAATTGAAAAATAGTCTGGCTATTATACATTGAACTCAATTATAAACCTGTATTCGTGAAGCTCCTAAGCTCCCTCTATTGGTGGCAGTAGGCAGTTACGTTTTACTATGTAAAAGCCTTGGACACCTGTAGGGACATTCTTTTATAAAAAATTAAATTATATTTTACTCATTTTGGGCTTCAAATCATTTGTCCAATTGGTCTTTTTTAAAAACAAGTCAACAGTTTTTCCCAATACAGCCTTTAGTTTTCACTGCTCTGCAGACTGTTTTTTCTCCTTCTCACTGAAATCCATTAGAAAGCTACTCTTTCGACTCGAACGGTAGCCCTTATTTCTCAGCTCACAAACACAAACATGTGAAGGAGTTGTCCCATCTTGGCCTTTCGTGGCCAAGATCGGAATAGGAGGAGGTGGAGTTATGGAAATGGCTGAACATCCGGTGCGCCGCTGTGTTCGTATCTCCCATAGCTGGGCACAGGAGCTACACAAACAACGCAGCACAGTTACTCCTGAGGTACAGATTCAGCATCACTTGCTGTGCAGTGCTGTTTGCGTAGCTCTCATTCATAGCTATGGGAGTTACGGAAACAGTGGAGTGCCAGCTGCTTGGAGGCTTCTGTAATTCCGACCACCCCAGCAGTGGCGGCAGGGTGGATGTTTCCATATTTCTGGCCACCCCAGCAGTGGCGGCTGGGTGGATGTTTCCATATTTCTGGCCACCCCAGCAGTGGTGGCTGGGTGGATGTTTCCTTATTTCCGGCCACCCCAGCAGTGGCGGCTGGGTGGATGTTTCCATATTTCCGGACACCCCAGCAGTGGCGGCTGGGTGGATGTTTCCTTATTTCCGGCCACCCCAGCAGTGGCGGCTAGGTGGATGTTTCCTTATTTCCGGCCACCCCAGCAGTGGCGGCTGGGTGGATGTTTCCATATTTCCGGACACCCCAGCAGGGCGGCTGGTTGGATGTTCCCATAATTCTGACCAACCCAGGAATGCTAGCTGCTTGGATGTTTCCATAATTCCAGCCACCCCATCAGTGGCGGCTGGGTGGATGTTTCCATAATTCCAGCCACCCCATCAGTGGCGGCTGGTTGGATGTTTCTGTAATTCCAGCCACCCCAGAAGTACCAGCTGCTTGAATGTTTCAATAGTTCCACCAACCAACCTGTGGTTATTCAAGGACAAGATGAAACAACCCTTTAAGATACAGATCAGGGCAGTGGATTGCGTAGACAGAGAAGCTCCCTGACAGATTTAAGTAAGAAGAAGGAACAGTTTGCAGAGGAGGAAAAACTGAAGACTGAAAAATGATCTTTAGACCAAGACTAGTAGAATATGTAAAAAAATATAATATTTAAAAAACATGACACCCCCCACCCCCAGGTTGTCCATAGTCTTCAAATCTCTGTTCATGCAGGAAATTTGGAGCTCTGTATCAAGACAAGATAATATTTAAATAATATTTAAAAGTGGACATTCCCTTTAAGGTTATTAAGAACTCATCTTTTAGTGGCTGATATTGAACAGGTCTGCAGGTTTATCTTTTTGGGGCAGCACGGCACCTCATGTTTTTTTCTCTTTTTGCCTTCCAGCTTGGATTGAGGAAACCTGAAAAGCAGAGTCTTCGCTGTCTGATAGAATGTTCCATTGACTGTCAGGTCTCTGACTGGTCAGCCTGGTCATCCTGCTCACAAACGTGTGGAGTCGGAGGTAAGACCTCGCAAGTTCTGTGTTACACTTTGATTTGCATTGGGATGTGGATGTGAAATATGTCAAGAACTTAAAGGGGTTTTCTGTGTGTTTAATACTGATGGCCTGAGTATCTGATTGGTCAGGGTGTGACATTCGGGACCCCCGATCAGCTGCTTGAAGAGACTGTTGTGCTCGGGGGGAACACTACACCCTCCTCTTAGCTTATCAAGCACAGCGCCATTCATTGTATAGTGGCTGTGCTTGGTATTGCAGTTGAATGGGACTGAGCTGCTCCTAGGCCACGTGACTGATGACTCTGATGTCACTAGCCTAGGAAGAGGCTGTGGCGTTCACCAGAGTACCACGGCCTCTTTAAACAGCTGATCAGTAGGGGTGCCAGGAGTCGGACCCCCACCAATCAGATACTGATGACCTATCCAGAGGATAGGTCATAAATAGAATAATATCACATCTACAGTCCACAAAATAATATGCTCCAGTCATGTATGGTGTTAATTACTTAATTAATTAATTACAATGTAGCTGATGTATTCCCTTTAAGGACTCCTAGACCCTTCTGTGATGCCAGATTTGGGACATTTTTTCAGGCATTTTCCTATGGGAGTTGAAAATGCCCGAAAAAAATACCTGTAAAACATTTTTTTTACGATAAAAAAAATCTAAAAAACAAAATTTTGCTTAATGTGTGGTTTCTTTACGTTCAGGTCCTTGTTGCCCTGCCCTGGTCCACTTGTTATTGTATATGTGGGACGCCCGCCGATCATGAGGTGTCTTGGGCTTTGCAGATGACTTTAGAGTCTGAATCGCAGCTCATTTTCGGCATACTGAGCCTCTCTATTTCCTCCAGAATTGAAAATGTGAGGCAGAGCGATTAACGGAACGCTTTTCTCCTTGTATTAAGCTGATAGAATTAGGAGATCGGCTAAGGAGAACATTTCAATTTCTCTCTGCTCAAGGTCGCCTTAACTTTATTCCTTTTCTTAGGAGTTTCGAGAAGTAACACTCCGTGGTGTTTAATATTTAACCAGAAATTTACTTTAAACATGACCAGACGCACTAAACGTACAATAGCGGTATTAGGGCCCAGGAAACCTGGTGCTGCGCAGTGCCGGGCCTTGCTGCGCCATCCTCGGACTCATTTCAGCACCAATTCTGTCTTGAGCTGATGATCTGCGGAATCTCGCAGGCCGGTTGCTATGGGGGTGCTTCCTGGCAACCAAGGCTGTGGTTGTTAGGGAGACTTTCTTTAGTAACCAGTCTGTTCCATATGATTTACATAATTGCCAAAAATCTTGAATCTGCCTGTTTTACCCCAAATTTTTATAGGCAATCCCAACATATTCGGCTTGTCCTAGCTTGAAAATGAGCAGGGTTTATGTAAACCCCACCCAGATGTGGGTGTTTACAGGTGAGCTTGGGGTTAGGCTTAAATCTATGGATTCATCTGTCGTATCTGTTCTTAGAATGTTGTGGTGTCTTTGAATGCTCCACTGTTATTCCTCCTGGAAATCAATGTATAAAAGTTATTTTTTTCGATATTAGGAAACTGTGGGGCACAGGCAGAGGTTCGGGACTGGCATATAATATCAGCATTACTTTCCTTGGGTTTTCCAATGCGATTCTGGTTTCCAGGCTGACCTTCGTTTACAAGGCTGCAACATGTGACCACTGCAGCCAATTACTGGCCTCAACAGTGTACATTTGAAGGCGATGATTGGCTGCAGCAGTCAGTTGCCCCAGAATTATTCGGAAGAACGCAAGTATTCACTAATATTGACTTGTCAGAAACCCTGAAGGGTCCTCTTTAAAGCAGGATTGTCAAGTTACTGTCAGGAAAACAGCTTTTCGTGTGATTTCCAGCCTCAACCTGCATTATTAATCAGATTTTTAAAAACATAAATATTAGAGCCTCAGGTTCACAGAAACATGGGCCACTTGACATCACAACCAATCAGATCATTTCTTTAATCTTCTGGCATGCATTAGAAGCTTCAATCTGATTGGGTGCTGTGGTCAACCCCTCCCCTTTCTGCTTGCTCTCATTTTCTATGTTTGAGGCCTATCATCCATCTACAGTAGGTATCTTTGTATATGTTGTCATGAGAGCCCCAGTCGCTCCGTGACATCCTTATTATAAGGGAGAAGAGGCGCCTCCAGGATTGTTTAATATGTCGGTAAAAATAGGAAATGAAGGAACACAGCTCTACAAGTCAATTTCTAGTTTTTGATTAGGAGATACAATAAATCCATTTTTTTTTTTTTTTAAACAGGAGATTTATGTACGACAGCTTCATTTTCAGTAGCTGTCAATGAATGAAAGGGCTTCACTTGTATTTCCGGAGGCAGAACCGTTCTCATTTGCTGCTTTATTTTCCAGTATTTTATAACCCATTTTGCTTTTAAAAAAAAAAAAAAATTTTTTGTGAAGTGTGAACGGACCAGAGAAAAAGATACAATTCTATTATGCTTTATACTTGGAACACTACAACTCTCAACATAATTCGACCACTGGACATGACCATAAGGGCTCATACACACAAATGTGTGCCAGCCTTGCCCGTGCTGGGGACTGCAAATTGCGGCCCACAATGCAGGGCAATGACCGTGTGCCTGCCGTCTGCGGACATGGACCCATTCACTTGAATGGACTACATGCACTACTTTTTTACGGTGTGGAGGCACGGATGAAAACTCATTGAAGCACTTCCGTGGGCTTCCGATCTGTGCCTCTGTTCCGCAATGCATTATGTCTCCCGGATTGCGGACCCATTCAAGTTAATGGGTCCGCATACACGATACGGTGTGCACACGGTCCGTGCCCATATATTGTGAACTCGCAATGGCCGTGTGCATGAGCCCTAATACAATTCTATTATACTCTATACACAGAACACTGCAACTCCAAACATGACCGACCACAAGACATATCCATAATACAATTCCTATATACTCTATACACAGAATACTACAGCTCCCAACATGACCTGACCACTGAACATAACCATAATGCATCTCTATATGCTCTATAAATAGAACACCACAACCGCCAACAACACCTGACCACTGACCATAACCATAATACAGTTCTATTATACAGTCCTGATCAAAAGTTTAAGACCACTTGAAAAATGGCAAACAATCCTATTTAGCATGGCTGGATCTTAACAAGGTTCCAAGTAGAGCTTCAACATGCAACAAGAAGGAATGGGAGTGAGACAAAACATTTTTTGAGCATTCAATTTAATGAAAACAATGAATAAACTGAAACAGGCTCAAAAGTTTCGGACCACAGCTCCCAAAAAAATATAAACCCCCCAAAACAGAAATCAAACTTCCAAACATGAACTCAGTAATCGGTAGCTCCACCGTTATTGTTGATCACTTCAAAAATTTGTTTCGGCATGCTTGGTGCAAGCGTTTCCATGAGGTGAGTGGGAACATTTCTCCAAGTGGTGAAGACGGCCGCATGAAGGCCATCTACTGTCTGGAACTGTTGTCCATTTTTGCAAACTTCCCTTGCCATCCATCCCCAAAGGTTCTCAATTGGATTTAGATCAGGGGAACACGCAGGATGGGCCAAAAGAGTGATGTTATTCTCCTGGAAGAAGTCCCTTGTCCTGCGGGCATTGTGTACTGTAGCGTTGTCCTGTTCAAAAACCCAGTCGCTACCACACAGACGAGGGCCCTCAGTCATGAGGAATGCTCTCTGCAACATCTGGACATAGCCAGCGGCCGTTTGATGCCCCTGCACTTCCTGAAGCTCCATTGTTCCACTGAAGGAAAAAGCACCTCAGACCATTATGGCGCCCCCTCCACTGTGGCGCGTAGAACACATCTCAGGTGGGATCTGCTTGTCATGCCAGTAACGTTGGAAACCATCAGGACCATCAAGGTAAAAAAAATTCTCATCAGAGAATAAAACTTTCTTCCACCTTTGAATGTCCCATGTTTGGTGCTCTCTTGCAAAGTCCAAACAAGCAGTTCTGCGCTCTCATACCCCACCACCACCACCGATGGTACCTTCCATCATACATCAGATCATATGTTTGCATTGGGTTTCTACTTTAAATATTTAGTCTTCCCTATAACATCTCCCTGTCTATGGAGAGATATCACTTAGACTAGAATAGATAGCAAAGTTCACTTATTACCACTGAGACGCCGTCGCCTAAGTGATCCTTCGGAGAGATGCAGAAAAAGATGTACAAGAAGAAAGTGAATCCGTAATGAGATTTAGCGATGACAATGGCGGGTGTTGTAGCAAATCAATGGTTGCTTTATTACAAAACATCTCTTCAAAGGCGAGGAGCCACATTGGTAATTGTGTCCCGCTACATGTGACCCATCAGAAATATTAACACTGCCTGAAAAGAGGGGGTCAGGAAGGGGTGCTCTGAAATTACCGATAATTTATTCAATAATTACAGCCCTCTCCTGTGGACTGAACACCGGCCAGTGTTTCCCGTCACCATTACGTTTGTGTTTTCATCTGGGGTAATTGGGACTTCTAAGCTCTCAGGAACGCATCCTCGCTCTACACGCGGCTCTTTGTCATCTTGATAATGAGATAAAATAGCTGGTAGATTTTCCAGCAATTTTCAGGACAAGTTTACACGTTTTTTTCCCCCTTTCTTTGAACAGTACATAGAAAATCGAGTGTTGATCGAGCACCAAAGTGCTCATGTGCTCGGGTAGAACACTTACTTGTTTGCAAGAATCGGCAATGTAATATATTAGCGATAAAGTCGCGATTAGAATATTCAACACTATTCACGAATACGAAAATATAGCACTATATTCTAAATATTTGCAAATTCTCGAAGTGGCGATATTCGCGATTAAAATTTGCGCTCAACCCTAATACCGAGCACCCGAGCACAATGGAAGTCAATGGAGGAACCTGAGCACTAAACCACGCACCCCCTTCAATGAAGAGGGGAGGGTATCGGGACTCTAGTTCGGCTTAGGAGTCCCTGCTCTGACTCCATATATAGCTATGTCCATATATGGAGTCAGTGTTTGGGAACACCCAGTGTATTTAAATCTAATTTAACCTTATGACCTTCTGTATTAGAGGCAAGGCACTTAACCACTCAGCTATAGCTGCATAGCCAGTTACTTAAAAAAAAAAGAGACTTCTACTGTACTGTACTTCTAATGAGACCTATACAGTAGAAGTCTCATATTTTGTTTTATTTTAGGGACTGGCTATGCAGCTATATAGTGTAGTGGTTGAAGTTCTGGGCTGTGATGCAGAAGCTGTGAGTTCAAATCCTCTCATAAAATTTTCAATTTTTTTTTTTGTAATTACGCATTTATTTTGTGCCATACATTTTTTACAATTGCTAAAAAAATAAAAAATATATAAATCTAATTTAACCTCTATTTCTGAAAAAATTTGTGACTGGATTTGAACTCACAGCTTCTGCATCATAGCGCAGAACTTTAACCACTACACTATATACCTGCATAGGCAATAACTAACAAAAATTAAAATATGAGACTTCTACTGTATAGGTCTCAGTAGAAGTACAGTTCAAGTTTAAACTGAGAAAATGTACCATTTTAAGGGAAAAATATGTTGAATCAGAATTTCATGGTGTCAACAAATCCCCAAAAGTTGGGACAAGGCCATTTTCACCACTGTGTGGCATCTCCCCTTCTTCTTACAACACTCAACAGACGTCTGGGGACCGAGGAGACCAGTTTCTCAAGTTTAGAAATAGGAATGCTCTCCCATTCTTGTCTAATACAGGCCTCTAACTGTTCAATCGTCTTGTGCCTTCTTTGTTGCACCTTCCTCTTTATGATGCGCCAAATGTTCTCTATAGGTGAAAGATCTGGACTGCAGACCGGCCATTTCAGTCCCCGGATCCTTCTCCTACGCAGCCATGATGTTGTGATTGATGCAGAATGTGGTCTGGCATTATCTTGTTGAAAAATGCAGGGTCTTCCCTGAAAGAGATGACATCTGGATGGGAGCAGATGTTGTTCTAGAACCTGAATATATTTTTCTGCATTGATGGTGCCTTTCCAGACATGCAAGCTGCCCATGCCACATGCACTCATGCAACCCCATACCATCAGAGATGCAGGCTTCTGAACTGAGCGTTAATAACAACTTGGGTTGTCCTTGTCCTCTTTGGTCCGGATGATATGGCGTCCCAGATTTCCAAAAAGAACTTCGAATCGTGACTCGTCTGACCACAAAACAGTCTTCCATTTTGCCACACTCCATTTTGAATGATCCCTGGCCCAGTGAAAACGCCTGAGCTTGTGGATCTTGCTTAGAAATGGCTTCTTCTTTGCACTGTAGCATTTTAGCTGGCAACGGCGGATTGTGTTCACTGACAATGGTTTCTGGAAGTATTCCTGAGCCCATTCTGTGATTTCCTTTACAGTAGCATTCCTGTTTGTGGTGCAGTGTCGTTTAAGGGCCTGGTTAACAGGTATCCGGTATGGTTTTACGGCCTTGACCCTTACGCACAGAGATTGTTCCAGATTCTCTGAATCTTCGGATGATGTTATGCACAGTTGATGATGATAGATGCAAAGTCTTTGCAATTTTTCGCTGGGTAACACCTTTCTGATATTGCTCCACTATCTTTCTGCGCAACATTGTGGGAATTGGTGATCCTCTACCCATCTTGGCTTCTGAGAGACACTGCCCTCTGAGAAGCTCTTTTTATACCCAGTCATGTTGCCAATTGACCTAATTAGTGTTAATTGGTCTTCCAGCTCTTCGTTATGCTCAAATTTTCTTTTTCCAGCCTCTTATTGCTACTTGTCCCAACTTTTTTGGGATTTGTTGACGCCGTAAAAATTTTAATCAACGTATTTTTCCTTTAAAATGATACATTTACTCGTTTGATCTGTCATCTACATTCTATTACAAATAAAATATTGACATTTGCCACCTCCACATCATTGCATTCAGTTTTTATTCACAATTTTTTTAGTGTCCCAACTTTTTGGGAATCCGGTTTGTAGAAGTCTTATATTTATTTATGTATTTTCTATTTTTTTTTTTTTTTTTTTTTAAAGTAACTGCCTATGCAGCTATTATAGCTAAATGGTTAAGTGCCTTGCCTCTAATGCAGAAGGTTGTGAGTTCAAATCCCAGGAGAAACTTTTCTGAAATACAGGCCTAATTAGATTTAAATACACTGCGGTGTCCCCAAGAACTGACTCCATGTATGGACATAGCAATATATGGAGTCAGAGCAGGGACTCCTAAGCCACAGACTGATACTGAGGGATTCCCTCACTGTGCAGCAATCTTCTGCATAAAAATAGAGGCTAAATTAGTATTAAATGCACTGACTCGAGCACACGCGGTGTTCGGCCAAACTCTGCGATGTGCCGAGCATAGCGATGCTCGAGCCGAACTGGTTTTCGCCCAAACATGCTCGCGCAACCCTATTCTTTGGTCTTCAGAGAGAAAAGGTGCCATTATTTCAATGTATTGCTACCGCTACTATTTGCTAGTATATGCAGGACACAACCACTTTAAGAGAAATATACAGGTGATGACTATTAGTACAGTGTTTTGTGCAGTCATACCCTGTTAACATGTAATTTATTGGATAGTGTAGCGTACACTAAGTATCACTATTAAACATTATATAAGGGCTTGCAGAAGGGAACAGTCATCAGTGTGTAGCTGAAGCCACATGGTGTGAGAGAGGAGGCATAACAAACAGGTGCATACAAAGGAATCGGGTTGGAGTCATTGATCTAGGAAGGATGCAGACTGCAAAAAAGGGGCCGGAGGATTGTTGAGTGACATAGCAGGATTGCAAGGAGGTGCCCTTTGGCTAGCAGGGATTGTGGACTTGACTGGTAGAGATGGCCTTGCGGTTCGCCCGACGGTCATTTCGCGTCGAACTTTGCATGTTCGCGATTCGCCGAACATGCGAACATATGGAGAAATTCGCGCCCGCCATATTCTTTTATATTGTGAAGAACTTTGGCCCATGACACATCCATCAGGTGGTACAGGACAGCCAATTGAGACGTTTCAGCACATGGACACACCCCCTACATTATAAATAAACCTGATCTGGGCGCCATTTTACATTCAGTGTTTTGCCAGTGTAGGGAGAGGTTGCTGTGTGGAGCAGGGACAGGCTGTTAGGGACACCAAACGCTAGCTAATAGGGCCACAAAAGTCATTTTAAGCACTAGTATAGGTGTGCTATCGATAGGTGTGATACACAGAGGGGTGTAATATACTTATAATATACTTTTATAATGAGTCAAAAACACATAGATCTATATAGTAATCACCTGGAAGGCAGCGGCTAGGAGCTTACTAGGGCCATTTTAAGATAGAGTAAGGGGTCGCTCTTATCAGGGCGGGTGGTCTGTGGTTAGGCTATCAGGGCCAGAATAGCACCCCCCTGTAGGGCAATGTCAGAGACAGTTCTTTGCCCACCCTTTTTCTTCAATACCACATCATCATCTAGCCCAGGGATAGATGTTTTTTTGCTTTCCCTCCTGGATTCATCGATGTGCACTGGAACCCCCTGTATTGTGGTAGGACATATGGTTTCTGATTTGGTGCCGCCGAGCACTTGTCATTGCCGACCACATCTATACTTTTTGCTTAACTTTAATAATTTAATTTATTTTCACTTTGAGGGATATCTTTTCCAGTCACATGTCCGCAAAATGGGTCCGCATCCGTTCTGCAATTTTGCGAAACGGGTGAGAACCCATTCATTTTCAATGGGTCCGAAATGTGCTGTTTGCATCCGCATTTGCGGATCCGCACTTCTGCATCTGTGCTTCCGTTTCCGCAAAAAAATAGCAATTGCAGACAAGAGTAGGCATTTTATATTATAGTGCCGGCGATGTGCGGTCCACAAATTGCGGAATGCACATTGCCGGTGTCCATGTTTTGCGGATCCGCAAAACACTTACGGACGTGTGAATGGACCCTCATACTAAAATTATTAAACGTTACGTTTTATCTTCATGTATATTCTAATGGATTGCCTTCCTTGTCCAATGTTTTAATATACTTTCTATGTTAGAAAGTATATTATAGTGCATTTGTATTGTGCGGCAGTTGTGTGCGGTTCTGCTGCTATACTGCTGGTATATAGAGGGACAAGCGTTATTGGAACAAATAATTTCTACTGGTGGGATATAGGGATGAGCGGCAGGTGCCATATTCGATTTCGACGAAATTCGCGAATATTCGATAGAATATTCGTTTTATATTCGTCGAAATCGAATATTCGTTATTATTCTAGTTATCGCGAATAATATGCGATTTAACTTAAAGGCTACTCTCCTATTGAAATAGCAATGCGATTAATTCAAGTTATATTAATCACATTTGCAATTTCAACGTAATTCTCAAATCCGACAGTACATTCTAGTATATGGAGACGTTCCCATGGTGATGGGGACGCTCCATGAGCATGGAATATAGCAGTGCTAACTAAGTTGGCACTGCTAAGTTGAAATCGGCATGCGATTATTTCGTGTTATATTAATCGCATTTGCGATTATCTATATTTTTTTTTTTTACTATGGTTGGCTTCAATGGTAGAATTAGCGAATATGACGAATATATTCGTTATATTCCACAAAACGAAGATAACGAAGTATTCTGCATCTTCGTTTTATCTACCTATTCATCAACTTCGCTAATTCTAGCAATCATATAGGAAAGTTTACTATAGAGACAGATAAGTATAATTCGCTATGCGATTATATTACTTTGCTTTTTTTTATAAATAGATTATAATAATTATCAGGTATTATAATTATTCTAATTATATAAAAAAAAGCAGTCATATAATCGCATAGCGAATTATACTTAGCTGTCTCTATAGTAAACTTTCCTATATGATTGCTAGAATTAGCGAAGTTGATGAATAGGTAGATAAAACGAAGATGCAGAATACTTCGTTATCTTCGTTTTGTGGAATATGACGAATACATTCGCCATATTCGTTTTGTGGAATATAACGAATATATTCGTCATATTCGCTAATTCTACCATTGAAGCCAACCATAGTAAAAAAAAAAAAAAAAAAAAAAAAAATAGATAATCGCAAATGCGATTACTATAACACGAAATAATCGCATGGCGATTTCAACTTAGCAGTGCCAACTTAGTTAGCACTGCTATATTCCATGATCATTGAGCGTCCCCATCGCCATGGGAACATCTCCATATACTAGAATGTACTGTCGGATTTGAGAATTACGTTGAAATCGCAATTCGATTATTTCAAGTTATATTAATCGAATTGCGATTTCAACGTAATTCTCAAATCCGACAGTACATTCTAGTATATGGAGACGTTCCCATGGAGATGGGGACGCTCCATGAGCACGGAAGGCGGCAGAAGCGGCAACGGGCACTGACTGGAGCAGCCAGGAAGCCAGGAATCCAAAGGACAGGTAAGAACAACTTTAGGGAAGTGGGAAAGGAAAAAATATAACAATTAAAAAAAAAAAAAAAAAAAAATCGAATATTCGAAATATCGAATTTATAGCACTATATTCGAAATATTCGCGAATTAGCGAAGTGCCGATATTCGCGAAAAAAATTCGCTATTCGAATATTCGCGCTCAACACTAGTGGGATATACCAGTCGTCCTTCCAAAAAAACTGATTGAAGTGGGGTGTTATATACCAATATACTTTCTTTGCGCATGCGCGTACGCGAAAATTATATTGCCGATATTTTGAATTAAAAATAAATTGAAGATCGCAAATTCGAATATTACATCTGGTCGGTCACTGTCCATGTTGTGGTGCGATTTGTGCACTTCTAGTAATTATTTCTTGGCTGCAAATATGAGCTGAAGGTTTTTCAGGTTCGCCTGCCATTAAAATGAATGGGACCCGCCGCGAACTTGCGGCTCGTGAACATTTGATCGCGTTCGCGCGATCACATTTGCAAACCATCCCGGCAGATGTTCGTCCATCACTATTGACTGGTTCTTGTAATAGTTAGTACTATCACTATAAACTGAGACCTAAGTGCGTTATATTGCAGTTTTTACCAACTAAATCTGAGCATGGGGCAAACAAACATTCCCCATGTGTATTATATTGATATGTGTTGTCATGCTGTGCAACACCTGGTTTACCTGTAATGAAATGGGTATTGTAGTGTTCACTCATCACACTAAGTGCTGCTGTTAAACATTAGAGATGGCCTTGCGGTTCGCCCGGCAGTCGTTGATTCACCGAACATGCGAACATCTGGCGATGTCCGCTGGCGCCATATTTGACCCATGACACACACACACATCAGGTTGGACCGGACAGACAATTGAGACGTTTCAGCACATGGACACACCCCCGCCCTATAACAGAACCCGATCTGGCAGCCATTTTACATTCTGTTTTGCCAGTGTAGGGAGAGGTGCTTTGTGGAGCAGGGACAGACTGTTAGGGACACCAAACGCTAGCTAGTAGGGCCACAAAAGTCCTTTTAAGGACTGGTATAGGTGTGCTATCGATAGGTGTGATAAACTTATGCTTTCTAACAAAACAAAGTATATTATAGTGCATTTGTATTGTGCAGCAGTTGTGTGCGGTTTTGCTGCGATACCACAGCTATATAGATAGACAAACGCTATTGGAATAACTAATTGCAACTGGTGTGATATACCTGTTGCCTCCCAAAAAACTGATTAAGGGGTGCGATATACCTGCTTCCACAAAATACTGATTAAGGGGTTCTATATAACTGCTTCCACAAAATACAGATTGAGTGGTGCGATATACCTGCTTCCAACAAATATTGATTAAGGGGTTCTATATACCTGCTTCCACAAAATACTGATTGAGGGGTGCGATATACCTGCTTCCACAAAATACTGATTGAGGGGTTTGATATACCTGCTTCCACAAAATAGTTATTGAGGCCTGCGAAACACCTGCTTCCACAAAATACTGATTAAGGGGATTGATATACCTGCTTCCACCAAATACTGATTGAGGGGTTTGATACACCTGCTTCCACAAAATACTAATTAAAGGGGATTGATATACCTGCTTCCACTAAATATTGATTGAGTCCTGCGATACACCTGCTTCCACAAAATACTGATTAATGGGTTTGATATACCTGCTTCCACCAAATACTGATTGAGGTCTGCGATACACCTGCTTCCACAAAATACTGATTAAGGGGTTTGATACACCTGCTTCCACAAAATACTGATTGAGGGCTGCGATATACCTGCTTCCACCAAATACTGCTCTTCTCTAGGGACTTTGGCACAGGGTAATTTTGAAAATAACAGGCAGAGGAAGAGACAGACCGTTCCGCAGGGGTGGCAGGTGCACCAGGCCAGAGCGTAAGTGGGAAGTTGGAGAAGGTGCGTGTGATTACTTTAAAGGACGCACCAGAGTTGGTTGAGTGGCTCACTCAGCCTTCCGCTTCTGCACCCTCCTCATACTCTGTATCTCCACCCTCCTCACTCTCTGCTGTGTGCACCCCCAAAGACACCACCGCGACCACCACCATAGCCCCTCCACTCGAGTCAGAGGAATTATTTTCCCATCCATTCCCAGACCTTACCGATGCGCAGCCATTCTTGGCATCGGATGAGGAAGAGGAGGTAGCAACTGCCCCTTCCAGAAGTCTGACGACAGTACCCAGATCAGTCCAAGGAGGGTGTTCCCCGCTGTTGCTGCCTACTACGAGATCTCTAATGTCAGTGGTGGTGGTGGTGACGATGATGACGTGTTGATGGACGTCACGTGGGTGCCCACAATAGAGTTAGAGGAGGGGAGTTCAGAGGGAGAGATGGAGCAGCAGATAGGGAGGAGAAGGAGGAGAAGCAGGCAGAATACACAGTGCACAGGAGGCAAAAAGCAGACAGCAAATGTATCTGGAGCGAGCCATCCACCATGCACGGTCACATCTTGCGCTCCCAGGACGCCAGCACATGGCTCCGCAGTGTGGGCTTTTTTTTAACATGTCAGCTGCTGACAATAGTGTTGCCATCTGCAGCCTGTGCTGTCAACTCCCAACACTCACCTAGGGATCACCGCCTTAAGAAGGCACCTGGCTTCCCATAACCGAGCCCAGTGCGAGCAACGCCGCCAGAGCCCACAAAGACACACTCCCCCCACCCCACGTACTGCCTCTTCTAATATACCTCCCTGAAGCCACATGGTGTGAGAGGAGGCTGCTGTAACACAGGTCCCAACAAGTGAAAAAACAGTTGACTTGAGAGGAGGCATTGTAGCCTCTCAAAGTGGTATATATCTTTACCCAACTCTGTGTTCAGTTGCCAGAAGTTTGTCCAGGCTGTAAAAAGCTTTTTCTTGTGAAACCACCACGCATTTTAACCTTATGTTGACTTTAGCCACTAAAAACTGTGCCTAATTGTGTGACCATAAACCTTTACATCTGGTGAGATAAACATTACTGTATCTCAGCATTTATAACGGGTATCTTTTCCTACGCTATATGCCATTGTGCATCACGAACACATATTGCACATAAACTGTTGCACTGGCAGTGGCTCTGTAGCTCTTGGATCTTTATTGTGACCCTCTGTGTAATTGCATCCTGATTTATGAGCATTTCCCCTTTACGAAGAGCTGCTAAGAAGTGACTATTATATTTCTATCCTAGGTCAGCAGATGCGATCCCGCCACATCAAGATGCAAGCTGAAGCAGATGGGAGACCTTGTCCAGTGCAACTCCACCAGTACAGAAGTTGTACAGTTTACCCCTGCTATTCCTGGAACTTTGGGGAATGGTCAGTGTGTAAAGTGGAGGTATGTAACATGACGGGAACTGACTACTGCAATGCTACAGGTGTACGGTCAGGAGTTTTGCTTTTTCAAAAGAGGTTTCCACTTATAAGGTATTAACTTGTCCAGGGGCGTAGCTATTGGAGGTGCAGAGGTAGCAGTCGCTACCGGGCCCAGGAGCCTGAGGGGGCCCAAAGACCCTTGTGCCGCATGTGAAGACAATGGTATTGCATGCTATTCAAGTTACACCTCTGGCTAGAGGTAAGGGGTTAGGTCAGGAATTTGCCATGGGGGAAATGCCGTTATCATTTTTGCCTCAGGCAGCTCAAAGGCTATGTGCTTCCCTGCGCCTGGCGAGAAAGCACTGAGAGAAGGGGGGCTCAAGCTGAACTCTTGCACCAGGGCCCATGAGCCCTTAGCTACGCCCCTGCGTTGTCGATCAGACTCAAAGGCCATTCACAGCAGAAGACCAGATCTGCCAACAGTAGCTTGCTGACAGTCACCACGTGACAGCACAGACTGTATAAACTGTACAAATAGTTTGCAAATAGATGCAAAGAACAACAACAAATAAGAGTGTCATACAACACTCTAATGCTAAAGGTGGAAATTCACTTTATTCAAAGGGCTTTAGAAAATTGTAGAACTATCCTTAGGATTGGCAGGGGTCCGTCATCATGTAGCCCAAGCGTTGTTTGAGGCACAGCACCTCACTTTTGTTAGTGGTGGTGCCTGGTACTACAGCTCACTGCAACTTCATCCTATTCAAGGAAAAGGAAATGAGCTGCAGTACTGTTTATCGCCACACTGGAGTATGGAGTTCAGCTTGGTAAACCATGATGGGGTCGTGGCAGCCTCTTCAATATTGAATTATAGGTCATCAATATCTTAGTCTGGAAATATCGCTTTACAGTGGTTCTGAACAACCCCTACAATAAGTACTCCCATGACACTAAGTAGTTCACCAATCAACTGTAATCTGTTGGGAAACTTGGCAGCAAGTGTTCCGTTTCCTTGCAACTCCATCACATGGAAAATGAAACATTACACAGTGTAAAAACCTACAATTGTAATGAATGGGTTGTCAATATAATGCAGGACAGGACAGGTCCTCCAGAGCGAAAGATGCTTTTTGAAACCACTCTCCATTCAGGAGATAAGAATCCCTAATAAATGACTCATTCTGTTAGGCTTTCCTAATAAAGGTATATGAGCATTGATCGTCTAAAGTAGAAAAACCCCTTTAAAATGTGTTTGCATAAGGACTGTGCTTCCTTGTGCAATCATAACTGTGAAGGAACAGGTCTTTTTTCCATATTGTTTCTTTTATCCATAGTTTCAGCTACACAGCTAGATGCATTTCACTCAGAAGCAGAGGTCAAATCCCTTCTGTGAAATCTGCCAGCACTGTAGTGCTGTGATGTCCTTTTCTTTACTTCCCACCATGTATGTTTTCAGCTCTAGAGTTCACAGAACTGTTAAGGAGGGGAGATCACACACACACAAAGGATGCTCCAATAATCTTCAAAAGCAGTGCAGAAGCAGTTCTTCTATCAGGCTCAGGATCTCAGCTAGCTCTGTCACGCCTCCATTTCCTGTGACCCGTCTTCTGTGTCTCTGTTACGAGAAATGTATCTTGCCTGACCACAGGCAGTGGACTGCAAGTTAGGTGGAAGTGAGCCCCCTAGTGGCCATGACTTTACAGCTTTTTTCTGGTGGATGCAGGCAGATTTTTTAAATGAAGTGATTTGGAAATTTGCTAGTTACACCATTCTCTAGTAAATGAAATGAACTTGTGTGAATGTACAGTGACTCTTTAAGTATAATCTAAAGGGCAATTGCTAAACGAGTGAACAAAGAAGATAAAACACAGATACAGTGGATATAAAAAGTCTACACACCCCTGTTAAAATGTCAGGTTTCTGTGATGTAAAAAAATGAGACAAAGATAAATCATTTCAGAACTTTTTCCATCTTTGATGTGACCTATAAACTGTACAACTCAATTGAAAAACAAACTGAAATCTTTTAGGTAGAAGGAAGAAAACATGTGCACACCCTTAAACTGATATTTTGTTGAAACATCTTTTGATTCTATTACAGCACTCAGTGTTTTGGGGTATGAGTCTATCAGCATGGCACATTTTGACTTGGCAAGATTTGCCCACTCTTCTTTGAAAAAACACTCCAAATCTGTCAGATTGTGAGGGCATCTCCTGGGCACAGCCCTCTTCAGCTAACCCCACAGATTTTCAATCGGATTCAGGTCTGGGCTCTGGCTGGGTCATTCCAAAACTTTAATCTTCTTCTGGTAAAGCCATTCCTTTGTTGATTTGGATGTATGCTTTGGGTCGTTGTCATGCTGAAAGATGACGTTCCTCTTCATGTTCAGCTTTCTAGCAGAAGCCTGAAGGTTTTGTGCCAATATTGACCAGTATTTGGAACTGTTCAGAATTCCCTCCAGCTTTACTAAGGCCCCGGTTCCAGCTGAAGAATAACAGCCCCTCGGCATGATGCTGCCACCACCATGCTTCACTGTGGGGATGGTGTTCTTCTGGTGATGTGCAGTGTTGTTTTTGCGCCAAACATATCTTTTGGAATTATGACCAGAAAGTTCAACCTTGGTTTCATCAGACCATAACACCTTTTCCCACATGCTTTTGGGAGACTTCAGATGTGTCTTTGCAAAATGTAGCCTGGCTTGGATGTTTTTCTTTGTAAGAAAAGGCTTTCGTCTTGCCGCTCTACCCCATAGCCCAGACATATGAAGAATACGGGAGATTGCTGTCACATGGACCACACAGCCAAGACTTGCCAGATATTCCTGCAGCTCCTTTAATGTTGCTGTAGGCCTCTTGGTCGCCTCACAGACCAGTTTTCTTCTGGTCTTTTCATAAATTTTGGAGGGACGTCCAGTTCTCGGTAATGTCACTGTTGTGCCATATTTCCTCCACTTGATGATGACTGTCTTCACTGTGTTCCATGGTTTATCTAATGCCTTGGAAATTCCTTTGTCCCCTTCTCCTGACTGATACCTTCTAACAATGAGATCCCTCTGATGCTTTGGAAGCTCTCTGTGGACCATGGCTTCTGCTGTGGGATGCGACTGAGAAAATTTCAGGAAAGACCAACTAGAGCAGCAGAACTTTCTTTGGGGTTAATCAGAGGCACTTTAAATGATGGCCGGTGTATGCTGACTCCGATTTTACAATTGAGTTGTACAGTTTATAGATCACATTAAACGTGGAAAAAGTTCTGAAATGATTTATCTTTGTCTCATTTTTTTGCAGCACAGAAACCTGACATTTTAACAGGGGCGTGTAGACTTTTTATATCCACTGTATATTACAGAATAGTAGCGATTACTGTACTGCTATACTACCGACTCTTTAGCCAGTTAAAGGGTAATTTGGGTAAATTCACACACCTAAGAAGAAAAGATCCTTCAACAGAAGCTTGGGGCAGTTTTAGTATTCTTACAAGTATTTTAAAAAATAGCTAACAGCAATAAAAAATAATCCAAAGATATTACAAAGATGATATTGACTACTGTATATACTAATCGGCAATTAAAGGCAGAGCTTCACTCGAGTTAATTCTAATTTAAAGGGCAATTGCTTGTAAATACTGAGGCCTGACGCGAGCAGTGTCAGCGGGCAGCCAATTTATGTCATGCACTGATTAACGTTCACCATCCTGTTCGCTGACATGATTATTAAAGGTCATTGTTACTTAGGTAAACATTCCTGACACTTCTTCCCTCCATCTGCGCGGCATACAATTAGAATAATGGTTCTCGGAGCGCAGGTACCTCCTCGGCTTATTTGCCGCTGACGTTATTGGCAAGGAAGATCAATAAGTCGTTATATATTACGTGGAATACTTCATCCAGGAGGATCTCGGAAGGCCCATTCTGCTGCGTATCAAGGCCGTGGATTTCGGGGACGGGGGGTGGGGTGGGGGAACAATGACTTCTGAGGGTCAAATTATATAAATGCAGTTATTTCCTACCTTTGTACAGAGATGGTCTAAAGGACAACAGTCATCGATCCTGTGGTACAGGAGAATGCATGACCATCCAAGCTTATGTTATAGCAGGTTAGCACATATAAAACTAGCATTACCCTATAGGAGTTAATAATGACAATTAAAGGCTATAGACACCTTTGGAGCAATTTTTATGATTGCATTTTACTCAATTTTGGGATAAAAATCATGTTTTCTGTTGGTCTGTATTAAAACTATTCAGCCGTTTCTGAGATACAAAGGGTTAAAAATCTGTTTGGAAGCTGTAGCAGTCTGCATACCCTTCAATCTTAATCACTGGTTTCGATAACAGGCTGAACTGGATGGTCAGACGTCTTTTTTCAGTCTTATAAACGATGCCACTATGTTACTATCTAGAAGTATATTTGATGAGCTGCAGTCAGATATATTCCTGCTCCTCCTCCCCTCTCACAGCATGCAGTCTCATACAAACACTGAAGAAGACACATTGCAGCTTCATCCCCCTCCCACCCCCTCTTCTAATCACTTTTTTTGGAGACTGAGGTTTATTTTTATTAACCTAAATCATGCACATTAATCCGTTTTGATCATTTCGTTGATATCACTGATTGTAATTATGAGTGCACCTATAATAAAGAGAAGAACACGTGACGTGCGTATGCTTATTCCTGGAAGCACCACTATTGGAAACTTCAAAATGATTTAGTTGATTAGGATAGTAGCATAGAAGCATCTGCTCCATTTTCTACTTCTTGGATCCCATTAGCAGAGATAAGTTCAGCAACAGGAATCTTCAGTGACTGGTCAAGAGAGGGGCCAAAGCATTGGCCACAAGGGACTTTGGTAGACATCAAGGAAAGCAGTCCTGGTCCACGGACTACTGGGAACTATGGCACCAAACCATTGGTTGTCCAGGCCATGGGGTTAAGTCATCAGCACAATGCGGATAGCTCATTTTGCCAGTTTTCCAAGGGTGCTCTGACTTTTGACATATTTATGGGCATTGTACTGCTGTTATCTATGGGGCGGGCGGTGGCCTAGAAGACCGGACCAGGCTCTTGGCACTGTTTTTCCCACTCTGTTTTCAGGGCGTTTTCGCATGGGTGGCGATACAAGACTATTAGTATTCCTCATTTCTCATGATAAAGTCTTTTTTCCTTATAAGATGATGTGTGGAGCACATGAAACCTTAGTACTTCCAGAATATGGTAACCAGTAAGTTATATAGATTTTATACTGGTGACCTCCTGTTCCCAATAACAGGAGTTAAGAGGCAGTAAAAGTGACTGAGAGCTTGGTTAATCTTGGCAATTGCGGAGATGAATGCACATCGTCCTCCTGCAAGGCTTTCATAAAGACACGGCCTTTATAGGATGCTCTCCATCTACATCTCTGCACAACTATACCATATAAACGGCCATCTATCAAACCGCCAGGCACATCCATAAACCTATAGAAACATCCTCACTTCCAGTCACTTCAAATGCCTATAAGACAACAACTACTTTGTAAATCACAAAATGTAGATGTGTTTAATAAAATCTTTATCTACCCGAAAACTGAGAGCAATAACATTGGGTAAAAATGGTTGCGTGTAATATAATATTTCACTTCTTCCCCGATGGACCCCTTGTCGAGAATAAAATGTATTTCTGGGTGATATTTTAAATTGTAGGAGTCATTTAGTTTACTATGAGTAGGTTCTACATTCTGTCTGGATTTATTTTATAATGTATATACGATACGGATAGGGTTTGGTCTTGTAGAGCTTCAAATCCTCTGCTTCCCTTCAAAAAGCCACAGACTTAAATGGTAAGTTTTCACTGCTTTGAGCCACCACTAGGGGGAGCTTAGGTGAAGACACTTTATTGAATTATGTTTAATGGGAGCTGTATGAATCTATATGCAGTGAGCTCCCCCTAGTGGTGGCTGCAGGCAGCCAAAATTTTATAAGGAAGCAGCCAAAACAAAGGTACGACACCTACTAAAATATATTATGAAATAGTTCAGAAGTGTAAAGATAGATATGCTAGGCAGCTAGATAGATAAATATGTGATTGATAGACAAAAGATAGATAGATATATAGTTGTTAGATAGATAGACATTAGATAGATTTATGTATTAGGTCTATAGGCCTATTCTGTAGTTTTGTAGTATGCCCCTGATTATATACTGTATTAAGGCAAAGGAAGTTTTTTCTGCTGGATTCAAATGGAAGTTGACTAAATTTGTACCATGTTCCATTAGATGACATATTATGGAGGTTTTCCCGTAGATTTAAAGGGGTTGTCCGAGTTATGAAAAAAATAATATAGCACTGTAAATCTGATGGTCAACAATATATGCATAAGCTAAGCAAGTTTTAGGCAAATTCTATTTCTTCATTTCCCTGGTTCTCCTCTGGCCCATTGTTTACCTGCATTAACAACAATCTCTGGAGTTTCCTCATGAATATTTGTGCCCCTTCCCCTGCTCTGCAAAGGGAGTGGATACAAGTGCTGCCCTGAGTGACATGTCTGACTGCTGGGAGACTCTGCAGAATGTTGTATGTGTAGAACTACAAGTCCCAGCTGTATAATGACACTGCTAAGGGAGTAAATACAAGAGCTGCCCTGAGTGACATGTCTGCCTGCTGGGAGACTCTGCAGCATGTTGTATGTGTAGAACTACAAGTCCCAGCTGTATAATGACACTGCTAAGGAGTGAATACAAGAGCTGCCCTGAGTGACATGTCTGCCTGCGGGGAGACTCTGCAGCATGTTGTATGTGTAGAACTACAAGTCCCATCTGTTCAATGACACTGCTGAAACATACAGGATCTTCACCCTACCTGTTCTTGTTCAATGCTCTGCAGAACTCCTCCAGTCTGTCAGCTCTGTGTCTGCAGGATGAGGAGGTAAGATCCTGTCTCTTCACTACCTGCAGTTACTCAGCAAAGCCTTCAGCCCAGAGAGTGTGCTGGTGAAGGGGTTAATCTTTCCTGAAGAATCCAGGAGAGAGCAGACATAAGTGCAGGGGGCGTTGCTAGCACAGTGACGTCTTGTGAACAGACACAGACCTGCTCCTCAGGCTTGTGCAAGAAACATCATCAGAGCAGGGAGAGAAGCTGACATCACAGGTCATGTGACCCTCAGCGAGATCTGAGAGAGGAGCTACTGCAGATAAAGTAAGTGCACGGTAAAGCCCTTACATTTGACTAGTTAGAAACATACAAAAGACAAAAATATAACCCCTTTAATGCTCCATGTGCCGTCATGCAGACTCCATTTACCCTAAATACCCACTAAGACAAAGTTTGAAGAGCAAAATTCCAGATTCAGAAGTGTGCACTCCCTCTGGACCCCTCCCTCCCTTTGCGTGTCATGTGTGCAGTGCTGGATTTGTGAGGTTATTTCCTCTAGAACCGATGCTTTTTATGGTTTATTTTCTTATCTAGAGTGGAGCTCATTTTATTGGCCCCTTTTACTTGCTTTTCTTATCGTTAACATGTCGCAGGGATACGCTCGGCTGGAATTGGACCATTGCTTTGTCTTATAAGACGCACTTATGTCTTTTAAATAACCATTACTGCTTTCAAAGAGAAATTATGACGCTTGCAAAGAAAGGCAGAAAGTTTTAATAATTACAGAGTTCCCTGAAAGGGTTTATATTATTAAACAAGAGATACGTGTTTTTCGGGTGACTGTTGGTTTTCTTGACAAATATCAGTTTGTAAAGACATTGAGGCCACATATATACAGTATGTATAATATAGGGCAGACACAAGTTGAAGATTTGCCCATCGAAGTCAACCAGCACCAGGTGGAAAGCATGCAAATATTATGCTTGTAGCCTTCTTTAAAGGGAGTCAACAGTTTTGACCTGCTGACAGCAGTAGTTAAGAGTGAGGGAAAAAAGGAAAGCATACCTTTTGTGCTATTTCTATTATCAGGAGTAGTGTTAATATGAAGTTTTATTCTGCCAGGTTCTGCTCCTGCAAGTGCACTGGAGGCAGAGCTGCTCTGTGCAGTGCTCTCTGCACTAATCTTCTTTACAGACCCTCCCTTCTGATCTAAATGACAGCCGTAGTGGTCTCCTGGTTGGGTGCTACGGCTGTCGCTCAGAATGTAGGGGCAGGACTGTGAAACAGTTTAATGCAAAGAACAGTGAACTCTTCACAGTGAAACTCCATCAAGGCACTTGCAGGAACAGATTCTGTCAGAATAAAAATTCATAGCCACACTACTGATCATAAAAGCTGCCTATGGCTGTCAGCAGTTTAGCATGGTAAAAACTGCTGACAGACTCCCTTTGAAGTGATTTTTTACTATTTTTTGTGCTGATTAAGTTTTAAAAATAATGGGCCCTTTACATGGGTCAATAATCATCCTAAAAGACTGTTCATAAGAATCATTGTTCCCAATAATTAGCTAATCATCATCGCTTGTTACAGGTAATTTATCTGCCTTTGTAAAAGGAACCTGAGGCTGGTCATACACATTACATAGCTGAACCGACAGCTATCCCTCCTGACCCCTTTATACACATGCACTGTCAGCTCGGCCGAGCATGCATGTGTCCTGAATGGGGAGATGGGAGAAAACCCCTGCCAGATTCCTCATGCAGCAGCTTATCTTCTGAGAACAGAAGGATGTTGGAACTCAAATCCAGCATGCCCGATCCTTACCTCCCCAGACATCCCGAGACCCTCATGGCTGCTGCTCCTACTGAACTCGAAGATTCAAAGGACATTTATCTAATACATGCACGGTCAGCTTAAATCTATGCAGGGGATTTGGCCCTCTGTTGGGGGGGATTTGGCGGCTGCATGCTATCATGGTAAATGTAAGAAAAGGAAATCCCAGAATTCAGGGGTGTCGGTAAATCAGACATTACTCAGATAGGAATCCTGGAGGTGTGTGATTTATAAGAGCTTGTGCATCAGGATGAACCTAAAAGAACAAAGTTGCAGGAGGGTGGTCTACTGACAATTGAGCAACCCTTGGTGAATCTGTAACACAGAGTCGTTTTCTTATTGTATATGTACTGAAGTCATAGGTGTGATTTCATGTACTGCCAGGTGGCATCTGTGCTGGCAATACTTGCTCTGTACCACCAATTTCACAATTTTTCATGCATCTTCAGATACTACAGAGTGGCCTACAGCGCACCAGTTTGCTGTTTGACCATAGCTTTCAATGGTTTATGCATTTTGTTAAAAGGGTCCTTTGTGTTGCTGCAAAGACTCCTGATCAGCTGTGATCTGTGGAGGAACCTGTGCTTAATTTTCCTACAGTGCCTCCACAGGAGAAACTAAGTATTACGCCGTTTCCAATTAACTGCATGAACTTGTTTTATCCTCCAGAGCGGGAAATGCTCTTTTGTGATCCTGTTTTTTTTAACCCCTCCTCTATTAAAAGGGTTTTCTAAACCAGACAATCCCTTTAAATACAGAATTGGTAAACAATGATGTGCTCTGTGTCCAATAGACACTCCTTGGTAAAACCGGTTTCTTGATGCCACCTTGGTTGGACGGCCTTCAACCTGTGAATTGCGATCTCCCGTGAGGATTGGTGGGAAATCATAAAGAGATGACTTTCTTCTATGTTACTTTTCCCCATTGACGTTTAAATTGCTCCTGCATCCTTCCAGCTGTGGCTCAGACTTGTCAGAAGAAGATAATGGATTTTCTAAAAGATGTTATTTACCGGGACATTTCTACAAGTCTGAGACTATGTGCATACGGTAGCGATAGCACAACAGATTCAGTTCGGCGTAGATTACACACTTAGCATATCGTACACAGCGGGCGCGGTCCTGGTTTCTAAATGCACAGTAAATATTCCAAGTCTAAGTACACAATCTATTTCACATGGATCCATTTTCTCACTTTCTTCTCCTCCTGGGGGATTACAGTTTGCAACATTTTAGAGAAGTTTTAGAAATGTAACTTTTTAGTTTTTCTGACTGGTTTTCAGAGCTTGTTGAATTGGAATGTAACTGATATATCATAAATATCCAAGGACCGATCTCATTGAGATAAGGGAAAGAGGGGCCAGAGCATTAGGGGCCCCACAGCCCCTCACTTACAATCTAAACCACGTGTTTATAGGGGAACTTGGCGCTCAGCCTTTTATTTTGCATTAGCTAAAAAAATGTTTTATTGAAATCACTTGTAGCTTAGACAGTTTCTGACAGATCTGTAGAATATCATAGAATGAAAGAGGCGGCATAGATATAACAGTCTATAAATGGAATAATAGACGGAAAGCATTTCACACGATGGAA
The DNA here is from genome assembly GCF_014858855.1 of Bufo gargarizans. NCBI lineage: Eukaryota > Metazoa > Chordata > Amphibia > Anura > Bufonidae > Bufo > Bufo gargarizans. Next base: position 24,846,115 of record NC_058087.1, on the reverse strand, counting down.
CCACATCGGACAACATGCCCAGGAATGACAGTGACTACAAGCGTAAAAATTAGGGGGAGGGGGGACGACGAGAAGAAGGGCATTCTCTAAGCTTCTGGTCCAGATGAGCAGGTGGTGCCTATTAAACTTGGCACAGCTGGACTGACACAGCAGAGCTGGACTAGAGTTGATTTAGTAAAGCTTTGGTGTAAAGTAGTAGAAGTGACTGGGTGGGAATTTTGTGATGGAAAATGGTGTTTGCTTGGTGCTGCTGGGGAGGTACAGTATCTTGTGCTGCACTTTAGTATTTCGCACAGCTGAGGAGGTATTGTGTGCTGCACTTTAGTATTTGGCACAGCTGAGGAGGTATTTTGTGCTGCACTTTAGTATTTGGTACAGCTGAGGAGGTATGGTGTGCTGCATTTTAGTATTTGGCACAGCTGAGGAGGTATGGTGTGCTGCATTTTAGTATTTGGCACAGCTGAGGAGGTATTTTGTACAGTACTGTGGTATTTGGCACAGCTGAGGGGGTATTTTGTGCTGCACTTTAGTATTTGCACAGCTGAGGGGGTCTTTTGTGCTACACTTTAGTATTTGGCACAGCTGAGGGGGTATTTTGTGCTGCACTTTAGTATTTGGCACAGCTGAGGGGGTATTTTGTGCTGCACTTTAGTATTTGGCACAGCTGAGGGGGTATTGTGTGCTGCACTTTAGTATTTGGCACAGCTGAGTAGGTATTTTGTGCTGCACTTTAGTATTTGGCACAGCTGAGTAGGTATTTTGTGCTGCACTTTAGTATTTGGCACAGCTGAGGAGGTATTGTGTGCTGCACTTTAGTATTTGGCACAGCTGAGTAGGTATTGTGTGCTGCACTTTAGTATTTGGCACAGCTGAGTAGGTATTGTGTGCTGCACTTTAGTATTTGGCACAGCTGAGGAGGTATTTTGTGCTGCACTTTAGTATTTGGCACAGCTGAGGAGGTATTGTGTGCTGCACTTTAGTATTTGGCACAGCTGAGGGGGTATTTTGTGCTGCACTTTAGTATTTGGCACAGCTGAGGGGGTATTTTGTGCTGCACTTTAGTATTTGGCACAGCTGAGGGGGTATTTTGTGCTGCACTTTAGTATTTGGCACAGCTGAGGAGGTATTTTGTGCTGCACTTTAGTATTTGGCACAGCTGAGGAGGTATTGTGTGCTGCACTTTAGTATTTGGCACAGCTGAGGAGGTATTGTGTGCTGCACTTTAGTATTTGGCACAGCTGAGGAGGTATTGTGTGCTGCACTTTAGTATTTGGCACAGCTGAGTAGGTATTGTGTGCCGCACTTTAGTATTTGGCACAGCTGAGGAGGTATTGTGTGCTGCACTTTAGTATTTGGCACAGCTGAGGAGGTATTTTGTGCTGCGCTTTAGTATTTGACACAGCTGAGGAGGTATTTTGTGCTGCCCTTTAGTATTTGACACAGCTGAGGAGGTATTTTGTGCTGCCCTTTAGTATTTGGCACAGCTGAGTAGGTATTTTGTACGGTACTATGGTATTTGTCTGGCATTGTGCAGTTACTGTTGAGGTATTCTGTGTTGCACTGTGATATATTTTGACACTGCCGGGAGGGTATTTTGTGCTGCACAGTGGAGGTTTTCTGGCAATGCCGAGAATATATTTTGTGCTGCACTATGGGGTGTCTTTCGTGCTGCTGAGGAGGTATTTTGTGATGCTCTGTGGTACTGGTTTGGCACTGTTCATTTGATGACGTTGAGGTACTTTGTGTTGGGGTATTTCTGTGACACTGCTGGGGGGTGGGGGTAATTTGTGATGCACTGTGGTATTTCTTTGGCACTGCCCCGGAGGTATTTTGAGTTCTTATTGCATGTGGTGCTATTGGGGAAGTAACATATGTTTGGATGTTTCCATGTTGCTTTGCTGCAACTATTTTTTTTTTTACTATATGGGAAGGGGGGTAACATTGTAGGTGGACTGGCGGTATTTCTGTGCCAGGGCTGATGTTTAATGCCAGCCACCCCGGAGAGTAGTGGGACTTTTTTTTTATATAGATAGATGATAATAACCTCAGTTTTTGTAAAGTTCGGATTATGGCATTATGTGTTATCGCAGCATTTGATGCTCTCAGCTTCTTTTATTTTCCTCATCACCGCTGTGTAGTTAAATCCCTCTAAATTGCAATTCCACATATGAGGCTGAAGGATTTTGAGCGATAATGTTGAAATAATGAATCTGGCTAAGAATAACTTCTGAGCAACTCATTAGTTCTAGAATGCTTCTATTTTTACAAACTGGATTATTTAAATGGTTTTGTTCTTGGGTTCGTGTGTCCACTCCGACCCCCTCCCTCGCTCATTATTTCTCCCGCCGCTGGAGTATAGATTTGCTAACCTGCCATCCCCCAGCCTTATTTTCCCACTCTTACAAATAATGAATTGCTTCCTCGTTTACAAGTTTTTTTCTCTTTCCAGGTTTTTTTTTTTTCATTTTCCTTTGACACTTGTCAGAATAATAAATGTAAATGGTGCTGATGTTTTACATCTCCAGAAAACTGTGAAAAGTCAACATTATGCAGTAGCCGTTTATTGCCGCACTTGTAGATGTGGGTCCAAAATATGAGTCATTATCCAACTATTCTGCTTATTTTGTGGTGTTTGGTTGCTTTGGTTGGTACAATGATGCGCTGTTCTGTGTTAGAGCTGCACCTGGTTTTGGCTCACAAATCACTGATGGAAATCACTGACCGAACACTGACGTGTGAATGAGGCCTAAAGGTGACGTTTATGCTGCTTAATGAGTATGTCTACCTATAAAGGTTCAGTGGAGTGACTCCACCAGCAGAATAGTGAGTGCAGCTCTGCCGTAGGATGTAAGAGGCAGTACAGTAACGTATGTTAATAGTGATTCCAGCAGAATAGTGAGTACAGCTCTGGAGTCAGGGGGGTAACTACCATAGCGGCAGACCATGCAACTGCTATGGGGCCCAGGGCAGGAAGGGGCCCAGTTGGGATCATTCTCTATTCTAGAGGAGGTAAAAACTTGGTCAGGACTCTACCCTCTAAAGAAACAACTTTTAGCAAATGAGGCTGCGGAAAAATGCCCCAACGGTCATTGAAAAGGGTTTAGGCAGAAACTCTTCTGTCCTGTGTGGGGGCCTGGTTTGATCCTTGCTATGGGGCCCTTACTTCTCTATGTATGCCACTGCCTGGAGTATAATACAGGATGTAACTCAGGATCAGTACAGGATAAGTAATGTATGTACACAGTGACTGCACCAGCAGAATAGTGAGTGCAGCTCTGGAGTATAATACAGGATGTAACTCAGGATCAGTACAGGATAAGTAATATATGTACACAGTGACTGCACCAGCAGAGTAGTGAGTGCAGCTCTGGAGTATACTACAGGATGTAACTCAGGATCAGTACAGGATAAGTAATGTAATGTATGTACACAGTGACTGCACCAGCAGAGTAGTGAGTGCAGCTCTGGAGTATACTACAGGATGTAACTCAGGATCAGTACAGGATAAGTAATGTATGTACACAGTGACTGTACCAGCAGAATAGTGAGTGCAGCTCTGGAGTATAATACAGGATGTAACTCAGGATCAGTACAGGATAAGTAATATATGTACACAGTGACTGCACCAGCAGAGTAGTGAGTGCAGCTCTGGAGTATACTACAGGATGTAACTCAGGATCAGTACAGGATAAGTAATGTAATGTATGTACACAGTGACTGCACCAGCAGAGTAGTGAGTGCAGCTCTGGAGTATACTACAGGATGTAACTCAGGATCAGTACAGGATAAGTAATGTAATGTATGTACACAGTGACTGCACCAGCAGAATAGTGAGTGCAGCTCTGGAGTATAATACAGGATGTAACTCAGGATCAGTACAGGATAAGTAATATATGTACACAGTGACTGCACCAGCAGAGTAGTGAGTGCAGCTCTGGAGTATACTACAGGATGTAACTCAGGATCAGTACAGGATAAGTAATGTATGTACACAGTGACTGCACCAGCAGAATAGTGAGTGCAGCTCTGGAGTATAATACAGGATGTAACTCAGGATCAGTACAGGATAAGTAATATATGTACACAGTGACTGCACCAGCAGAGTAGTGAGTGCAGCTCTGGAGTATACTACAGGATGTAACTCAGGATCAGTACAGGATAAGTAATGTAATGTATGTACACAGTGACTGCACCAGCAGAATAGTGAGTGCTGCTCTGGAGTATAATACAGGATGTAACTCAGGATCAGTACAGGATAAGTAATGTAATGTATGTACACAGTGACTGCACCAGCAGAATAGTGAGTGCAGCTCTGGAGTATAATACAGGATGTAACTCAGGATCAGTACAGGATAAGTAATGTAATGTATGTACACAGTGACTGCACCAGCAGAATAGGGAGTGCTGCTCTGGAGTATAATACAGGATGTAACTCAGGATCAGTACAGGATAAGTAATATATGTACACAGTGACTGCACCAGCAGGATAGTGAGTGCTGCTCTGGAGTATAATACAGGATGTAACTCAGGATCAGTACAGGATAAGTAATGTTTGTACACAGTGACTGCACCAGCAGAATAGTGAGTGCAGCTCTGGAGTATAATACAGGATGTAACTCAGGATCAGTACAGGATAAGTAATGTATGTACACAGTGACTCCACCAGCAGGATAGTGAGTGCCGCTCTGGAGTATAATGCAGGATGTAACTCAGCATCAGTACAGGATAAGTAATGTAATGTATGTACACAGTGACTGCACCAGCAGAATAGGGAGTGCAGCTCTGGAGTATAATACAGGATGTAACTCAGGATCAGTACAGGATCAGTAATGTATGTACACAGTGACTCCACCAGCAGAATAGTGAGTGCAGCTCTGGAGTATAATACATGATTTAACTCAGGGTCAGTACAGGATAAGTAATGTAATGTATGTACACAGTGACTCCACCAGCAGGATAGTGAGTGCAGCTCTGGAGTATAATACAGGATGTAACTCAGGATCAGTACAGGATAAGTAATGTAATGTACACAGTGACTGCACCAGCAGAATAGTGAGTATAGCTCTGGAGTATAATACATGATTTAACTCAGGATCAGTACAGGATAAGTAATGTATGTACACAGTGACTCCACCAGCAGAATAGTGAGTGCAGCTCTGGGGTATAATACAGGATGTAACTCAGGATCAGTACAGGATAAGTAATGTATGTACACAGTGACTGCACCAGCAGAATAGTGAGTGCAGCTCTGGAGTATAATACAGGATGTGGCTCAGGATCAGTAATAAGTAATATAACATATGTACTGAATTTCTTGTTTGTATTCTAATTTCCAAAGCTGAAATATAATCTCCGCTCATTGATCTCTGCAGGGAAAGAAAGGAAGAAAGGGCACTTCTATGTCAGTTTGTGGACTTTATATCCCATAATTCTCTATAGGGGTTTTTCTGCTATTGAGCACCTTTTATGTACAAAGCATAGTGTGTATAACCAGATCAGTGTGTGCACTAATCACTCTCGCGTTCAGCGTGTGATACAATGATGCATTTCTGTTGATCTTTACAGAACGGTCAGTGTGGAGAAGGACTGAAGTCCCGGAACCTGACGTGTTTGGCGCACAACGCCTCCTCCTCCGCTGTGAAGCTACAAGTAGACCCCAAATTCTGCGGTCAACTGCCAAGAGAGGAAAGTGCACTGAGTCTGCCCTGCCACGTGCCCTGCCCAGGTGAGGGCTCTGCCTGTATCTGTCAGCAGGGAACCATTGAGCTGATAATTAACCATTTCTGTATGAGAGCAGTGAAATGTCAGGGATTACTTTACATAATACATGCTAATGAGTAGCATCCAGTAATTACACAGCTACAGCGGGCAGAGTCACTGACTCCTCGCTGTCTCCTGATACTCTGCCTATGTGAGTGTCAGTCCTCACTGTAGGTCTGATATTTTATTCATGAACCTTGAAGCTGGGATAGACAGTAGAGCATGAGGTTGTGCTGCCGTGCATGGAATAGTGGAAGGGACTGAGCTAAAATAAAACGTAAATGTTAAGATGAATGCATTTCTCATGAATTAAACATGCCATTATCTTGGTAAGCAATGAGGAGTCCTGGACTGCTGTCTAACAATTAGCTGTTTGTGGGACAGGTGCATAATAATTGAGGACGTCTACATGTCCTCTGCCCGAGACACTGCCTGCCCGAGACACTGCCCAGCCATCCGAATCAGCACATGCAACGCCGCTGGACCGTCAACATGTCCGCCACCTACTGGTGGAAAGGGAGATTGTCATCTGGACAGACCACTCCATTGGTGGAAAGGGAGACTGTCCCCTGGACTGTGGACAGACAACTCCATTGTACTGTGTCATACTTAGTTCAGGGTCTGAAGAAGTCCTAGACATGAGGATCAAAGATTTCCTGCATCAAACAATGTTGGTTCCTTTAATAAACAGCATCTCTATAGGAAATGCATAAAGCGCTGCACACAGTACGTCCAATCAGTGCATTATAACAGGTTGTACAGGATTTATTTCTTTTTTAAATGGCTGCTCTCCTCCAGAAACAAAATCACTCCTGTCCATGGGTTGTGCCTGGTATTGCAGCTCGGCTTCACTTAAGTGGATGCGTCAGAGCTGCAATACCACACACCACCTGTGGACAGGTGTGGTGCTGTTTTTGGAAGAAAGCAGCCATATTTATCTTATCCTGTAAAATACTTATTAATGTGCTGCTTGGCACAACATGGTTGCACTGAAATAGTCACCACTGAGATGCCATGGTGCTGTGGTTGCCAGCGACCCTGTGCCATGCTGCACATTAATTTACACAGAGGTGTACCCTGCAGCTGCACATCTGTCACAGGGCTCCCACCTACCATGTGCCTTTGAGGGCCCTTAGACACCAAAGCTGGGGTGACTGCTATCTCTACCCCCTGAATTTACTTAAAGCACGTGCTGTAATTCAGAACCCGTATGAGAAATTGCGGTGCCATTTACTTAAAGGGAATCTGTCAGCAGATTTGTACCTATGACACTGGCTGACCTGTTACATGTGCACTTGGCAGCTGAAGGCATCTGTGTTGGTCCCATGTTCATATGTGTCCACATTGCTGAGAAAAATGATGATTTAATATATGCAAATGAGCCTCTAGGAGCAACGGGGGCGTTACCATTACACCTAGAGGCTCTGCTCTCTCTGCAACTGCCGAGCCCTCTGCACTTTGATTGGCAGGACCAGGTGTCACACATACAGGGGGTGGGGAAGTGACCACTGAACTGCACCCGCACCCCTGTCCCTGCCTACTTGCCTCGCAAGTCCTAGCGACAAGGGACAACTGGTCGACAAACCCTTAGCTAGGAAAGTGCAGGGAAGACAAACAATAACCAAGAGAGCAGAAAGGTACCGGAGGAGCAAGCAGAAGATCGTCAGGAGAAGCCGAAGTCGGGACCAGGAGGGAACGCCAAGACCAAAGGATGAGACTGACGGGAAATCAGAAGCCAAGCAGGAACAACAAACCAGGTTAGTAAATCGCAGGAGGGACCTCAATAACAGGCAATCTGTGGCCAGCAGATTGCCTGTTTAAATAGGGCGCTGGTGGAGTCATGTGACGTGGCCAGCATCACATGACTCCTGAGTTCTAATGCTGCCATGGTTACCATGTGAGCGGGCGACGCCGGGCGCGCTGATGACGTGAGCGCGCCCCGGCTGGTACGCCGGTAAGACCCCCGTTGCTCCTAGAGGCTCATTTGCATATATTAATACATCGTTTTTCCCAGAAATGCAGGCACTTATGGACATGGGACGAACACAGATGCCTTCAGCTGCCAAGTGCATAATCCAACAGGTCAAAACTGCTGACAGATGCCCTTAAAAGTTGTTTTTTTTTGTGACCGTCTTTGGATTTCTACATAATTTGCTATACTACGCAGGTACCAGAAACAAGTGTGAAATAGAAATCTCCCTCTGTCTCCTGCGGAGGATTATCTCCTACGACTCTGTGCATTTTATTTCCCTGAATCGTATGCAGCTTTGCATAAAAAAGAGCAGCCGGTGGCGCAGTGTGGGTCACGTCCCAGGTGCATCATTACAGCAAGCACGAGGCGCCGCTGCTGGCTGACATTTCTAGATTGCGTTATGTTCGGCTCCAGAGAGGGGACGTTACATTCTAATCACCTGATATGTCTGCCCGGCTTTTAGGTGACTGTCATCGCACAGAGTGGTCAGGCTGGAGCGCCTGCCAGGTCGCCTGCATCGACGGACGCAGCTTCGAAACCAGCGGTCGCCAGTCCCGATCTAGAACCTTCATTGTCCAGTCCTCCGAGAACCAGGAAAACTGCCCAAAGCCCGTCATCGAGACTCGGTCATGCACAGGTTAATTTACAAAACTGCCATTTGTTGTTACCCCCATAAATGACTAAAAGAGATTGTCTTATTAGGACAAACCTCGGGAAAATTGGGGACATACCATTTTAAGCCCCATCTCTAAGCATACTGAGAACACCCACTTTAGGGCACCTTTGCAGAAGCCTGCCCCTTTTCGGGTGTTTATGGTTGGGAGTTATAGTGGAGAGAAGCCCCCGGTCCAGGTGACTCCACCCAACCAGGTGTTTCTGCTCATTCAGTTGACTTGGTGGCATGTACCATCCCATTCATTAGATTTAGGACACTGTTTTGGCCTCCATCAGGTGACCACCACTGATGGATTGCAGGTGGTCTGTAACCATGGAAATGAGCAGTATATAATGTGAAGGAAAAATGAATCCAGCCAGCAAAGGAAGCCATATGGACAATAACAATACATTAGTAAGTGCCTTGTATTAACTTTCTCTACATGATAAATGCAACTTACTGAAGTGAGACAACCCCTTTAATGGCTTACTCTCAGGATAGGTTGTATCTGATCATTGGGGGTCTTGGTCACTTGATTGCGCTGAGCTGCAATACCAAGGACGGCCACTATACAAGGTATGGCGCTGTGCTTGGGATAGTATGAAGAGGTGGCAGTGATGGAACCCTTCAAAGGCTGATGGGCAAGGGTGATGTAAGTCAGACCCCCACCGACCTAAGCATAGGTAATCAATATTTAATTTCCACAAAACCCCTTTAGGATATCCTATATATCTCAGTCTTCTAATAGGACTATTTTCCTATAAACTGACTAGTCATTGAGGCTGCAGGTTGTTGCTATAGAACCTGAGTTTAAAGTCACACCATTTAGATCTTTACATATCTATGTGTGCATGTATCATTACAAACCAATATTGCTTTGGGTTATGATAGTTCCCCCATTCCCCAAAATCTTACTAATATGGGGCGGCGAGATGCTGCGATCTAGAGGCTTCCGTCCAGCTTGCCCGGAGCATGAGAGAGTAGTCACGATCAACCACGGCCTCTGTCTGCTCAAGCACTCCCCCTGCTGGACCCTGTCATATCCTACACCCATATATATGTAGCTTAAAGGGTAACTGTCATGTTTTCATCAAAAAATCTATTTTAGCATATGTTACTGCTGCAGCAGCATTATGCATAAAGCAATCTTTAGTTATTTCACATACCACTGTTTTCCTTGAGTTTTTCCCTTAGGTACAGCTGTTTAAACATTTACAATATGAGGGGACCTTCTCAAGATGGCTCCTCTGCCAGTTCTCTGAGGCCAAAACTGCTTTCCCTCACTTCACATACACACTTGCTGTAGCCAGCAGCTCCCTGCCAGCCAATCAGATTGGATTACTGAGAGACACGCCTCCTTACTCTGAAGCCTAATGCAGGCATGCAGTGTGAAGGACCGCCCCTCCATCTTCCTAGCCAGAGACAGATGAGCCCTAGCAACGATCTTTTAAGGGAGCAGTGGAAAGGGACAGAGGACATTAATAGAAGCTGTTATTATAAGGTAATTACAGATCTTTTGGCAATCATTGACAGACTAACTCAGGTATACATGCCGAGCTCTAATAAACTAGCAAATAAAAAAAGTATGACAGTTACCCTTTAAGTGGGGAAAATGTATCAGGCGATGGGTTGTCCCTAGCAACCAGTTAGTTTACGTTCCCTTTTTCTTAGCATTTTTTGCACTCCCCCCCCACCCCCTCCCCAGGAGGCATTTAAAGTCGTCAAAGTATTTATTGCCACAATTTCTACTGACGCTGAGTTGGCAGCGAAAGCCGCAGCTGAGAGTCAGAACTTGGCAGCGGCGGCCGGTAATAACGGCTGGCATACATTTCGGCTTCTCTCTCGGCCTCACTTAGTGTTCATTAATAATCCAGCTCCGCATTGGAAGCTTTTGCACCTATTTGGCTCCTGCATCATAATTGCCCAGCGCCGATATTACATTTCGTGAGTCTTTCAGTTCCATCTAATCCAAGCAATTAGTCACCGACAGCTGAGAGTTTTCTCCTTTGGAAAGAGAAGACGTGACGTGGCTTGTGTGTTTATTCGCAGGGGGAAAGTGTTTCCGATACTCGTGGAAGATGAGCCCCTGGGTAGATAATGAGAGGACGGTGTGGTGCCAGCGCTCGGACGGAATAAACGTCACAGGTACCGGCGGCTGAGCCTTACTGTACATCGCGATTTATTACCTTCCTGTCTCTTAATCGTTTCTTAATGTCAGGTCTCTTCGGATGGAGATGCGGTATGTAATCAGGGCTGCGGCTCTGGAGACGCTCGGTTTCAGGCTTCCAAGTCATGAGTTATATTTGGAGGAAATGATGACCTGGAAAATGGCTCATTCCAAATTCTTCTCTTTTTGCCTATTGGTCACTTTTCAATGTTGCAGATCAACAATGAGCGATGAGCGTGTCCATTCTACACAACTCAAATTTGTTACGAATTTCCTAAAAAATTCTAAAAACTTTTATGATTTGTCCCGTATGAGTCGCTAAACATGCGGAGACGTCTCTGGAGGGATCATTTATGGAGTGATTTTTTTTTAATTGCTCAGGAGCTGCTGCTCAAATCCAGGTAGTTCCATCCAGTTGACAATTGAGTCTAAATTTGCTAGTCACGTGGATATGATCCCTCAGACCTGTTGTGTCTAAACATCGCTTCGAACCATAGGACCTGTCTGGGAATGTGAAACAGGCTAGAACACGGATCAGCCAGCTCCGGCTCTCCAGCTGTTCAGAAACTACAACTCCCAGAATTCTTCATTCACTTCTGTGGGAGTAAGAAGAGCAGCCGAGGATGTTTGCATGCTGGGAGTTGTAGTTTCACAGCAGCTGGGGTGCGGGAAGGTTGCTGATCCCTGAGCTAGAAGGTCTCAAAAAGCAGCACATGATTCCACGTTCTAGAAAGGGTCTGGAAAGGGTTACAAGTAGTGTTGAGCCATTTGAAGTCCGTAAAGTGGGCTTCAATGCAAATTTCAGGATAAATTCGATTCGCCGCAAAGCCAAATTTCCTCGTGCTTCGTGGTAGCAAATCGATTTTACCTGAAATAGTGTAAAAAAAAACTAAACATTTTTTACTTACCTCATCCATTTGCTTGCAACGGGCCGGCCGCTGGCATCTTACTTGAAGATCTTGCATTTGACGCGACCCCGTCGCGAAACAAATGAATGAGGTAAGTATGATTTTTTTGTTTTGGTTTTTATTTTACACTCTGTTATTTACAGTACAGACCAAAAGTTTGGACACACCTTCTCATTCAAAGAGTTTTCTTTATTTTCATGACTATGAAAATTGTAGATTCACACTGAAGGCATCAAAACTATGAATTAACACATGTGGAATTATATAAATAACAAAAAAGTGCGAAACAGCTGAAAATATGTCATATTCTAGGTTCTTCAAAGTAGCCACCTTTTGCTTTGATTACTGCTTTGCACACTCTTGGCATTCTCTTGATGAGCTTCAAGAGGTAGTCACCTGAAATGGTTTTCACTTCACAGGTGTGCCCTGTCAGGTTTAATAAGTGGGATTTCTTGCCTTATAAATGGGGTTGGGACCATCAGTTGCGTTGTGGAGAAGTCAGGTGGATACACAGCTGATAGTCCTACTGAATAGACTGTTAGAATTTGTATTATGGCAAGAAAAAAGCAGCTAAGTAAAGAAAAAACGAGTGGCCATCATTACTTTAAGAAATGAAGGTCAGTCAGTCCGAAAAATTGGGAAAACTTTGAAAGTGTCCCCAAGTGCAGTCACAAAAACCATCAAGCGCTACAAAGAAACTGGCTCACATGCGGACCGCCCCAGGAAAGGAAGACCTAGAGTCACCTCTGCTGCGGAGGATAAGTTCATCCGAGTCACCAGCCTCAGAAATCGCAGGTTAACAGCAGCTCAGATTAGAGACCAGGTCAATGCCACACAGAGTTCTAGCAGCAGACACATCTCTAGAACAACTGTTAAGAGGAGACTGTGTGAATCAGGCCTTCATGGTAGAATATCTGCTAGGAAACCACTGCTAAGGACAGGCAACAAGCAGAAGAGACTTGTTTGGGCTAAAGAACACAAGGAATGGACATTAGACCAGTGGAAATCTGTGCTTTGGTCTGATGAGTCCAAATTTGAGATCTTTGGTTCCAACCACCGTGTCTTTGTGCGACGCAGAAAAGGTGAACGGATGGACTCTACATGCCTGGTTCCCACCGTGAAGCATGGAGGAGGAGGTGTGATGGTGTGGGGGTGCTTTGCTGGTGACACTGTTGGGGATTTATTCAAAATTGAAGGCATACTGTACCAGCATGGCTACCACAGCATCCTGCAGCGGCATGCTATTCCATCCGGTTTGCGTTTAGTTGGACCATCATTTATTTTTCAACAGGACAATGACTCCAAACACACCTCCAGGCTGTGTAAGGGCTATTTAACCACGAAGGAGAGTGATGGGATGCTGCGCCAGATGACCTGGCCTCCACAGTCACTGGACCTGAACCCAATCGAGATGGTTTGGGGTGAGCTGGCAAAAGGGCCAACAAGTGCTAAGCATCTCTGGGAACTCCTTCAAGACTGTTGGAAGAGCATTTCAGGTGACTACCTCTTGAAGCTCATCAAGAGAATGCCAAGAGTGTGCAAAGCAGTAATCAAAGCAAAAAGTGGCTTCTTTGAAGAACCTAGAATATGACATATTTTCAGTTGTTTCACACTTTTTTGTTTTGTATATAATTCCACATGTGTTAATTCATAGTTTTGATGCCTTCAGTGTGAATCTACAATTTTCATAGTCATGAAAATAAAGAAAACTCTTTGAATGAGAAGGTGTGTCCAAACGTTTGGTCTGTACTGTATATCAGATACCGCGATCATGTATATGGTGGGGGGGGGGGGGGGAGGGGCGCAATCGCTACTCCCTGTCATTGCACCCTCTTCTTACAGCTTCCCGAAGCAAATTTTTTGTAAAATTCAGCGAAACAGCCGAATCAAATTTTTGAACAATTCGTTCATCTCTAGTTACAAAGGCCATTGCTAAGGCTCCAGGACTCCAGCGAACCACAAAGAGAGCCATTATCCAGAAGTAAAGAAAACTTGGAGTTCTGATGAAGCCTCACAGAAGTGGCTGACCTACAAAAATTTCACCAAGAGCTCATCAATGACTCACCCAGGAGGTGACAAAAGAACCCAGAGGCGCTGAGACTCCAGTGAGCCACAGAGAAAGCCATTATCCACAGATGGAGAAAATCTCGGAACAGCCTGCCAAAATGTCACCATTCAAGGTCACGAAAAAGAAGCCAGACAAACATCTAAAGCATTTCAGGCCTCATTTGCCTCAATTAAAGGTCTGTGTACACAATTCCACAATAAGGCCTCATGCACAAGACCGCTGTTGTGCGCATCCGAGCCGCATTTTTTGCGGCTCGGATGCGGACCCATTTACTTCAATGGGGCCGCAAAAGATGCGGACAGCACTCCGTCTGCTGTCTGCATTCGTTGCTCCGTTCTGTGGCCCCACAAAAAAAATATAGCATGTCCTATTCTTGTCCGTTTTGCCGACAAGAGTAGGCATTTCCACCAGTTTCGTTCCGCAAATTGCGGAAGGCACACGGGTGGCTTCCGTTTTTTGCGGATCCGCGGTTTGAGGACCGCAAAAAAACGGAACAGTCGTGTGCATAAGGCCTAAGAAATACTGGGTAAATATGGCATCCATGGAAGAATTACAAGGCTCAGACAACTGCTGACTAGAAACATCCAGGGCCGTCTTTAATATTGATTGTACCCTAAGCAAGGATTTACTTGGGCCCCCTGGGTCCCGCCTTCCCACACCCTAGCATGCAATCACGCCCTCCACCACAACACACACACACAAAAAATAATAATCCACACACCTCATAGAGTAGTAAACTTTAATAATGTAAACATAAAGAACTGGTTTACAAATAAGTCCTTAGCTTGACCTATTTACCACCTGTAGCTCCCTCCCACTTCTCCAACCACCAAGCACCCTTAGGCCTCATGCACACGATCGTTGTTTTGGTCCGCATCCGAGCCGCAGATTTTGCGGCTTGGTTGCGGACCCATTCACTTCAATGGGGCTGCAAAAGATGCGGACAGCACCCCGTGTCGCTGTCCGCATCCGTTGCTCCGTTCCGTGGTCCGCCCCAAAAAATATAACCTGTCCTATTCTTGTCCATTTTGCAGACAAAAATAGGCAGTTATATCAATAGCTGTCCTTGCCGTTCCGCAAATGGCGGAAAGCACACAGCTGCCACCCGTGTTTTGCGGATCACAAAACACACACCGGTCGTGTGCATGAGGCCTTACTCACATAAAACAATATATATATAATATAGCTTGCAGTGAATTACTGTAAATACTTACAGTTCTGAAGACTCCAGCGGCTCAGGATCAGTGGTCTGGGCAGCTGGACGGAGGGTTGGAAGTGGGCACCGCTCTGCAGTTCAGGAAGGAGACCAGGGCTCGGCTCACCTTAGTGTTGCGCCGCATACGCAAAGGGCAGGGGAGGTCGGGAGGAGGAGCATGCAAGTACCATATTTTTCGCCCCATAAGACGCACTGGCCCATAAGACGCACCTAGGTTTTAGAGGAGGAAAATAAGAAAAAAATATCTTTGATTACACCTCAGGTCCAGCAATATTAATCAGATTTAATCTCACAGGCCCAATCAGATCCCCAATGTTAATAAGACCTCAGATCAGAGCCCAATATAAAGCAAACCCCCAATCAGACCTCAGATGAGACCCCTATGACTAATATCAGTCCTCCATGCCTCATATCAGCCCCCAGCCATATTTAATTAGCCCCCAGACATATGTAATCAGCCCCCAGCCATAATGCAGCAGCCTCAGATCACAAAAAAAATAAAGCACTTACCTCTCCTGCTCCTGGATGCCGCTGCTCCCTCCTCACCGTCCGCGATCTTCTTCCTCCTGCTGTCGGCTGTGCTCTGTGAACCGGCGCACACAGCCTTCACAGCCGACAGTGGAGGACCAGGAAGCGGTGAGTACAGAGTTTTCACTGCTTCCTGGTCCTCCGGTACTAATGAGCGCTTTCATAATGGAAGCGCTCATTAGTATTCACCCCATAAGACGCAGGGGCATTTCCCCTTTTTCACCCCATAAGACGCAGCTGCCCCTTTTTCCCCGCATTAAAGACAGCCCTGGAAACATCACAAAGGCTCATCTTGAATTTGCAAAAAAAAAATCTAGATGACATCCAAGACTTTTGGAATAATGTTCTGTGGAAGTCAAAGGTGGAACATTTTGGAAGACATGGGTCCCATTTAATCTGGTGTAATACTAACACTGGATTCCACCATAAGAACCTCACACCAACACTCAGACTTGGTGGTGGGAGTGTGATGGCCTGGACAACTTGTCATCATTGATGGAACCATGAATTCTGCTCTCTGTTGCAAAATCCTGAAGGGAAATGTCCTCTCATCAGTTCATGACCTAAAACTCTAGCACAACCTTGGTCATACACCCTGAAGTCCACCTGGAAATGGGCAAAAGAGACAAGAGGAAGGTTTTGGAGTGGCTGCATCAAAGTCCTTGTTTGAATCCCTTTCAGATGATTTTCTAATATCTTAAAAAGGCAGTTCATGCCTGAAAACCTTCCATCGGAAGCAAATTAAAGCAATTCTGCAAAGAAGGGTGTGCCAGAACTAAACCAATGATTAGGTTTAGGGGGCAATTACTTTTTTACATGGATGATATGGGTTTTGAATAAATCTTTACCTTCAGTTACTGGAATGATCATTTAAATTCTAGATTTTGGGTTTCCTTGTCTTTATTTTGTCTTTTGTATTAAAACGAGTTAGATTTGAAGTGTGACAAAGTAGCAAAAATACAAGAAATTGGGTGAGGGGCAAACACATTTTCTCAGCCTTGTACTGCCCCAGGTTTGTATGCGGCACTATAGCAATTTTATTTGAGATACTCAATGACTCCCTGCCAAGCAGAGTGCCCCCGTACAATGGCAGCCAGCCACAATGTTCCCTAATAGTTGCAGCAGTCACAGTGCCCCCTACAGGCGTAGTGACCCTAATATAACATTTGTACTAGGACACCCCCACTGATGATGAGAACAGAGGCCCCATAGCCACATCTGAAAGGAGTGGCAGGTCAGGCAAGCGATAGTGCTGTACATGGCTATCTCCAGCAGTTCCATAGACAGGGAAATGGGACCCCCATTTTTAGGATCAGAGGGGGTCACAGAGATCGAATCCCCCACCGATTAGCTACATGACTTTTAAATGTAGCACAACTCTGTTAGATACATTTTTAGGCCTCGCCCCTCCTAGTAAAGTATGCTCACTTTTTCAACTCTTGGCAAGTACGATGCAAAATGAGAATTTTTTTGTGCCAACTATGAATTTTGGGGCTCAGTTTATGTAAAAATGTGAGTTCCTTCTGTTTTATTATGGCTATGCCACTGATGGTGCCCCCTAAAATTCTAATTAACCACAGTATCCCTTTAACTGTGCAAGCCAAGATTACTTGGTAACAGTGGCAGGCAGAGTGTCCCCATAACAATCCTAAAGTCCTTCCTAAAAAAGAAGCAGCCACAATGTCCCTGACAGTACAACCCTTCATCTAACACAGGAAGGAGGTTTCCTTATTATCAGATCCTTATGCGTAACTTCCTCTTCTGTGCCAGAAGTTGCGTTATCTTCTCAAGCCTAGATAACTCTTTAAAGAACCTCTGTCAGCATGATCAACCCTATTAAACCAGGCATATAGCCTGGTAGGGTTCATCATGCTAAGTAAAACAATATACGCCTTTCCTCGTTAGGGTTAATAAGTGCAGAAGTATATTATTTTTTTTATATTTATGTAAGTCAGGTATTTGGAGCACCAGGGTGCTGACCATAGTGCTAGGAGCACTGCTAGCTCAATGTCCCCTGTGTTCTCTGTACCCCCACCCTTCTCCTTTGACTGACAGTGCTGGATATAGGAAAGGCCCTGGCAAACATGCATTATATAATTCATAGAGAAGGGGCTGTTGCGTAGCAAATATAAAAATGAAGGCCCTTTCAGGAGCTGCTTGACACTAGCACACACCTAGCCATCCAGGAAATAAGGTCCTGTAACTCCATCCCCTGTGCGGGTTCTCACCATTCATTCTAAGGGCTCATGCACACACCGTATGCATTTTGCGGTCCGCAAAAAATGGATCCACAAAGAATACGGATTTCTGTATTTTACGGAACGGAACAGCCGTCCCCTAATAGAACAGTCCTATCCTTGTCCATAATGCGGCAATAATAGCACATTTTCTATCCTTTTGCGGAATGGACATACGGACACGGAATGCACATGGAGTAACTTCCGTTTTTTTTGAGGACCTATTGAAATGAATGATTCCGTATACGGTGCGCAAAAAAAAAAAAAAAAAAACGGAAAGAAAATACGTTTGTGTGCATGAGTCCTAATGGGGAGGAGACCAACCTGGAATGGGTCCCCTCTCTACAGGGGCCCGTTAACAGCATCATGGGATGGCTCTATGGCACGTACGCCCTTAATGTACACAACCATTGGGGGTTCATAGAGGGCCCATAATGGACCCCGTGTGGCAACGATTTTACACATGGCCTACTCGATATGTATTGTGGTATTGTGCCTCTGTGGCACTAGGAAAATGATCCGCTAATGGCGAACGCTTTTAATTTGCGTAAAAATGTCTATCTGAGCACAAAAATACACGTTCACCAAATTTCAACCTCGTTATGTTTGTCTTTAAAACTTTGCTAATATTGTCTATTAAAATAATCATCATTTTATGAATATTCCAGTCATTAATTGCAAGCTGCCAGGTGCGGTTATTAACGAATTCCTATTCAAGTGGGAAAAGCATAAAAAGTACATGCAAAAAGGCTAGATAAAACCCAAATAAGTGGAAATTGAATAAAGTAACCAGCATTTATAGAACATTTCTTCCCCAGAGTCGCGCAATTAGACTTGGAGAATAAGTAACATATTCTGAAGAATTTACAGAAGTTAATATCATTGGGGAAAAAAACATCCAAAAAGTGAAAACAGACGTAAAAGGAAGTTAAGATGACAAGTAATCTAGAGTAGAGCTTCCCCTTCAAAGACAACCTGTCAGCAGGGTCAACCATATTAACCCAAACACAACGCATGGTAGGGTTGATCCTGCAGATCACTTGTCTTATGAAAATCGATTGTGCCATTCCCTTGAAAAAAAAAATAATCTTTATCCATATGAGGGCTTCAGTGCACTGAATGGCTGGCACTTCAGCGCCTCGACTTTCCCATGATGGCCCGACCCCATGGAGGGGGCTTTATAGCTTCCCTGATTTCACCAGCAGCCACCAATAGTCAGAGCTAACTCCATACATAATAGGGGCGCTCCCATTGTCTTCTATACTAACTCTAGATATCCATAGGCGATGAGCTCCCCCTAGTGGTGGCAATGCTAGACTTTATAAAGACAGAAAAGTAGAGCTACGTTCTACAAATCTAATATGAAATTAGTCAAATCAGAGAATTTTGGACCTAAAAACGAAATGTTGGAAAACTTTGAATCTCATGGGAGGTTTTAACTACATAGGAATGGAGGGCGAATAGTAGGTGGATTTTTGGATTTAATGTTAAAGGGTTTTTCCGAACCCAAAAATGACCTACCCAAATGTTCAGGCCCCTCACACAGATTGTACTTACCTCGCTCCCTGTCACCCACGTTGCTTCTGATGCCCGCAGATTAAAACATCCGGCGACAGGGGGAGCAGCCAATAGCAGGCCGCGACGTGGACGAGCCTCCCTAGCATCACGGGAGATGCAGCAGTGGCCGTGTGGGCAACAGTAGCGATGTGGGTGACGGGGAGCATGTAAGTACAATCTGTGTGAGGGACCTGGGCATTTGGGGGGGGGGCATTTTTTTAGTTTTTAATGCTCCTGCATTGCGTCATCAGACTGACCTTATTTTTTTCAGGATGTTTTTGGAATTTGGAGCATTGGGTTTATTTGCAGTCCTATATAAAACCACTCAATTACTGATTTAAAAGGGCTGTCCCATAAAAAATATTCTACAGTTTTCAAATCAGCACCTGGATCTGAATACTTTTGTAACAGCATTTAATTACAAATTTTGTAAAGCCACTGAGCTATTCAATAAAATGTATCTCTAAAGCGCCTGGGTATTTGGTTTTCTTATTTCTTTGTCCGACTTACTGAGGTGGCCGCACATGCTCAGTTTCATCCTTCAACTGCCTCCTGAGCTGTGATAGGGAGAGAAAGGACATGCCCCCTGAGCTGTGATAGGGAGAGAGCTGAGACACGCCCCCCTGAGCTGTGATAGGGAGAGAGCTGAGACACGCCCCCTGAGCTGCAGCAGAAAAGACCCTTCCCCTGAGCTGCCAGCTTATTTATTTATTTATTTATGCACTTATATAGCGCTACTATATTCCGCAGAGCTTTACAGACATTACCATCCAATGTCAAATATCACTGAGCCACCGTGCTGCCCCATTTGATATAAAGCTAGCAGAGTAATTGGAGCAATGACTGGGGAGATCTCTGGATCCATGTTAGGTACAGGGCTGGTTCTAGCTTTGTTAGAAAGAGATTGTCATGTACTATATGATGTCTGATTTTCATTTTTTCATTAGTCATGGGATGGCCCCTTTAATTCCCATTATCCTGCAGATTGCGAGCTACCTCTGCTGTTGTATCCCAGCCATATTTATTCCATCCCTCAGATGGGCAGTTGCCAAGAACTGCAGATTAATTTATGATTTATGATAAATAGGCTGTAATTATGACTCTGGAGAAATTCCTGGATCATTCCTGTCCAGTCTGATAGCCACTCCGCTCATGATGGGAACTAACCTGTATTACTTATATAGGGATGCCATATGTCGCAGTGTTCTTAGATTCCTGGACGAGAATTAATATCAAACAACTTTTTTCAACTTTTATAGAATTCACGTATTTTCAGGAATGTGCTGACAGTTTAATGTAGCACTGCTTAGTTGTCACCACTAGGGGGCATCTGTGCAACACTCTTATTTAGGTGAACAGGATTAAAGCTGTTTATAGAGTGCCCCCCCTAGTGGTGGCAGCAGGCAGCAAAGTATGTGTATGGCAGAACAGAGGAACGGCGCTCTGTACTGATGATGGCGAGCAGCATAACCTTGCTCTAAACCATTCGCATTTCTTATTTTGCACAAACTTCCATTAATGGTGATACTCCTGACTCCAAAATCAAGCCTGATTTTTATTTAATTTTTTTTTATTTTTTGTGGATAGACTTTTTAATTTCATCATGACTTAGGTCAAGTTCAGATGTGGCAGATTTGTAGTGTGTTTTCCTGCACTCAATTTGCCATAGATTTACGATGAGATCCAAGGAAGAAATATTTAGAACTTACCTTCAAGCTCCACGCCAAGGCTGCATTTAGGATGCCCCCTGCTGGTCGGCTGCCTTGCTGTACTCTAAATGAATGTAGGAAAAGCTGCATAAACTAAAAAGTTGCATCTCCTGCAATGACACCCATGATGTGATGAGGTGTCAGGGGTGCGCCTGTCAGCACTGGTATATACCAAACCTGTGTGCCTTGTGTTTCCAGGTTCTGTGTCTTTAATTTCTAGGCACCTATTATGTTACATTCATTATACAATGTTGCGGTGTTACATTATACAATGTAGCGGTGTTACATTATACAATGTTGCAGTGTTACATTATACAATGTTGCGGTGTTACATTATACAATGTTGCGGTGTTACATTATACAATGTTGCTGTGTTACATTATACAATGTTGCGGTGTTACATTATACAATGTTGCGGTGTTACATTATACAATGTTGCGGTGTTACATTATACAATGTTGCGGTGTTACATTATACAATGTTGCGGTGTTACATTATACAATGTTGCGGTGTTACATTATACAATGTTGCGGTGTTACATTATACAATGTTGCAGTGTTACATTATACAATGTTGCGGTGTTACATTATACAATGTTGCGGTGTTACATTATACAATGTTGCAGTGTTACATTATACAATGTTGCAGTGTTACATTATACAATGTTGCGGTGTTACATTATACAATGTTGCGGTGTTGCATTATACAATGTAGCGGTGTTACATTATACAATGTTGCGGTGTTGCATTACACAATGTTGCGGTGTTGCATTATACAATGTTGCGGTGTTACATTATACAATGTTGCGGTGTTACATTATACAATGTTGCGGTGTTGCATTATACAATGTTGCGGTGTTACATTATACAATGTTGCGGTGTTACATTATACAATGTTGTGGTGTTGCATTATACAATGTTGCGGTGTTACATTATACAATGTTGCGGTGTTACATTATACAATGTTGCGGTGTTACATTATACAATGTTGTGGTGTTACATTATACAATGTTGTGGTGTTACATTATACAATGTTGCGGTGTTACATTATACAATGTTGCGGTGTTACATTATACAATGTTGCTGTGTTACATTATACGATGTTGCGGTGTTACATTATACAATGTTGCGGTGTTGCATTATACAATGTTGCGGTGTTGCATTATACAATGTTGCGGTGTTGCATTATACAATGTTGCGGTGTTACATTATACAATGTTGCGGTGTTACATTATACAATGTTGCAGTGTTACATTATACAATGTTGCAGTGTTACATTATACAATGTTGCGGTGTTACATTATACAATGTTGCGGTGTTACATTATACAATGTTGCTGTGTTGCATTATACAATGTTGCGGTGTTACATTATACAATGTTGCTGTGTTACATTATACGATGTTGCGGTGTTACATTATACAATGTTGCGGTGTTACATTATACAATGTTGCGGTGTTACATTATACAATGTTGCGGTGTTGTAAAATATTCTGAATTTGTTGCCTTCCCATGAATAAATGCTAATAATGTTTCCTCCTCTGTGATAACCGCTCGCACCGCCATCCTCCTCCTCACCTTGCCGTATTATACAGAATATAATGGAATATTTGCAGCAGGCACACTATCATTGATTTCTGCTCCTCACCAGCACAAAACACATCCAGGATGGAGAACGTTCCGCACAGGGTTCACGTAGAGATGGGGTGGGGGCAGGTGAAGATGGTGGCTTAAATAATATGGGATATTGATGTTTTTCTCCTTGCAGGAGGCTGCTCTTCCAATTTCCGGCCGGCAGCTGTTCGACACTGCGATCCACCCTGCAAAAAACCCTTTTCTTATTGCATGCAGGTAACCTACTTATAGAAAGGAACACCACATAACCAGCCTGGTCTGTGAAGAAATTCATTCCAATGGCATTGTCTTGTGAAAGGATATAGTGCCCCCTAGTGGAGATTCGCAGTATAAGGCAATTCAAATGATCCTGTAGTAGGATATTCATTTCAAGGGATGGCAGCCTTTAACGGATTGTGTCAAAGTGACAGCTCACCATAGCATTTCGGTTGTCTCGGGAGAGACTGGTGTCATCTCCCACTTGCACAAGCTTAAAGGGGTTGTCTGAGTTTACAAAAACATGGCTGCTTTCTTTTAAAACAGCAACGCACTTATCATAAGGATGTGTGTGGTATTGGTGCTCAGTCCTGTTCTCTTCTATAGAGCTGAATTGCAATACCACACACAGCCTTTGGATAGGTGTGGCACCGTTTTTTTAAGAAACCCCTTTTATACACAGTCAAGCCTATCTAGGAAATTAATTTAAAAAAAAATATTTAAAAAAAATAAAGCTAACCATAAATGAAAGGGGTTGTATGCTTTCTTCCATAAGCAATGTTATTCTTGTCAATGGGTTGAGCGGCAACACCAGACACAGCTCGGTGGCGCTATTGCTGGAGGAGTAGCCATGTTTTTCTAGGCTTAGATGTCACATGGTAAGAGCTCATTTGTCAAGTCACATGTCTGTTGGCAGAAGATCTAAGAGGCATACAATCCCAAGAAGGAACTACCAAATAGTTGTTTTGGGTGTGAATGGTGAAGAAAATTGCATGTACCTGAAAAGAAGTACAAGAGAAGAAATGGAAATTATTTACAAAGTTTCTCAACTTAATGTGTAGATTTTTGCTATGATTTTTTATTTTTTTTCAAAAGTGGAGAATTATTTGAAATGGTTCCAATGTACAACACAGAAAAATATGGCTGCAATATTCCAATAAGGGCTCCACACCTGTCCATGGGTTGTATCTGGGATTCCAGTTTAGCTCCATTGTAGTGAGTGGTGCTGAAATATATATAGTATCAGACCAGTGATGAGCAGCAGGGGTCATATTCGAATTCGCGATATTTCATGAATATTTTGTAGAGCATTCGTTGAATATTCGCGAATTCGAATATTCGTTATATTCTAAAAAATTTTACTCAAACAATCGGCAAGGTAATGATCCTGTAATATGCGCATATTACGCGATCAATACAGGCGTGGGTCAAAAACAAATATATAGCACTATAAAATTTTGTGCTATATATCAGTTTTTTAGAATATTTGTCTTTTTTTTTTTCATCTGAAGTCATGATTCCTCCCTGTTTAAGTAACTTAAGCAGGTAGGAATCATGACTTCAGATGGAAAAAAAAACAAAAAACAAATATATTCAATATAGTGCAATATATTTGTTTTTTAGAATATTCATAATATTCTAAAACATGAATATATAGCAATATAGCGAATATAAAAAAAACGAATATAGAGCAATTTAGCTAATATAGTGCTCTAACTTCAGATGAGAAAAAAAATTACAACTATTAGACAAAAAAGATTATAGCACTATATTAGCTAAATTGCTCTATATTCGTTTTTTTTTTTACAATATTTGCTATATTGCTATATATTCTTGTTTTAGAATATTACGAATATTTGAAAAAACAAATATATTCGATATAGTGCTATATATTAGTTTTTTAGAATATTCGTAATTTTTTCCATCTAAAGTCATGATTCCTCCCTGCTTAAGTTGCTTGTGGGCCAATGAATCATTGGCCCACAAGCAAGAAGCAGGGAGGAATCATGTTTTCAGATGTTAAAAAATTACGAATATTCGATATAGCGAATACATAGCGAAGTTGCAATATTCAAGATAAATATTCATAATTCGAATATTCGCGCTCAACACTATACCAGACCACACAAAACCTGTGGGCAGTGGTGGTGCTGTTTTTGGGAAAAAAACAGACATCCTTTTTGGTGTCCAATAGTTACCCCACCAGATTACCAGAGGATCCTCTATTTGTCCTAGAATCTTACAAATCATGGGCCATGAAGCCCAGCTGGAGACCACCTCATTTGGAGGTGACTTCGGAGCTCATCACTTACCACTTGGATCTACATCTTAATCGATGATTCACATATGAACTATTATACCTTAGTGATTACATGTCCTGCAGGTGGATGTGTCCCATGGTCTTTTTAGGTGGAGCATGGGCCCTTGGAATCACTGCGGTCCCAAGGTATATCCTGATTACCTTGTGATGCCATATTTGGGTTTCTACACAATGGATCTTATGACCCTACACAGGTGACCACCCATTCATTTGGATTCAGATACACTATGACCCCGGTGGCTCCTCAACAATAATCAATGCATTTCAAAAAGGGGGATTCAAGTGGGATGCCAAGACTTTTATAAATGGGTGGATGAGGCAGGGTGAACTTCAAGCCTTTTCTAATCAATTCACGTTGCTTGGAAATAGATACTGGTGTTTGACACAGACATAGGCATGCTGGGCATGTTATAGGGAAGTGTTTGGCAAGTGGTCTGCAGTCCTTTGAAGGCCCAGGATGACCCCTTTAATATGCTGTGTATATGTGCTTTCCCTTATTCATTGATACCTGTTGTTTGATCATCCAAGTCTTGTCTTGCTTTATATTCATGACATGGAAAGCGCAGCACATGAATCCGACCATCAATAACCCCAAACCAGAAAAGCCGCCTGTGGTCTATCATCCTTATTGATCAGCCCCACAGAGAAATCAATGATCACTCTTTATACTTCAGCTCGAGCTGCAGTCAACGTTTATTGAACTCAGCCGATAAAAATGTCTCCTCTGTAGGTGGTTGAGGGCTCGTGTGCATGACGCCAGAATGTCCGCATAGTTTATGTCTGATGGTCTATCATTGCCGATTGTCAAGCTGTTTTTTTGGTTCTGCAGAGTGGAGTCTGTGGCTGCGAGAACGGGTACACACAGATCATGAGATCTAGCGCGGTTCTCGACTACTGCTTGAAGGTCCCGGGCATCGAGTCCAAGAAGGCCGATGTGAAAACATTCATTCCAAAGAGCAAACCCATCAACTCCAAACTCCCGGAGATATTCAACTGGTCCATTCAGCTATTTGACCAAGGCAAGTATGGGAGAAAAAAATACATTTATGGCTACATAGTAACCCACCAAAAAATCTCACTGCTTCCTTAGGTATGTGCAAATGTATACGAGTTACTTTTTTGCTTTTTGTTGCATTGGAGGAGTTTTCTGGTAACGTTAACCAATCAGATGACAGAATAGCTGCAGCTGCCTGTCCCTCCTCCCTGCCAACTGTTTACTGTATTACACTACATGGATTTTTTGAGGAGGTTTCTAAACATATATCATATAAGAAAATTAATCAGGCAGTATGGGTGTTGACCCCAGTCCACCCCATGCAGTGTAGACTATATGTGTGTAGGAAGTGATTGACAACTGCACTTCCGATCTCTGCAAATTAGTCCTTGGAACAACACGGTCAACTTTTAAAGACTAAATCCACCTTCGCAAATACATTTTGTTTTATTTCCTCAATGCATATAAAGTGGAAAATGGAGCAACTTTGCTCTGGGCCAGGGAACAGCAACCTCCGGCACTCCAGCTATTCTGACACTACAACTCCCAGAATCCTCCTTTCACTTCTATGGAGTTACAAGAACAGGCGAGTAAGTGTGCATGCTGGGAGTTGTAGTCTTACAGCAGCTGGAGTGCTGAAGGTTGCTGATCCCTGCTCTAGGCATTCATTAAATATGTTCTATAGAGACGTATGTGTCTCCATGGTAACAGACAACTAACAAGCTCTGTGTAGTCTGATCCTGCAGTCATACTCTGATCTAGCTGTCTTTTCCTCTGGCTAACCTACCAACTGTACAGATGGAAGACAGCATGAGCCTGCAGACTGTACAGAGTTTGTTTGCTGTCTGTTACCATGGAGACACATCATCTGCATAGGACCTGTAGGCAAAAAACTATAGGAAATGTGCTTTATGTTTTTTTATTTTTTTTATTTATTTATTGGGAAAGTGAATTGTGAAGATGTATTATATGGCCTATAAGTCACTGCAGACTCCAGTAATGCATTCACTAGGGTTAACCATTTTATATTAGCAATGCCGGCCCTGTGAAAGGACCCCCGGGGCTGCGCTGTAATAGCTTCCGTCAGGGCTAGCCTTAGGTCATAACTATACTATGACCATAGCAATCTGTACCACAATGATGACTGAAGGAACATGGAGGGGGAAAAAATATAACTTTTTCTTATCTTTATACCCAAAATTAGCTGTGTCCTTGGTGGCTTAGCTGAAACTGGTAGAAAAATAGCAGATTATCTTTGTGACAAGGAGATATCACAAAAGGTCAAGTTCAAGCAGACACATTAGGATCCTATGAAGCGTGTCTAGAAGAAGCTTCAGCTCTCATTTTTTTATACTGCAGATCCCAATGGTGATTGCAAAGAACAATTGCTTAATGCAATTCAAAGAGAACTCCGCAAAGCCAATTTTATACTCCGTCAGGTCCAGAGTTGTCCCCATTTTTGTTGACTTCTCCTGTTTCTCATTTGCAGATGGAAGGGTGAGTCTCTGGGTCTACGTTGTAGGTGTCGGGAGCTTCCTCATCTTGGTTTTTCTCATCATTATTTCTTATCTAGTCTGGTAAGTAGTTTTTAGTAAACATTTTTGGGCTCTTTACAGGACAAGAGGTGGTTTCCACATAAAAAGGCATTTATGGGATATTCATAGGATATTCCAAAAATGTCTAACTGGTCCAGGCCACCGCTCTGTTCCATCTATGTCTGCATCTGCTGGTGGCCTCACCTGGTAAATTCCAGAAGATTCTCATTTTGCCTCCCCATAGGTGGAGGATCATGAGGTGAGACCACGCTCTAGCAGATTCTCTTTTGGGAAAACCCCATTAAGGGTCAAGTATTTCTAACCATTTAGAACAGTGGACCATCTCATTGTCCCATTTCTTTTTAAATGTTTTGTATCTTGGAGATGCTGAGGAGGAGAACCGCTGTCAGATAGGATGATCCTTCTGATGGCTTTCCCTTCCCATTTCTGCAAGTTGCAAAATCATACAATTCTTACAGTTCTCCAGGCTCCAACATGTTGTGGATGCAGCATCCCAAAAATTCAATGCTGTCATAGACATTCATCCAAATTGCCATTAAATGTCCACATCTTAAGTAGCTTGAATAGGAACATTTATATTGTATATGTTAACATGTAGACATTGATGTTGCTGGTGATTTGGATCCCACTGGTTCACCGTCTACATATTGACATCACTGGCTGGAGAGTCTTTTCTGGATTTCTTCTGGTAGTTAATTGGTATTTTCTCTTTTTCACCTTGCAGCAAAAAGCCACCAGAACCAAAAACGGTATTTCCTCAGCAAAAGCCCCTCACCTTGGCCTATGACGGAGATTTTGACATGTGACTTACATCTACATGTTGGAGCCTTGATATTCAGCTGCCTTAACTGCTCCTCTGTATGAGAAGATGGCATCCTCCCAAGGTTTAAAAAATAAATAAATTAAAGCAGTTCGCCTAGTTGAAATCTAAATTTGTCCTGTAGGAATCTGCATTGAAACGAAGTATGAGACAATATGGAAGATGTGGAATGGAGTACCGGTGGCTCGTACCCTATTTGGCTCTGTGGACTCTGGCTCACTTTGGACTCTTGTGAACCAAGAGGAAAAATTGCAAGATCGGTTTCAATGCATCTTGATCCATAGGATGAGGTTTTGATGCCCAGTTAAACCATTTTAGGCACAAAATGTCACTTGAGGAATTGACCTTTGTGGCCAGGTGATGATGAGGGAACCTGAAACGGTCTGCAGTCATGTGCCCCTCTCATAGTGGAAAACATTGGTAGAGTTTTCCACTATGGTGCACCTCATGCCATGTAATAATATCCATCTTTGCCATAGTTTAGATGGAGTTTGCAGATCCTCCTGCTTCTCTGCGGCAGGCTACATACATCTCTGCACAGGTCTTCTCTGTAAACTGTAATCACACTGCGCTTTCCTTACAACACAAAAGGAGAAAATCGAGAAGTTCTTGCAGTGACTATGGATGCCAAGGAGACAGAACAGGAGCTTTATGAGGATTTGCACAGACTGCATCTGGGAAGCAGGAGAACCTGTACGTCATGTTGACAAGCTGCCAAGTAAATGAAGGCACCAAGTAAATGAAGTGCATGGTGTGCACCAAATATATTATGTGTTTTTGACACTTCTTATGCAGCCTCTTGCTGTCAGGGCATGCTGGGAGTTGTAGTTTTGCAACAGCTGGAGAACCACAATTTGGAGATGATTGTTATAGACTAACCCCATCTTGGCACACCATTATTTTTCAGCTCCTTACATAGGTGGCACTGTCATCTGTAAGTCATAGGAATGCCGGTGAGCTCTTCTTGCTCCTACCCAGTATATGTAATTGTACATACTGTATATACTTGGCCACATTTTAACTCCTGCAAAACAGTTTTTTCTACATGGGATTTTGTGATATCTTTATAACCCGAATTTTGTATCTATGTACAAATCTGTCGCCTCCATGCTCTTCGGCCAATTAAGCCTTCAGAGGAAGACTCATGATGGATTCAGTTGTTATTGCCAATTAAACTTCAATGAGGAACATTCTGGTGTCCTTTTTCAGTGTATTATGGGGTATCGTTGAAGACCATGGAAAACGCAAGCTGTCTAAGGGTGGACATGATGCCATAAGGATGCTACACTGAGTGGCATTGCTCTAAGGGTTGTAATGATGGCCATTGCAACCGGGCCCAACTTGGCCTCCACCTTGCAAGCCTATGGTTTAAATGGCCTCGGAGTGAGAAGGATGATGTAAAGGTGGTGAATGAAGATATGTAATCATTGGTGTCTAGGTATAGGGGTAAAGACATCCAAATTAAAACTTTTCCTATATGGAAAGAACTTAAGGTTTCAAGTACAACAACTGATTTAAAAGGGTCAGATCACCGATCATAGTGACCATTCGTTGGTTGTCATCTAGCATCTCCAGTATAAATTATTACAGCTCAGGGACATCTATATATTGTTCAAGGAGGGCTCTTCTAAAAGGGCCTAGCACCGACCACACAATTACATATGTCTTATTTAGCCATTTTGGAGGTCAAAGAGTTGTGTCTCGTGATTGGAAGAGTAGAGGACCTGGCACAACCGCTGGAGTCAATGGACAGCCCAGAGATAACAAATGTATTGCTTTTGCCCGCAGAGAAAATGTACATTGTAGGTCAGCCCACTCATTGACGATAATGGGCGTCCCACTGCTCGAGGACCTAAAGTAGAAAACAAGATTGTCTAATTCTTCCTAAAAGAGTGTAGCGGTTGGTGGTCCCTTTTTCTGATTCAGTGCTCCAAATTCTATGCTTAGAGTCAAATGCTGCAGTTATGGCTGCCTAGTCCTACCACTAGAGGGAGCTAACTACCTCGTGTGTAGTTAATGAGTTCAATGTATAACTAGTATACAGCTCCCTCTAGTGGTGACTGCAGGGAGCCAGAGTGTGTGGTTTTAAATGTAGGTGCATGCATGCGATTTGTAGCTCTGTATCAGAAAAACAAAGCTCCGACCTCCTATGAAGATATAATAAGCAATTAATCAGGCCGCACCCTACTCAGATACAAAAAAAGTGGTTCCATGTGAGGAGGTACAGTGGGTGTACGGATTCTTAAAGGCAATACTCAATGGGAAAAAAAGTATGCGAATTAGCTCCCCACCACAAGGAAGAAAGCAGGTTCTTTGGTACCACCTATAGGAAGATGTTCTATAAGGGTCCATTCGCACGTCCGTAAGTGTTCTGCGGATCCGCAAAACACGGACACTGGCAATGTGCAATTTGCGGACCGCACATCGCCGGCACTATAATAGAAAATGCCTAATCTTGTCCGCATTTACAGAGATAAGGCTCCATTCACAGGTCCGTGGTGTGTTGCGGAACTGCAAATTGCGGATCCGCAATACACCCGCCCGGCACCCCTATAGAAATTACATGTTCTATATTTTGTGGAGCTGCGGCCCCGAAGATTGGGGTCGCGCTCCCCAAATTCGGATGCGGACAGCACACTGTGTGCTGTCCGCATCCATTCCGTCCCCATAGAGATGAATGGGTCCGCACCCGTTCCGCGAAATTGCGGAATGGATGCGGACCCATTTGCGGACGTGTGAATGGAGCCTAAGAATAGGACATGTTCTATTTTTTGGCAGAAACGGAAGCATGGATGCGGATGCGGACAGCACATTCCGGACCCACTGAAAATTAATGGGTCTGCACCCGTTCCGCAAAATTCTGGAACGGATGCGTACCCATTTTGCGGACGTGTGAATGGACCCTTAGTCAATGTTTGACACATCTTTTATGGGTATCTACCTATAGGTGGCACTAAGAGACAACAGCTAATATCTGCACATTCACATTCAACTTAAAAATCCTTGCATTCTCCTATAATAAACAGAATTTACCTCAATTTCTACTGTATAAAGACATGACCCCAGTACCAGCCCCAGCCAGTAACATTAGCTCCAAACAGTTAATTTGGAAATGCACTGATGTAGCTGAGCCTCACTTGATCGCTCCCCTGGAGGAGTTTTGCCAAACAAGCTAGATTGAATGCCCTGGTTCTACATAAGACTTATGTCGGCTGTCAAGAGTCTGGAGAATTAGGACATGGATTGTTTACAGATCACACTGAGCAAACCTCAGGGAGAACAGAGCCGGGCGGAGGAATCTTAATAGACTTAACCATGGAAAAGTCTGTGCAAATGTCATATCGCCCCTGGAATGGCATGAAACAACGGCAATGAGGCATCTATCAGATAGGGGATAGCAACAAACTGGGACCAGTTCCCCCTGCACCCATAGACATACATGTATACAGTGAATAAAGATCAAAGCCCCCCCCCCCCTTCCTGTAATGTTCAGATGGGAAATATAGTCAAAATATGATCCATTGTATAAAAAATAAAGATTTTATGATACTTTTATTTATTGTTACATCATTTGCTACTTTTATTATTTCCATTTGTGGCCACTGAGCCTCATTATCGGCTGACACTTTCTGTTCTGTAGAGGTCACTTCTCAGCAGTCATCTCATTATCATCACAGGCAGGATTACAACGACAGGTAACGTTTATTCATATAAATGGTGGTCCCTCCATGACACCCTTGTCTTTGCCTGGACCATTTCCAGGCGCTTAACAGAAGAGAATTTGGTGTCAGGACGTCCGTTATGTGTCCTGCCATGGACAGCCGGCCACTGTCGCCTTCGTTTGCAGAGGCGCCGCGAACGAGAAACCTTGGCTGCTACGGACTGGAAGCATATCAGAGATGGTGTCAAATACAGGTTTTGTTTGGGATCCAACGATGGTCAGGTTCGAGTATGGAGGCCTCATTGCGAGCTCTTCAATCCTGCCTCTGCTGTGGAGCGACACACTGCCCCCTGCTGGCGATGATCTGAAGAGCCATCGCATACGACAGACGGTCACCCCTAGTAGTGATACGAGGGACACTAACATCCTGCCTTCACCGGGCTCCCTGTGCGAGAAGTCTTTTTGGCGTCCCCCTCCCCCCACACACACACCTACTTTTGCAACCAGTATAGAGAAATATAGTAAATTAGTAGCATCAGATTTAAAATGTAGAAGAAGATTGCATAACTAATGTTTAAAGGGATATTTCCATCCGAAACATTTATGACATATCAATAGGATATGCCATAAATGTCCAATGCAGGTACAGCCCCCGACTTGTTACCACTAGTGTTGGGCGAGCATGCTTGGCCGAATATCACGTGTGCTCGAGTCAGTGTATTTAAATCTAATTTAGCCTCTATTTCTGAAAAGTTTCTGGTGGGATTCGAACTCACAACCTTCTACATTACAGCCCAGACTGTTAACCACTACACTATAGAGCTGCTTGGCCAGTTACTTAAAAAAATAAAATAAAAAAATATGAGACTTCTGCTGTATATGAATACTTACTACTACTTCTTCGCTGTAATGTAGAAGGTTGTGAGTTCAAATCCCGCCAGAAACTTTTCAGAAAAAGAGGCTAAATTAGATTTAATTACACTTGGCGTCCCCAAGCAATGACTCCATATATGGACATAGCTATATATAGAGTCAGAGCAGGGGGTGCCTGGATTAATGCTCGGGTTCTCCCATTGACTTCCATTGTGTTCGGGTGCTCTGTACAGCACCTGAGCATCGGGAAGTGTTCTACTTGAGCACCAGAGCACTTTGGTGCTCGACCAACACTAGTTACCACCACTCTGTACCCTTACTGCAGACTGCTAGCAATTCATTCATTCAGACTGCTAGCAATACATCCCCACGCTGGCCGACGTCATCACAGGCCAGCAAGATTGCGTGCTGGATCTACAATCAAGATGGTGTCCTCCAGCTATTCGTGATCAAATCGATTAGGATAAGTATGATTTTATTATTATTTCATTTTTAAGTTTTATTTTCCACTGTAATATTGCTATCAGGTGCCGCGATCAGTTATGAATGCAGCATCTGAGGGTACAATGACGGGGAGCAGTGCAATTCCCTGTCATTGCACCCACTACTTACAAAGAAGTGCGCTTTGTGACAAAGTAATTCATCAATACTTTGCTCATTGCTACTCATTACATAAATACAGCACCAAAACCAAGCACATTACAAACATACAGGACCAGAACCAGGGGCTAGGGTCTGAAATGATCCGGGGCCCAAGCCCCAATACATATGGCCCCAGTCTTTGCCCCCTGCCCGCACTAGCACTAAAGACATTTTACTTGCTTTACTTGCTGCATAGACACTATCAAACATACAGGAGTATACAGCAGCACATACCTCGCACATCCAGAGCCTCCCAAGTGGCGTCTCTACTGATCTTCTCTGTCATCATCTTCTACATTAGGTCAGGACAACTTCTCTCAGCCGCCTCGTCTCTGCAGAGTGTGACACACAGACATCTTAGCTTCCTCACATTTCTATCATCACCCCCAACAACCTGGAGTCCCCACAGTGTTATCCTGCTGCTCGCTATGCCCCAGCCCCAATACCCCCAAATACTACCCTGAAGAAAAATTACTGCCATACAAATAGTCCCCCCATAGTAATAGTGCTCCTCCAAGTCCCACCAATAGTAATTCCCTTCTAGAATGCCCTTATTAGTAATACAGTGCCCCCAATCGTGATAATGCTCGAAGGTCCTTCTCCACCACTGAGCTCTGCCTGACTGTGATGTCATCACGGGTCCTTCAGCTCTTGCAGTGCATCCCTGGTTAGTAGTCAAGCTTTTTTTCATTAGCAGGCAGTACAAAAATATCTGGGGCCCAGGCCCCGAATGTTTTAACCTAATGACGCCCATGACCAGAACCAACTTCATTACATAAATACAGCACCAGAACTAAGCTCATAACATAATAGTGCCCTCTATAGATAATGGCTCCCGCTCTGTGTCCTCCCGTATATATTGATTCACATTCTGTGTCCCATATATATAGTACCAGGTTCTGTGCCTCATGCTCTGTGACCCCCATACTGTACCCCCATATATGCAGTGCACACACTGCATAATGTTTACCTCCTCCTGGTCCCACAACATCCTCTAGCGATGTAGTCCTGGTGGCGCAGGCCGTCTGCATCACAATAAAGCATGTATTGCGAGGCAGAGAACCACTCGTTTCCTTGTCTCACCAGTGCTAAGGCAAAT
The DNA here is from genome assembly GCF_014858855.1 of Bufo gargarizans. Taxonomy (NCBI): domain Eukaryota; kingdom Metazoa; phylum Chordata; class Amphibia; order Anura; family Bufonidae; genus Bufo; species Bufo gargarizans. Next base: position 24,811,765 of record NC_058087.1, on the reverse strand, counting down.
ACTCAATTATATCTGTGTCCCATAGAGACAGGTATTATTAAGTGTAGGGATGCACGGACACTGGGTGAATTGACCTGGTGACCTGGTGACCTGGAGAGGAGGCCATCTGGCACAGCTTTCACTAATTAAGGGTAGTGCACCTTGTGCAGTCGCATACCCCTAAGGCCGGCCCTTGAACGAATGTCTCCACCATATTACAATACTTCCTTGGCTGCTTGTTCACCAGATTTATTGTCAATCAAGCATTTATGGTACCAGCTGGGACACCAGCCTTGCCAGCCTACGAGTGTGCAGGATCTACTGGCCCAGCTGTGACATCTGTGGGAAAAATGTGCCACAGGATACCAGGAACCTGTATGTATCCATGCCCCACTGTATCTTATCTTTTATCCAGGCTAGAGTCTGTATCTCATCTTGTATCCAGGATAGAGGCCGTATCTCATCTTGTATTCCGGCTAGTGGCTGTATCTGATCTTGTATCCAGGCTAGAGGCCGTACCTCATCTTGTATCCAGGCTAGAGGCCATATCTCATCTTGTATCTAGGCTAGAGGCCGCATCTCATCTTGTTTCCAGGATAGAGGCTGTATCTCATCTTGTATCCAGGCTAGAGGCTGTATCTCATCTTGTATCCAGGCTAGAGGCCGTATCTCATCTTGTATCCAGGCTAGAGGCCATATCTCATCTTGTTTCCAGGATAGAGGCCATATCTCATCTTGTATCTAGGCTAGAGGCCATATCTCATCTTGTATCCAGGCTAGAGGCCGTATCTCATCTTGTATCCAGGCTAGAGGCCGTATCTCATCTTGTATCTAGGCTAGAGGTCATATCTCATCTTGTATCCAGGCTGGAGGCCGTATCTCATCTTGTATCCAGGCTAGAGGCCGTATCTCATCTTGTATCCAGGCTAGAGGCCGTATCTCATCTTGTATCTAGGCTAGAGGTCATATCTCATCTTGTATCCAGGCTAGAGGCCGTATCTCATCTTGTATCCAGGATAGAGGCCACATCTCATCTTGTTTCCAGGATAGAGGCTGTATCTCATCTTGTATCCAGGACTAGAGGCCGTATCTCATCTTGTATCCAGGCTAGAGGCCATATCTCATCTTGTATCCAGGCTAGTGGTGGTATCTCATCTTGTATCCAGGCTAGAGGCCGTATCTCATCTTGTATCCAGGCTAGAGACCGTATCTCATCTTGTATCCAGGACTAGAGGCCGTATCTCATCTTGTATCCAGGACTAGAGGCCGTATCTCATCTTGTATCCAGGCTAGAGGCCGTATCTCATCTTGTATCCAGGCTAGAGGCCATATCTCATCTTGTATCCAGGCTAGTGGTGGTATCTCATCTTGTATCCAGGCTAGAGGCCGTATCTCATCTTGTATCCAGGCAGTGGCATACATAGAGAAGTAATGGCCCCATAGCAAGGATCAAACCAGGCCCCCCACACAGGACAGAAGGGTTTCTGCCTAAACCCTTTTCAATGACCCTTGGGCCATTTCTCCACTGCCTCATTTGCTAAAAGTTGGTTTTTTTTAGAAGGTAGAGTCCTGACCAAGTTTTCACCCCCAGTAGAAGAGTAGATCATCCCAACTGGGCCCCTCTTGCCCTGGGCCCCATAGCAGTTGCATGGTCTGCTGCTATGGTAGTTACGCCCCTGTATCCAAGCTAGAAGTCGTATCTCATCTTTTATCCAGGCTAGAGGCTGTATCTCATCTTGTATCTGCAGCTCATGCGTGAGTCTTAAGCTCTCCTTAAAGCATGGCTCCCAAGTGTCCGTCTTTTGGAGTGACAGTCCCTCTCTTTGAACCAAGTCCCTCCATCCTTAAATGTCCCTCTTTTTGACCTGGGAATTAATGTATAAATGTGCATTAATAAATTTACTAAATTGCTCCTTTCTAAGCTGTTCATATGGTTTCTACCTGTATATTAGACCATAACTTCATTATTTGGTGCAATTTGGACCTTAAAATATCTATAATCAGATGATTTATCGGCTAGTATTCAAATGGATATTAAAGTAAAAGAAAAAAGAAAATAGTCCCAGGAATAAAGGAACTTATACTCACCTAACCGATTCTCAGCTGCTGCAGATTTGACAAAGTCAGTAATTATGCTTTGGGCGGAGTTAGAGGCGTGGCCTAAAATAAAAAAAATGGCCACGATGCGCAGCGCACATATTGTCCCTCTTTGCGATTTTTTAAAAGTTGGGAGATATGCTTAAAGTGCTAGCAAGTGATTCAGACTCATGTACGCCCTACCGGTTCTAACTCTAGACTGGCATCACATGATCCCGGAAGTGCCAGCCGCATGTGTGGCATCTCGGAAAACTCCTTTAATTTATTTATTTTATGCACTTCTATAGCGCTACTATATTCCGCAGTGCTTCACAGACATTAGCATCAAGCTGTCCCCAATGGGGCTCACAATCTAAGGTCCCTTTCAGTCTGTCTTTGGAGTGTGGGAGGAAACTGGAGAAAACACAGGAAGAACATACAGACTCCATGCAGATGTTGCCCTTGGTTGGATTTGAACCTAGGACCCCAGCGCTGCTAGACACCAGTGCTAACCACTGAGCCACCGTGCTAATACTGTAATGGAAAAATCATTTGTTTCTAATTACTACAGAAAGCCTTATTAACATCTAATGCCTGTATGAATACTGGTTTTCCAGACTCCAGTGGAGTGGCAGACTCCAACGACCTCATCATTGTTACTGGCATAGCATCACAGTGCCATCTGGTGTTCAGAGGTGGTATTGCACATATCTTTAAATATATTGCAGGGGATATATGATTTTTGTTTCTACGAATTGATGAGTCTATGGAGCGACATGAGGAGCAGATAGATCTTTATAGTAGTAAGTAATTCCCCCAAAGGTGTGAAAAAAGGAAAATAATAATAACAATGAAAAAATCCTCGGTAGCATTTAGAAGATCCTACCCTATTCGCTATACGCTATTATGAGTGCAGAGGTAGCAGTCACACTCAGCACTCGGCATACACAGATTTTATAGGGCCCCACTGCAAAACTTAGTATGGACCCCCCAACCAGGCTCCACAGTGGACGTGTGTCAAACACTCCCAGGCAAAGCGGGATGCAAACTCCCCAGAATTTAGTATTTTTTTGTAGTGGAAAAATGTTTAAAAAGAAAACAAACTTTTAAAATAAAAAATGAAAACTACTCTTACTGGTAATTGGATTTTTCTCAGGCCTTCACAGCGCACACACATAACAGGGGGGTTACCCCCCCCCCCCTCCCCAGGGACAGGAAACAACGTAGAGATCACTAAGAGCCCCCTTCCCTTTACCTGCTGCAGGTAATAACAGAGCTGCAGTCACTCATTATATTATAATATACAAACTGAAAAATAAACAGAATGAGAACAAAAGGAACAAAACAGTATTGTGGAAAAAAATATAAGGGTGGGTTAAAATAAAATCTGTGCTGCTGTAGAGGATAGAGGGAATCTAATTACCAGTAAGAGTAATTTTCATCTTTTCCCTGCGCCTCCACAGCGGCACAGACTTTCCAGGAGGATTAACAGAGGAATACTCATGGGACTACAGCTGACAACACCTTGAGAGCAAAAAAACATTTTTTTTCTAAAGCCTTATTAGGATCTAATGCCTGTATGAATACTGGTTTTCCTTAAAGGGGTTGTACACTGACACAATGAGGTCCATTCTCCCTATTTTGGTAAATCTTGAGTGGCAGACTCCAGTGACCTCAGCATTGTTACTGGCATGGCATCACAGTGCCATCTGCTGTTCAGAGGTGGTATTGCACATATCTTTAAATATATTGCAGGGGGATATATGATTTTTGTTTCTTCGAATTGATGAGTCTGTGGGCCTAAGAGAGGAGCAGATAGATCTTTACAGTGGTAAGTGACTGCCCTGTAGGTGTTAAATACCCGGAGGTGTGAAAAAAGGAGAATATTAATAACAGTGACAAAATCCAATCCGCTATTGTGGGTGCAGAGGTAGCAGTCACACTCAGGGGCCCAAAGGATGAAAATCTGATTGTCTTTCCGTCTTACATGGACTGCTGAGATAGAGGCTAGATGCTCCTCTGCCCAAGGAAATATCTTTGCTGATACTGCTGCCAGGGCCTTGCTCCTTGTTTGTTGAAAGAGGTCACTTCAGTAACATTGTCCGACAATATCTTCACATGTCTGTTTCTTAATTCTGGCAGAAGAGCCTTTAAGGCTTCCCAGACTCCTGACTCCTTAAATTTGAAGATGTTTGACTCAAGCTCTGGTTCCACCGACCTTGTACCACTGGTAGAGAAGAATGAGCTCCCCATCCTTCCTTTCTGGCATCTGTTGTAAACCATTACAGGATTGTTTTGTCGTCAATGTGTAACATCCCAGAGTATGTCACTAAACTCTGTCTCCCTGCTACAACATGTTAGGTGTGCATTTCTTATCATCTTGTGCAATTTTACTTTACATTTTCCTGTATATGTATTTTCCAGGCTTGTGTCATGTATTTGCTGTAATTTCCCTGTCCGCCAGCAGGTGGCAGCAATGTGTAAGCAGTTCATGGTTAGTTAGTATATCTAGTCTGGAATAGTCCATTCCAGTCTAGGCTCCCCTGTGTAAGCAGGAGTGGGACGTCCCCATGTCCTGTCTCATGAGGAGGAGAAGGAAGTCTAGTCAGTGTACCAGCCACCCCCTGCTGGGGTAGGTTGTGTTGGTAGGTGCTCCCAGAACCAGGGATCCCAACCCTGGATCCCATCTCGGCTGAGGCAAGGATCCATCTTCCCAGCCTGAGCCATCAGCCTCAGCTGGTTGACAAGAAAAGCAGCCATCTCCAGGAAGAAGCATACCCTGCGAGCCAAGCTGTGAGTACATATCCAAAGTCCAGGAGAAGCCAAATTCCTCCTCAGCTAGTCAGGCCCATTAGAAGCAGAAGACAGACAGAGCAGAAGATAAATACCTGCCAGATTCTCCAGGCATATAGTATAGAAGCAGAAGAGATAGTGATCCCTGCCATACATTGCCTATACCTGCTGGGACCCAAGACTATTGCTGTAACTTGTATGGATTTAAAGCTGCCATTCAGTAAAGACAAGTTGGATCATATTACCTGTTTGGATCTCAATTATTCCTCAATTACTCCTGCTAACCACACTCAATGTATTGCAAGTAAGCCAGGATCCAGGCGTCCAGCCGTACCAAGGTAGGAGACACGGTTGACACTACACAGAGACATTATCCCCCTCTGGCATTCCTCACCTGGTATGTGAGCTATAACATCTTAAGGGGCCCTGCTACAGTACCTGCGCAAGCTGCAACTGGCGTCACGAACTCTTACACTTATATACTGACCCACTGCATAGCAACCCCACTGACCCAGTGTCCTGCTCATTGCACATGTACTCCTTGGTTTAAATTTCTTCTGCACAGCCGCCAAATCAGAGACACTGAGGGGGGATTTTTACTTGTTTCTCTAGGGAAAGAGAGACGCTTGTCCCAATTTTTTAACATGAAGGCTTGCAGGGTCCTCGAGTGTGCTCGTGCCCACATTACTGCCGGGAGAGCAGAGGTCATGAGCCCCAGAACTGTCATTAGTTCTCGAATAGACGCTTTCCTGGATCTGTAGAGGGAGGACACCTTCTGTACTGTTTAGTAGGGAATTATTCTCTGTGTCAACCAAGGGATGGCAGCCATTAACCCCTAGGGTGATATTCAGCACTCTTACAGGAGATAGGACAGAACGCAGCAAGAGAGAAACCGAACCACTACCTAAAGAAGACAATTGGAGAAAATATGATATGTATAGTTTTTTTCCCTTGCTTCTCACTGTTAGGCCTCATGCACACGGCCGTTGTTTTATTCCGTGTCCGTTGATCCGTTTTTCGTGATTTTCTGTGGACTCATTGACTTTCAATGCGTCCGTTGAAAACTCGGCTAATGCACCGTTTCTCATCCACATCCGTGATCCGTGGTTCCAGTCCGTCAAAAAAATATAACCTGTCGCGGAACACGGTTTGCGGCCCCATTCAAGTCAATGGGACTGCAAAAAAATGCGGAGGCACACAAGATTGTCATCCGCGTCCATTTTTTTCCTATCATTTGCATGGCAAACCTGACTTAGACTTTTTTTTTACTTTCCTTTATGTCGGGTGGTCCTCCAAAAATAAAGGAAGACACATGGAAACAAAAACGGAAACGGATCACGGAACAACGGAACCCCATTTTGCGGAACGGAACACAACAACGGTCGTGTGCATGAGGCCTTATCCTAATATAATGGAATTTTTATCTGAATATAATGGATTTTTGTCCCAATATACTAGATATTCCTATGTGTAAATTATCATAATGGTGGGGAGCAATGAAAGGAAAACACCCCCCAAAAAAAGCATATGTAAGAAACAAACGCAGCAAAAACGCATCAATACCGCAGATGCAGAAAATGATATAAAAATAATAGTTGGATGCTTGACTTGTAACTATTTGATTCTGCACATGATTGTTATATAGAGATAAAAATTATAAGAGAGGAGAACGTGTAGAGAAAGACTGTGAGAGTGAAATAGGAGCCCCCCGGTCCAGCTACAGATTTTAGATGTATCCATTTGATTAGAGGACTCCAGTCCAGTTTTTGGAAATTAAGGAACAGTATATAAATGAGCCAAACATGTTCTGTGACATATAGCCACTGAGGAAGGAGCTGGAGCTCCGAAACGCGTCTGGCGTTACAAGTCACTTTGTTACCTATGTCGACATTCGTCTAAAGAATCAGCTGGGTAAGCGCTACAATATCTAATTTGGCAACATAACATTCGTCCGGCAAGCAGCAGGAGAAAGTATCACGTGCTCTGACACGTGCTCCCACTGAAGAACGCTGAAGACCGAAAACGCTGAGCGCCATTGTCAGCACTTGTAACTACCTGCAAAGACATCACGTAAAGGCAGGGGTAAGTGCACAGCCCCGTAAGCCTTTTTTATTAAAGATAAGTGTTACAAATAATAAGTGTTACACAAACAAGCGCTACCGACAAGGGATGTTTGGAACTTTGACATTTAGAAGATGAATTGATGTAGCGGAGTTCTATTATCGGATCTATTATCTTTCCTATAACAGTTCATCCCCAAGTCCTCAGATTTGTGTTTGCGTTTATATGGATTGTGGAACAGACAATCATGGAGTTCAACCACAAATCACGTCTTGAAGATTGTATGTTGATTATGTTTACACTATTATTTCTTTGTCCCAGAGTTATTGCTCTGGGACATTACTTTTATTAGCAGTGTGCAGAAATGCGATCAAAGTATATGCCATGATTAATTGTGGGGATGATCTTTTTATCAATGTATTATGAATTTTGATTATTTTATATGCACTATGGTCCCTCAAGATACAATATTAATTGGTTCCAGGACGACCAGTGTATGTTGAAACCATTGTAAGTTGAGTAATCGGTTCCAAAGCCCCAAAATGTCATCCAAGATAAGAAAAAATGAAGATTTAAGAAAAATAAGCAGATAACTAAGACAGATAACAGTCAGGAATTGCTGCTAACTAGTACCTAACCCAGCGATTTGACCAGAGAAGTGGCCTGGATCTGAGTCTGAGACATTGTATGTTGAGTCTGGTTTCAACCTATGATGGGTCAGGAAAGACCATTGTATGTTGAAAATATTGTATCCTGAGGGATCACTGTATATATTTTTATATTTTTTTTTTACATTATTGTCTTTTTATTTAAATAAAGTTGGGGGTTCTACATAATTACCAGAAGGAGGAGTGCCTATCTTATTTATCTACAGGTAAAACTCGAAAAATTAGAATATCGTGCAGAGTTCATTTATTTCAGTAATGCAACTTAAAAGGCAAAGCTAATATATGAGATAGACTCGTTACAAGCAAAGCGAGAGATTTTAAGCCTTTATTTGTTATAATTTGGATGATTATGGCTTACAGCTTATGAAACCCCAAAGTCTCAATCTCAGGTCCCCTTTGCTCAGGGGGTATGGATTAATTAGCTGACTAGGGGGTGACACTTTGAGCCGAGTATATTGAACCTTTTCCCAAAATTCAAATTTTAAGCTCCATTAATGCAATTCCTTTTAAGTTGCATTACTGAAATAAATGGACTTTTGCACAATATTAGAATTTTTCGAGTTTCGCCTGTATATATTTTGGGGTTCCCAAACGGATAGTGCACCAAACAATATCCATTGTCTACAGTGTGGACCCCGCCGTTGAGCATTTCATTATCTGTCCTTTGAGGATATTGGTCTTCTTAGGGACCCTATGGATAAAAAGAGTGAAGCCTTCCTAAAAAGATCCTGGGAACCCTCAGCAGCCATCTTTAGACCCAGTGTTGCTCCCACTTATATGGCCAGATCTCTTTTGGATCAGTTAAATGGAAGAACATCTTGTAGCCGGCACACCTAGATAAAAACAAGCAGCAAATTTTCATGGCAGACGCTTGGGCCAATACAGTGACATTAGCAGACAGATCGGCGACAAGAAGAGCTGTTTGGTTGAGGTCTTGGTCAGGGGATGCATCATAGAATAAACTATGTTCTATTCCCTGTGAAGGAGACACATTATTTGGCTTGGTCCTGGAAGACATCCTAGAAAAGTCCTCAGATAAAAAGAAGGGATTCACCTCAGAGTCCTGTTTTTTCATTACGTAATTTTAGAACTCAATAAATAGGTAAACCTGAAAAAAAAAATGAATTTACAGGAAAATGTCCGTCATCCAGAGGAATGGAAACTCCTCCTAATAACAGCAAAATCAGTGATGCCAGAGGTTCAGTAGGGGGGGAAAGAGCCTACAAAATTACTTCCATGCCTGGAGAGAAGTGTCCAACTCCTCTTGGATTCTGATTGTAATAAATTCTGGTTTTCTTTTTAAGCTTTCTTCTCTACCATCGAATTTTGTTATAAATAAACAAAAAGAGAGGATTAAAAGGCTTTACAAGAACAAGTTACTATTCTCCTTCAGAAGGGAGCACTAATACCAGTCCCACCAGATAAACAGGGCCTAGATTTCTATTCCCAAAACTTCCTGGTAAAAAACAAACAAAAAACAAATGGCTCATACAGGGCAATAATCAATGAAAAATCCCTAAACCAGGGATGGACAACCTATGACTCTCCAGCTGTTGTAAAACTACAATTCCCACCATGCCCTGCTGTAGGCTGACAGCTGTAGGCAGTCTGGGCATGCGGGGAGTTGTAGGTTTGTTACAGCTGGAGAGTCACGGATTAGGCATCCCTGCCCTAAACCATCACATACAATAAAAAAAATCCAAGATGGAGATGGTAAAATCAACACTAAATCTACTAAGCCAAGATTGCTGCATGGCAGCACTCCATCTGACCTATGCTTATTACCATATCTCCATCCACAGCAGTCATCAGTTCCAGGTTTTTCCATTCGGTCTGGCTTTGGCGCCAAGAGTATTTGCAAAGGTCAGAGTGTTAGGCCTGGGCCTTCTGCCATACCGCCCGCTGTCTCACCCTTCATATCCCCAGCATCTCCTTCCTCGCTGCCCGCTACCTTCTCCGCCAGATGTGGCAGACACGTGCCTGCCAGGTGCATCCTCTGGCCAAGCTGCCTCCATCCCATGCTCAAATCCACAGGCTTTGTTTGTGCTATTTAAACAAAAAGGCACACCCAGTGGCGTTGCGAGGGGGGTGCGGGGGGTGCGGGCCGCACCGGGTGACACCAGTCTGATGGGAGGGGGCGGGGGGGGGCTCTCTCCCTCCCCCCTGTGCTGCTGCTGCCGCTGCCTCCGCCAATGAGAAGAGGGATGGGAGGAGGAGGGGAGGGGCTGTGGCCACTGCGCCACCAATGAAGAAAACTGACCTGTAATACAAATACAGGAGGCGGGTGCCGGAATCAAATAGCCGGCACCCGACCTCTATGACAGTGAGCGGCACCTGAGGGGTTAACTGCCACTGATCGCAGCCCCCTATCATAGAGGTCGGGTGCCGGCTATTTCATTCCGGCACCCGCCTCCTGTATTTGTATTAACATTGAGTGCTCAGTATAATTAACATTTTGTGCACCCCCCCCCCCCCAGTATAATAAAAATTTTGTGCACCCCCCCCCCCCCAGTATAATAAAAATTTTGTGCACCCCCCCCCCCCAGTATAATAAACATTGGTGGTGCAGTGGGAAGTGCCAATGAGGGTTAAAAAAATAAAATAAAAAATGAACTCACCTCCTCCAGTTGATCGCATAGCTGCCGGTCTCCTGTTCTATCTTCAGGACCTGTGGTGACATCACTGAGCTAATCACATGGTCCATTACCATGGTGATGGATCATATGATGTACCATGTGATGACCACAGTGATGTCACCACAGGTCCTTTGACAGGTCCTGAAGATAGAACAGGAGAACGGCAGCTGCGCGATCAATTGGAGGAGGTGAGTTAATTTTTATTTATTTTTTTAACCCTCATTGGCACTTCCCACTGCACCACCAATGTTTATTATACTGGGGGGGGGCGCTCTCAATGTATATTATACTGGGGGGGTGGCCGCACTCAATGTTTATTATACTGTGGGGGGGGGCGCTCTCAATGTATATTATACTGGGGGGGCGCTCTCAATGTTTGATATACTGGGGGGGGCGCTCTCAATGTTTGATATACTGGGGGGGGCGCTCTCAATGTATATTATACTGGGGGGGGGCGCTCTCAATGTTTGATATACTGGGGGGGGCACTCAATGTTTATTATACTGGGGGGGGCGCTCTCAATGTTTATTATACTGGGGGGGCACTCTCAATGTTTATTATACTGGGGGGGGGCGCTCTCAATGTTTATTATACTGGGGGGGCGCTCTCAATGTTTATTATACTGGGGGGGCGCTCTCAATGTTTATTATACTGGGGGGGCGCACTCAATGTTTATTATACTGGGGGGGCGCACTCAATGTTTATTATACTGGGGGGGTGCTCTCAATGTTTATTATACTGGGGGGGCGCTCTCAATGTTTGATATACTGGGGGGGCGCTCTCAATGTTTGATATACTGGGGGGGGGGGCGCTCTCAATGTATATTATACTGGGGGGGGCGCTCTCAATGTTTGATATACTGGGGGGGCGCTCTCAATGTTTATTATACTGGGGGGGCGCTCTCAATGTTTGATATACTGGGGGGGCGCTCTCAATGTTTATTATACTGGGGGGGCGCTCTCAATGTTTATTATACTGGGGGGCGCTCTCAATGTTTATTATACTGGGGGGGCGCTCTCAATGTTTATTATACTGGGGGGGCGCTCTCAATGTTTATTTTACTGGGGGGGTGGCCGCACTCAATGTTTATTATACTGGGGGGGGCGCTCTCAATGTATATTATACTGGGGGGGTGGCCGCACTCAATGTTTATTATACTGTCGGGGGGGCGCTCTCAATGTATATTATACTGGGGTGGGTGTTCTCAATGTTTGATATACTGGGGGGGGCGCTCTCAATGTTTATTATACTGGGGGGGCGCTCTCAATGTTTGATATACTGGGGGGGGGCACTCTCAATGTTTATTATACTGGGGGGGCGCTCTCAATGTTTATTATACTGGGGGGGCGCTCTCAATGTTTATTATACTGGGGGGGTGCTCTCAATGTTTATTATACTGGGGGGGCGCTCTCAATGTTTATTATACTGGGGGGGCGCTCTCAATGTTTATTATACTGGGGGGGCGCACTCAATGTTTATTATACTGGGGGGGCGCTCTCAATGTTTATTATACTGGGGGGGTGCTCTCAATGTTTATTATACTGGGGGGGCGCACTCAATGTTTATTATACTGGGGGGTGCTCTCAATGTTTATTATACTGGGGGGGCGCTCTCAATGTTTGATATACTGGGGGGGGTGCTCTCAATGTTTATTATACTGGGGGGGCGCTCTCAATGTTTGATATACTGGGGGGGGGGCGCTCTCAATGTTTGATATACTGGGGGGGCGCTCTCAATGTTTATTATACTGGGGGGGCGCTCTCAATGTTTATTATACTGGGGGGCGCACTCAATGTTTATTATACTGGGGGGTGCTCTCAATGTTTATTATACTGGGGGGGCGCTCTCAATGTTTGATATACTGGGGGGGGCGCTCTCAATGTTTGATATACTGGGGGAGCGCTCTCAATGTTTATTATACTGGGGGGGCGCTCTCAATGTTTATTATACTGGGGGGGCGCTCTCAATGTTTATTATACTGGGGGGGCGCTCTCAATGTTTATTATACTGGGGGGGCGCACTCAATGTTTATTATACTGGGGGGGCGCCCTCAATGTTTATTATACTGGGGGGGCGCTCTCAATGTTTATTATACTGGGGGGGCGCTCTCAATGTTTATTATACTGGGGGGGCGCACTCAATGTTTATTATACTGGGGGGGCGCCCTCAATGTTTATTATACTGGGGGGGCGCTCTCAATGTTTATTATACTGGGGGGGCGCTCTCAATGTTTATTATACTGGGGGGGCGCACTCAATGTTTATTATACTGGGGGGGCGCCCTCAATGTTTATTATACTGGGGGGGCGCACTCAATGTTTATTATACTGGGGGGGCGCCCTCAATGTTTATTATACTGGGGGGGCGCTCTCAATGTTTATTATACTGGGGGGGCGCACTCAATGTTTATTATATTGACCTTCTACTAAGCATTCTGTATTCAGAATGCTATTATTTTCCCTTTTAACCATGTTATAAGGGAAAATAACACAGTGAATAGACTTTCATCTTAGGCTAGTTTCACACTAGCGGCAGGACGGATCCGACAGGCTGTTCACCATGTCGGATCCGTCCTGCGGCTATTTCGCCGTGCCCGCGGACCGCCGCTCCGTCCCCATTGACTACAATGGGGACGGGGGCGGAGCTCCGGCGCAGCACGGCGCTGCACGGAGAAAGCCGCCGGACTAAAAAGCCTGACATGCAGTAATTTTAGTCCGGCGGCCTTTCTCCGTGCAGCGCCGTGCTGCGCCGGAGCTCCGCCCCCGTCCCCATTGTAGTCAATGGGGACGGAGCGGCGGTCCACGGGCACGGCGAAATAGCCGCAGGACGGATCCGACATGGTGAACAGCCTGTCGGATCCGTCCTGCCGCTAGTGTGAAAGTACCCTTAGCAACCAAGCACGAAAATCGCACCGCATCCACACTTGCTTGCGGATACAATGCGATTTTCACGCAGCCCCATTAACTTCTATGGGGCCTGCGTTGCATGAAAACGCACAACATAAAGCATGTTGCGATTTTCACGCAGCGCACAAGTGATGCGTGAAAATCACCGCTCATCTGCACAGCCCCATAGAAGTGAATGGGTCCGGATTCAGTGCGGGTGCAATGCGTTCACCTCACGCATTGCACCCGCGCAGAAATCTCACCCATGTGAAAGGGGCCTAAGGGTTAATAGGACAAGGGTTCCAGCCCCTAAGGGGGCTAATAGTAAGTGAAAATAAAACACAAACACTAAGGCTACTTTCACACTTGCGGCAGTGTGATCCGGCGGGCAGTTCCGTTGTCAGAACTGCGTGCCAGATCCGCCGATCTTGATGTGACTGAAAGCATTTATGAGATGCATCCGGATGCGGATCCATCTCACAAATGCATTGCAAGAATGAATCCATGTCTCCGCTTGTCATGCGGACAGACGGATCCGTCTTGTATCTTTTTACCGGCATGCGCAGACCGGAAGGACGGATCCTGCATTCCGGTATTTTGAATGCCGGATCTGGCACTAATACGTTCCTATGGGAAAAAATGCCGGATCCGGCATTCAGGCAAATCTTCAGTTTTTTTCGCCGGAGATAAAACCGTAGCATGCTGCGGTTTTATCTTTTGCCTGATCAGTCAAAATGACTGAACTGAAGACATCCTGATGCATCCTGTACGGATTACTCTCCATCCAGAATGCATGGGGATATGCCTGATCAGTTCTTTTCCGGTATTGAGCCCCTAGGACGGAACTCTATGCCGAAAAAGAAAAACGCTAGTGTGAAAGTACTCTAAAATATTAAGTTTAAATCCCCCCTTTCCCAATTTTACATATAAAAAATATATACAATAAACATATTACATAGCGCTGCGTCCGAAAAGTCCAAACTATTAAATTATTAAAAAATATCTCCTATGCGGTGAGCATTTGCCATTTTTTAGTCACCTTGTCACCCCAAAAAATAGGATAGGACTGTTCTATTATGGGCCGAACGTTTCATAAAATGCGAAATGCACGTGGCTTTTTTGCTTGGTATCGAGTATCGCAATACTTTTTTATGGTGATGAAAGCGAATCAAAATTTTGGTATTGAAACAACCCTACGCCGATCTGATCGGCGTAGCGTTGTCACGATACCAAAATTTTCATTCGGTTTTGATTTGGCGACTAAAAATGTAATTTGGCTCCTAAATTTTTCAGTTCAGGAGCCAATGGCTACTAGGTATTTTTTATAGTCTGGAGCCCTGCTATCAGAGGCTGGCGCAGGCGGCGCGATGACGTCATCGCGCCGCCTAAGCCCTGAGCCGTACACAGCGCGGGACACAGGCCAGAAGAGGCCTGCATCGCATCGCTGCCAAAGAGGTAAGTGTTTTTTTCCTTTTTTTTTTTCTGTACAATACTGATGGCTAGTGGCACATGATAGGAGAGGCCCTATGGCTAGTGGCACATGATAGGGGGGGCCGCCTATGGCTACTGGCACATGATAGGTGGGCCTATGGCTACTGGCACATGATAGGGGGGCCCTATGGCTACTGGCACATGATAGGGGGCCCTATGGCTACTGGCACATGATAGAGGGGCCCTATGGCTACTGGCACATGATAGGGGGGCCCTATGGCTACTGGCACATGATAGGGGGGCCCTATGGCTACTGGCACATGATAGGGGGGCCCTATGGCTACTGGCACATGATAGGGGGCCCTATGGCTACTGGCACATGATAGAGGGGCCCTATGGCTACTGGCACATGATAGGGGGGGCGCCTATGGCTACTGGCACATGTTGATGGGGGGCTGAGGCTACTGGCACATGATTAAGGGGCATCTATGACGGCACATTTCACTGGCACATTATTGGGGGACATCTATGGGGGCACTTCTTACTGGCACATTATTGGTGGCACTATAGGGGCATCTACTGAGGCCACAAAGAACGGTTATTTTATATGGGGGCTCTGTATAGGGGCATTTTATACTGGGACACATTGTGTTGGGTACTATGGGGAAGGGGGGAGAGGACTACTACGGGGAACTGAGAAGGGGTATTTTATGCTTACAAATTATGGGGGACACTGAGGGCATCTACTGGCGCACTATATATCGGGCATTTTATACTGGTACATTATGGGGGCACTAGGGGGGAGAGGAGCACTATGGGGGCATTTACTGGGGTCACTATATAGGGGTATTTTATACTGGCACATTATGGAGGCACTATGGGGACATTAGCTCAACTGGGGACATTACAGGGGGGTATTTTTTGCACTGACACATTATAAGGAGAATTATTTCTACTGGGGGGGGGGCATTATGGTGGGCGTTATTACTCCCCATGGTATGACCCCCTAGTAGCAGCACCGGCCTCTCCCTGCTCTGCTATCCCTCTGCCCCTTCTCCAAATACTTATTATGAAATCTTTCTCATTAGGATAAAACACATCATCAGCTCCGCCGAGCCCCCGGCCAAAGTGTGGAAGTGGCGTCCGAGATCCCCAAGGGCCAAGCCAAGTAATTGTAAGTGTTCATATGAAATATGTTTGTTATCTACATATAGCCTACACTGTCAGGTGTCACCCAGGGGGGGTGACACCATTTTCTACCGCACCGGGTGACACCAGCCCTAGCAACGCCACTGGGCACACCATAAGGTAATACCGTATGCAACAGGTAAATATTGGTTCCAGTACAAGGCTCACCTTAAAAGGTTGTGCTACCTGTAGGCACAACTCTAGAAAGAGCTCGTCAGGATGTATTCCTGAATCCCGGTTGGTGGTGGGTCTGCAGCCACGGATGAGGGTCTTCTTATTGAAGATGCCCGAAATCCCCAAGAAAATGCAAGCTTTTCCAGAGCAAAACAATTTCCCACGGCGCAAGAAACTAACCGCGGTTCAGATGATAGTAGTAAGTTGAGGTCTTTATTGCAGATATACAACACGTTTCGGGGAATCGCTCCCCTTCATCAGATAAAAACACTGCATAAACATTATAACATACACCAAACATTTATATATACAAGAAAAAAAAAACAAATAGGGGTCAGGGGGTAGGGAGGAGGTGGTGTCAGGGGTGATTGATGTGTCTCCAAAATGTAGTGTAAATAGATGATAGTAGTAAGTTGAGGTCTTTATTGCAGATATACAATGCGTTTCGGGGAATCTCTCTCAGCAGGTGTGATCTTGGGTGAAGCAAGTTCTCTCAGCAAGGTTCTATCTCTGTGCTGCAGTCTCTCACAACTAGACACATGTCCTTTCTTTGGCTGAGCATGTGGTAACTTCTAGAAAGCTTCCAGGACCTCCTTCCTCAGAGCTGTGCAGGAAGCATCCCCACAGGACCCCGCAGCTCCTCCTTCATTTCAGCCAGAACGCTATCAATGCTCAATGTTTTATTAACAGCATACTGAGTCCATCTGCCATCTACTGGGCATTTCAGATAATGCAGCCTGTGTAACTTCACAGGGTTACATATATACAAGAAAAAAACGCCAAATAGGGGTCAGGGGGTAGGGAGGAGGTGGTGTCAGGGGTGATTGATGTGTCTCCAAAATGTAGTGTAAGTAAACTGGTAAGAAAAATGATTGGTACAATCAATATATAAAAGCATTGGTGGTTCAAATGGTATATGATGGAGCTTGAACTGAAAATTATCAAAAAATAACAATAGAACGATGTCCCGGGGTTCGGGAACGATCGTTCGGTTGGAGGGGGTCATGTGATCGGGGTTCTGATCACATGATCACGGGCAGCACCACGTGGTGCCCTGTTGCTGGGTGACAGGACGCTCAAAGGCCGGGCTGCTGCAAGAATGTGCAGCCCGGCCTGAGCTCTTCAGAGCAGGGAGGGAAGAGATGCCTCAGGGTCACGTGATCGCTCAGCAGGTCACGTGATCTCGTTGCTGGGTGAAACTGGACGCCGGCCTGTATACAATGTATAGGCTGCCTGATAGAGAGGACAGCGATTGAGGAAAGGACATGGGGGCTGGATGAAGCTAAAAGCTACTAAGGAGTAAAATACAGATGATGGGTGATGGTTAGGTGACAGGAGCAAGGGGAAGTAAAGAGATAAAAGGGGATGGAAGGGTCAGTTAAGACATATATGAATAAATAGTTAATGTGGATCTTGACAGTGATAAAAAGATAAGAATTAAAGCATGATTAATACTAATAAAATATATATGAATTTGCGAGAAAAAATACAATAATATAGTAGATATGAAAATAAATATAAATATGATTGTAATATAAAAATACTAATTATAAATAAAAATATACACAGGAAAGGGTCCGTTCGTACGGGGATCAAATAATAAAGAGCGGTCAAAAGGTCCATTATAGGTGACCTTTGGTGGTAATACAATGATAGCAAGTTAAAATCAATAGGTGAACGTAAGAACATATATGATCATATAGGGCCATCACAATTCTTCAGAGGTTAATGGTTAATTTCAAACGCTTCATTTAGACCACGGGGATTTAAACAATTGAGTTTATACATCCAAAACATTTCACGTCTCCCTATTGTCTGTATAATCTTATGATAATTTGCATGGATTTGCTCAATAGATGTAATTGAAAAACCTAAAAAGAGGCCCTGGTGGCGGTTTAGAGACGCTGTGCTGTAAAAACCTTTTTGATATTTGATCGGTGCATATTCAACCTGTTTCGCAAAGTTTGGACGGTTCGCCCTACGTATTGCAATCCACAAGGACATTCCAATAGGTAGATGACATCTCCCTGTTGTATCTGCTGCGAAATGAAGTAGAAATGCGTATGGAGATACAGCATAAGCATTTGGGCTGATTACACCTAAAGCTTCCCGGTGGTCCAGAGGGGGATGTCTCATTGGCGGAGCCCGTGTTGTTCCGTATGTGGGTCCACAACTTGCTTGGGGCTAATAGGTTTCCTGTGAGAGGGTTTTAGCTTTGTTGAAGGCCGTTTCTACAATTGTGGGGGGATATCCTTTCCGTATGAACTTTGTGCGGATTACCTCACTCTGGGAAATAAAATCCTTATCCAGGGAGCAATTTCTTCTTATTGTCTTGGATTGACTAAAGGGGATATTGATTTTTCCACTTTTTGTGGTGTGAGCTGGAGAAATCCAAGTATCTATTGCAGTCTACCTTTTTGAAAAAAGCACGGGTCTCTATTTTGTTATTAATAATATTCAATTCAAGGTCTCGGTATTCAATTCTACAGTGGTCATGTGTCCCGGATATGGTGATGCCCCAATCGGTAGCATTGAGATGTTTAATGAAATTTTCGATAGAGCTGGTGTCCCCGTTCCATATGAATAATAGGTCATGGATTTGGCGTCAATAAAATATAATGTTTTCTGTCCAAAAAGTAAAGCTATATATGAAACTGTCCTCAAAATCCTGCATGAACAGGTTCGCGAAACTTGGCGCGAATCATGTGCCCATAGCGGTCCCTTTGGTTTGGAGGTAGAGCGTGTCTTCAAAGAGAAATACGTTATGTGTTAAGATGAAATGTATGGACTCTAGAATGAAAGATTTCTGATTGCTTGGCATCTGTGGGTCATTATCCACAAATTGTTTTGTACAGTTGATACCTAACCCATGCTCGATATTTGAGTAAAGGGCCGTGACATCTAATGCCACGCAGACATATGTTTCTTTCCATCTGACCTCTTTAAGTGATTGCATCAAGGAAGTTTAATCCCTAAGATAAGAGGGTAGGTCTACGACATACTTTTGTAAGAGAATATCAATATTACGCGATAAATTGCAGGTAAGTGACGAAATCCCTGAAATGATCGGACGGTCTGTTTTTTTTTCCGTATCTTTGTGAATTTTGGGTAGATGGTAAAATGTTGCAATTACTGGATCTCGACTTGTTTTTTGCAATTATGTTTGCCTCATGGATATGCACCTGTGATTCTGAAGGTTTTAGTCTACATTTTCTTGCAATATATTGGGGGTCGCGCCCCTTTTAGACTGGACTCGCCCATCTACCTGGGACTTCTGAGCAGAGTACTTTTGCAGCTAGTTCCTACACTGCCCTGAATGTTGTAGGCTTAACTAAGTCCAAAGTGAGGCAGTATCTTTAGTGATAGGGACTTATCTGCGGAAGCCACCTTGACGCCTGGTAGATGACCCCGACATATATGTGCGTTAAGAGCTTCCATTATTCATTTATACTCATTTATAGTCGGTATTGTACCACTTTTATCTAGAATGACCCCCATTTCTTAGCTCTATTTGTATATATAACGGTGCGCAGCCATTTTGTTTTATGTAATTATGGATCTCGACTAAGGATATATTCTTGTTTTTTCTTACTGAGTATATGCGTTGCAGACTCGATGAGTGTCTTGAATTCCAATTTGTGTTCTGTTGATGGATCCTCACTCCAAGATAGTAGTTTGTGTCTGATAGAATGTGAAGTGCTTCTCTGACAGTCTTCTCTGTCTTGAATAACAATACCTCCACCCTTATCTGCACTACGGATCACGTATCAGTATTTTTCTGTAGGCGTTTTACTGCCAAGTTCTCTCTGAGGTTGAGGTTGCAGTTGAATATAGGTTTCTGGTGGATAGTGCCAAAGGTCACCTATAATGGACCTTTTGACCTCTATTTATTATTTGATGAATTTCGCACACAGATTTGATCCCCGTACGAACGGACCATTTCCTGTGTATATTTTTATTTATAATTAGTATTTTTATATTACAATCATATTTATATTTATTTTCATATCTACTATATAATTGTATTTTTTCTCGCAAATTCATATATATTTTATTAGTATTAATCATTCTTTAATTCTTATCTTTTTATCATTGTGAAGATCCACATTAACTATTTATTCATATATGTCTTAACTGACCCTTCCATCCCCTTTTATCTCTTTACTTCCCCTTGCTCCTGTCACCTAACCATCACCCATCATCTGTATTTTACTCCTTAGTAGCTTTTAGCTTCATCCAGCCCCCATGTCTTTTCCTCAATCGCTGTCCTCTCTATCAGGCCAGCCTATACATTTTATACAGGCCGGCGTCCATTTTCACCCAGCAACACGATCACGTGACCTGGTGAGCGATCACGTGACCAGGAGAGCGATCACGTGACCTGGTGAGTGGTGCAGATAGGTCTTTATTCCTATGAAAGGGGCACACAGGACTTTACTACTATGGAGGGGGCACAGAGGACTTTACTACTATGGAGGGGGCACAGAGGTCTTTATTACTGTGAATGGGGCACAGAGCCAGAGGGCATTACTACAATGAAGGGGGCACAGTGGGCATTATTAGTGTGAAGGGGGCACAATGGGGATTATTACTGTGCAGGGGGCACAATGGGGATTATTACTGTAAAGCGGGCACAATGGGGATTATTACTATGAAGGGGGCACAATGGGGATTATTACTATGAAGGGGGCACAATGGGGATTATTACTGTGAAGGGGGCAAAATGCGGATTTCTATTATGAAGGGGGCACAATGGGCATTATTACTGTGAAGGGGGCACAATGGGGATTATTACTGTGAAGGGGGCACATATAGGGCATTACAACAGAGAGGGCATAACTACTGTGAGGGGGCACATATCTGTACAAAACTACTGTGAAGGTTGCACAATGAGGGCAATACTACTGTGAGGGGGTACAGTTTAGTATTAGGGGGGGTGCCAGAGAAAGGACCTGCCCTGGGTGCCAAACATCTTAGGCACGCCCCTGAAGCAGGGAACTGTTTGCTACCCACTCCACCATTGAGCCGCCAGCGCTCCACAGCAGCACGTTGTCCTCACACATGGTCCTGCTGATCTGTGTAGGAGAAGGAGCGGGGCAGGCTGGGAATCAGCCTCTGCTCCTCCTACATAGCAGCGCCATGTGTCACAGTATCCTGCTGCTGCTGATGGGGAGGAGCCAGGGGACTGAGGAGAGGAGTATTTATTGTTTGTTTTTTCACTTCCTGTGAAGGGGGCACATCTGGGCATAACCACTGTGAAGGGGGCACTGGGCACATATCTTGGCATATCCACCATAAGAGGGCACATATCTTGGCATATCTACTGTGAAGTGGGCACGCATCTTGGCATATAAACTGTGAGGGGTTGTGTCTGGCAAGGCAGGTATTTTCATCCTAGTATGTGCGTCTGGGCTAGTTTCCAGCCAGGTGAGGTCAAATACCGGACCAGAGTTTAAGTGCCGTTCTGGGTTTTGGCAGCACCTGGCTCTCCTTAAATAGGCAGCTGGGCTCAGAAGAGATGTCTCTGTTTTGGGGATCTAAGGCTTTGTGCCGTGCTGGAGGGCTGAGAGCGGCACGCTGGGGAAACAGGCCCCCTAAAGCCTGCTGTGGACTACGGGAGGCAGAACTGCCAGCAGGGTGACTTGTTATATGAACTTTCCAATGTGTGTGAATTAACACCAAGACTGCAAAGTTACGTGCTGTTTTGTGCAATTGCCTCAAGTGTGAATAAACACGGACGTTTTGAGCCTCTGTACTGCACCCGCTTACCCTATCTACCAGAGCGAAACACCACAATTGGTGGAGGATGCGGGCAAGAGCAGTGAGGCTGGTGTGAACACCAATATTTTTGGTTTCTGCATTTTTCAGGCACGGTTGTATGTCGTACATTTAACCAGCTGTATTACAACCAGTGCCCCATGACCTGTTGTGAAGGCCCTCATGGAGGCTAATCTGCAGCAGCGAGAGACAAACCTGCAGCAACGCGAGGCTAATAAGCAGCAGCAGGAGACTAACCAGTTGCTGCTACAACATGTGATGGCTTTGCAGACAGCAGGAGCAACCCCGAGCATCCACGACAGGCTGACCCCCCCACCCCTGTAACCTCTGCAGCAATGCTGAGCACGTGCACTCAGCTCTCTGGTCGACCATGCTGAGGCCTGTTCTGAGTAGAACCCATCTTGTTTAACCGCTGTATGGTCTTGGCCATCGTGCTGCAGCTCAGTTTCAGGGTGTTGGACATCTTCTTATAGCTTCAGCCATCTTTATGTGGACAACAATTCTTTTTTTCAGATCCTCAGAGAGTTCTTTGCCATGAGGAGCCATGCTGAACTTCCAGTGACCAGTGTGAGAACGAGAACACCAAATGTAACACATCTGCTCCCCATTCACACTTGAGACCTTGTAACACTAACAAAACATATGACTCCGGGGAGGGAAATTGGCTAATTGGACACAATTTGGCCATTTTTATTTAGGGGTGTACTCACTTTTATTGCCAGTGGTTTAGACGTCAATGGCTGTGTGTGTTATTTTGAGGGCACACCAAATTTACACTGTCATATAAACCATACACTGACTACTTTACATTGGATCAAAGTGTCAGATCTTTAGTTCTGTCCCATGAAAAGATAGAATAAAAATATTTACAAAAATATGAGGGGTGTACATAATTTTCTAGCTAAGGACCCACCACCTAGGGTGACATTAGAAACAAACACCATTTGAACGTCAGTGACATGCCATCTACTGTCTAACAGACAGATTGTGAGAAGATACTCCAGGGGAGGAGGCTTACTGGGCTGAGGGCTCTGGTCTGTAGGCCTGCCCATCTTATCGGAATCGCTTGGTGCCGATATCCTGGCCGAGCGGTGAGCAGTTTCCACAAAGGAATCGGCGCAATATCTGCACGCTGACTCCCTCTGCATTTATCTTCAGAAGTGACACCGTGCCCAACGAGAACCTCACCTGCGTGAGTCCCACATGACCAACCGTTCTTGCATGACATGGCCTAGACATCGGAGGACATGCAAAGGGAAAGAGTCTGAGCCAGCTCCGCGCCACCCTCTATCTGCCGGGTTAACTCCAGTGATGCTAAACCAGACCGGGCGCAGAACTTGAAAGAAAAGCACCTCCGCACCTGAAGGGTGATATCCACGAACTTCCAGAGGGACAGGAACCAACTGGAGGAGGTAAAGGGGAGAGGGATTTTATTGATCTTCCCATTGTTTCCTTCCCTAGGGAGGTGGGGTAACCCTCCTGTTAGGTGCGTGCTGCTGTGGAGGCACAGGGAAAAAAGCGGTCACACTCCTCCTCGCCCAATTTAACACAATGTTTCTCAATGTTTTTACATCAGACGATTGTCATAAACACTGTGAGAAATCTCAAACAGGATATTATAAATCTGCCTGCCTGTTGCCACCACTAGGGGAAGTTCTGTGCAAAGGAATTTTTATAGTTACCATTGAGATCAACGGAAGCTGTAAATTTCTTTAATTCTGCTTATACTGGAATGGTTGTTGTCACTGGTATCAGGACGGTCTATATATTGGACAGGTGGTTGTCAATGGTACCAGGACAGGCTCTGTAGTGGACAGGCAGTTGTCACTGGTACCAGGATGGTCTCTATACTGGACAGGCAGTTCCCACTGGTCCAGTACAATCTCTATACTGGACAGG
This sequence comes from Bufo gargarizans, assembly GCF_014858855.1. NCBI lineage: Eukaryota > Metazoa > Chordata > Amphibia > Anura > Bufonidae > Bufo > Bufo gargarizans. The sequence goes on along the minus strand of NC_058087.1, from coordinate 24,788,198 downwards.
CAGTTGTCACTGGTTCCAGGACAGTCTTTGTACTTGACAGGCAGTTCCCACTGGTACCAGGACAGTCTATATACAGGACAGGCGGTGGTCACTGGTACCAGGACAGTCTATATACAGGACAGGCGGTGGTCACTGGTTCCAGGACAGTCTTTGTACTTGACAGGCAGTTCCCACTGGTACCAGGACAGTCTATATACAGGACAGGTGGTGGTCACTGGTACCAGGACAGTCTATATACAGGACAGGCGGTGGTCACTGGTACCAGGACAGTCTATATACAGGACAGGCGGTGGTCACTGGTACCAGGGAAGTCTCTGTACTGGACAGGCTGTTTCCACTGGTATCAGGACTCTCTTCTTAGAAGGCAGTGACTCCTCTGCCAGCACAGGGCTTGTCATCCAGCTCTCCTTAGACCGTAAAAAGCATAAAAATTATCAGAAAAAATCCAGTTACCTGCCATTATAATTCTAAATATCTTTTAAGCCCAAATCATCACAGAGAATATGGAGAGTGACCCACAGCGGCTGCCGCCCGCACCTCAGTGGCCTGATCCCATACATTTATTGGGCAGACTAGATGGGCCAAATGGTTTCTATGGATCATAAGGAAGATATGCTGCACTGCTGCCATCTAGTGGACAATTCTGAGATCAATTGAGACATTTTCTGACTATAGATAAAAGAAGTTGAACGCAGGAATTTGTCAATCCATGTGCGTGAAATGAGATTATACTGGAAAATATAAAAGCGGATTCCTTTACTTTTAATCTGGGCTAGGTTTTTAATTTTGTTTTCCTTTTCCAAAAGTTTTTTTTTTTTTCTTTTTTAAAGAAATTTATAGATCAAACATGAATCAAAAATTTGGTGTTCTCTAGAAAGGATTCAGTAACATTGAGCACGGTGTCTGATCTTCAGGCTGCAAGTCATAGAGCAGAAGGAGCTGAGCAGCCGGATATATAGTTTTGTGGGGACAGATTCAAAGGAAATTGTATTTTAGTCATGCAAATTCCTGTTCATTCTGGGCTTAAAGTCTGGGAGCGGAGGATTCAGTGAATGATTGACAGCCCTCCATGTGTGACCGTGCGCAAGAGCAGGACCGCCAACTTCTTGTCTTCAGGAGTCACCAACTCACCAATGTGAACGAACATACACTTATAGTGCAAGACCCCGAGAAATCTGCTGATAGATGGGGGGCATGCTTCATAACCGTGTTTATTTCTGTAAAATGAACCTCAAGGATCTGCACAAAACTAGCACTTTTTTTTATGGACAGTGAAATGCTGCCACCTTGTGTTAAGACAGTGGTATTGCATGAGGTCAGAAATGTGATAAACCTTATAGGTGCAGCCCCTATTAGCACAAGATATACAGTATAAAGCAACTTTGATCTCCCCTGGCATAGACGAGCTGGGGTTATGGAGATGACACTGATAACCATAACTGCTCCTCGAAAGTCATAGACAACTGTTCTCCGCTGCAGCACCTATGTATGAAAACCTGTATTATTGTAATGGCCGGCAGCGTCCCGCTGCCCTCTCCAGTGTCCTCTTGGCTCTGGCTGGCATCCCCCAGCTCCCTGCATTCTCTCTGCTCTCCTGCCCCCTGTGGCCCTGGCTTCTTAAAGAGCCAGCATGCAAATGGTATATTTATAATACATGGACTAAGCACAAAAATGTTTAAGGCTACTTTCACATCTGCGTTTTTGCTGTCCGGTTTTGAGATCTGGCAGGCATCAGCAAAACACCTCTGTTCTAATAATACAACCGGCTGCATCCGTTCGATTCTGTATTTTACACTGCTTTGTGCAGTTATTAAATTATTCACAATTAGGGTGTTTGTGTGAAAAATCCACTTTTAGGCTCCATTCACACGTCCACAATTTTGTTCCGGAATTGTGGACCCATTCATTTCTACGGTGCAGCACATCGGGTCCGCACTTTCGTTCTGCAAAAAATTAGAACAAGTCCTATTCTTATCCGCAATTGCGGACAAGAACAGGCATATTCTATTAGTGCTGGCAATGTGCGGTCCCTGGCTCTGTGAGTCCGCAAAACACGTTGCGGACTTGTGAATGGAGCCTTATACTGTACCTGACGTCAGGGGCGTACATAGAAATTTCATACTAGGCCACGCACCTACTGTAACTTCATGCAAAACATAACTATGCACCTAATCCCACCCAGTCCCCTAAATGCCCCCACATAGTAATTATTCTCCCTTTATGCCACCTCACAGTGGTTATGCCCACATTGTGACCCCTTCACCATAGTCATGCCAACGTGTGCCCCCTCACAGTAGTTTTGCCCAGATACAGGGTCGGCTGAACTCCCTTTGTCCCACTAGAGGAAATGAATCTGAGGGCCCATAGGACCTTAATATCCCTGACGGTATTCCCGAGCGTGACTCGGGGTTAATTTTCGCTGCCAGAAGCGGTAACCCCGAGTCACGCTCGGGGTACATTGCAGAGTACATTGCAGTCCTTACCTAATCCCGGCGATCCAGCGATGTTCCCCGCTGTGATCGCCGGTGAGAGCCCTGGCGGATGTCTCATCTTTCTTCCTGATTCCGCCTCTGTGAGCCGCAGCGCCTCACAGAGGCGGAACTGGGCGGGAGATTCAAAAAAAATACATTGTATAAAAGTCAAACACACACATAAAGTTAGGCGATACAGTGGAATCCTGTCAGATTACACTGTATCACCTCAGATTTGACATCTGATCATTCTACACTGCCCTGGCTGCCCTTTTAGCTGTTTTTACTAAGCAAAAAAAAAAATATAAAAAAAAAATATTTTTTACCATGGCATCAAAGCGTCACTTTAGCATCACCAAAGCGGGTTTGGATCAGATAAGTGACAGCGACACAGAGCCCCTCGCAGAATTGAGCGACAGCGATAGCGATTCGTGGAAAGATTCATCATCCGACTCTGAACCTGGCCAGAGAAGTGGCGACAGCGACGAATCTGCACTTGAGCTCAGTGAGGTGCGCACTTGGTGCCCTATTGATTGCGGTATGGATGCAGTACCACCGCCAAGATTCCCGTTTACAGGATCGCCTGGGATGAAGGTAGACGTTGATCACAATGATCCTTTGGCGTACCTAAAATTATTTCTGACGGATGACGTCATTGAAAAGATTGTCACGGAGACAAACCGCTACAAAGAGAAAATGGGAACCGGTGAGTAAGGAGGACATATGGAAATTTCTGGGGCTAATACTTCTTCAGGGGGTGGTGGGTTACTGGACTACCAATAAATTGCTGGCAACCCCATTTTTTGGCACCATCATGTCCGAGTACCGATTTTCCCTCATAATGAAGAATTTACACTTCACCAACAATGAGGAATTTGACGAAGCCACACATCCAGCGCCAAAACTGAAGAAGATCTGGGAAGTATTCCAAATGATCCTAACCAATTTCCAGCAGGCCTATGTGCCAGACAGAGACATCAGCATTGATGAAAGTCTGATGGCTTACAAAGGACGCCTCAGCTGGATTCAATACATCGCATACAAGAGAGCGCGGTTTGGAATAAAATCCTATATGCTCTGCGAGTCTACAACTGGCTATATATGGAATTCCATCACCGGCAAAGGAACACAATTCAACCCCAGGTACAGCGGCTATGGGATGGCAACGTCATCAGTCCTTTCACTGCTTGAACCATTGCTCAATCAGGGGTATTGTGTGACAACAGACAACTTTTACACGTCGCCTGAGCTGTACGAGTTTCTACTAAAAAACAAGACTGACGGATATGGAACCGTTAGGGCCAACCGACGTGACCTGCCATGTATGTTTTCCAAGAAAAAACTGAAAACAGGAGAAATGGTGGCCTGGCAGAAAGGAAAGATGATGGCAATGCGTTGGCGTGACAAAAAAGACGTGTGCCTAATGAGTACAGTACATAACACCTCCACTACCACGGTCCACACAAGAGGTGGGAAAGATGTCATAAAGCCACAACTTGTGATCGACTATAATAACACCATGGGAGGAGTCGATAGAGCCGATCAGGCGATGACATTCTATCCAGCTATGCGGAAGCAACAAAAAAAATACTACAAAAAAATATTCAGGCATCTCCTGGAACAATGTCTGTGGAATGCCTATATACTGCACGGAGGAAAGAGGGACAAGCCTCTTGTTCACTACCAAACGCCATCAGTGGCCGTGAACAGATCTGGACGTCGCACTGTTGACGTTGTAAACCCAGAGAGGCTGACTGGTCGTCACTTTATGGATTACATCCCGCCAAGCGCAAAAAAGGCAGCACCTACAAGGATGTGTGTAGTTTGCTGCTCAAAGCGAGATGGAAATGGAAAAAAAATTCGAAAGGAAACCAGGTTCCATTGCCCTGATTGTGACGTTGGTCTATGTGCAGTCCCATGCTTCAAAATTTACCACACCCAGGATGTTTACTGAATTTTCTTTTGTTTGACAAATTTCATTATTTATTACATTACTGAATAAAATTATATTATTTATTAGATTATAACTCATGATTTTATTTTTTCGAACTTTATCACATCTGAGAGGTCTACTAGAGTCTTCTTTGGTCAGGTTTAAGTAAGTAATTACTAAGAATTGCAGGCCTACAATACATAACACCAAATTTCCATGCAAAAAAATGGTACCGCTTTTGGAACAAAATTCCTGACATAATCATACCGCCAGGGAGGTTAAGGGCCCTGTTTTATCAGGGGTCCATTATTTCCAGAGCTTGTGCCCAACGGAGGATACTCTGGTGGGCCAGTCCAACCCTGCCCGGATATATGCCCCTCACAGTAGTTATGCCCAGATATGTGCTCCCTCAGTAGTTATGCCCAGATATGTGCCCTCCTCACAGTAGTTATGCCCAGATATGTGCCCCTTCACAGTAGTTATTCCCAGATATGTGCCCCCTCACAGTAGTTATGCCCAGATATGTGCCCCCTCACAGTAGTTATACCCAGATATGTGCACCCCTCGCAGTATTTATGCCCAGATATGTGCCCCCTCACAGTAGTTATGCCCAGATATGTGCCCCCTCACAGTAGTTATGCCCAGATATGTGCCCTCCTCACAGTAGTTATGCCCAGATATGTGCACTCCTCACAGTAGTTATGCCCAGATATGTGCCCCTTAACAGTAGTTATTCCCAGATATGTGCCCCCTCACAGTAGTTATGCCCAGATATGTGCCCCCTCACAGTAGTTATACCCAGATATGTGCCCCCTCGCAGTATTTATGCCCAGATATGTGCCCCCTCACAGTAGTTATGCGCAGATATGTGCCCCCTCACAGTAGTTATGTCAAGATATGTGCCCCTCACAGTAGTTATGCCCTGATATGTGCCCCCTCACAGTAGTTATGCCCAGATATGTGCCCCTCACAGTAGTTATGCCCTGATATGTGCCCCCTCACAGTAGTTATGTCAAGATATGTGCCCCTCACAGTAGTTATGCCCTGATATGTGCCCCCTCACAGTAGTTATGCCCAGATATGTGCCCCTCACAGTAGTTATGCCCTGATATGTGCCCCCTCACAGTAGTTATGCCCAGATATGTGCCCCTCACAGTAGTTATGCCCAGATATGTGCCCCTCACAGTAGTTACGCCCAGATATGTGCCCCCTCACAGTAGTTATGCCCAGATATGTGCCCTTCTCACAGTAGTTATGCCCAGATATGTGCCCCCTCACAGTAGTTATGCCCAGATATGTGCCCCCTCACAGTAGTTATGCCCAGATATTTGCCCCCTCACAGTAGTTATGCCCAGATATGTGCCCCCCTCACAGTAGTTATGCCCAGATATGTGCCCCCTCACAGTAGTTATGCCCACATATGTGCCTCTCACAGTAGTTACGCCCAGATATGTGCCCCCCAGTAGTTATGCCCACAACTGAAGCGGTTATAGAGTCAAACCAGCCTCAAAACCCAGCCACCTAGAAAAGCTGTTTGTGCAGTACACAATGCAAACAGCAGGTGGCAGCAGCTGCCTATACGGCTAGCTGTGAGAGCATCCTGCAAACAGCAGCCTATAGACACGGGGGAATCACACGTCTAATACTAATAGTAAAGACGACACATCATGTATAAAGTCCTAAATCAGTTTCATGGGGGGTGGGGGCCGAGTTCTCACCCGCCTATATGTGGGCTCTCCATTTCCAAACCCTCACACTAGTCCCATTCACTGACAGCAAACAGAGATCTTCATATAAAAAAAACAAAAACAATTATATATATAATTTAAAAATATTTTTATTTAGACTCAACGCACAGAGAAGATATGTCATCCAATGCCATTTGACCACAGCGGTGACCTCACTATTCACGTCAGTCTTCACTCCTGTCAGTAGTTTCTCCTGTGATTGGCATAATGAGGGACTATGGCTGGCATTGGAGATACATTGTGGCCGGCACTACGGGGGGCATTTTCCCTGGCACTTGGCGGTATATACAAGCTGTCATTAGGGCGGCATCATGGCTAAGACTTGGGGGTACACTGAGGCTCACAGTAGGGGGCATTTTTCCTGTTTTCCTGGCACTGAGCATTGCATAACCATTAGGAGAGTATTGTAGCTACCGCTAATGAGACAATTACCCTAGTACCAGGGGGGTATATAGCAGCTGCCACTAGCGCAGTATTTGTCGCTGACAATGGAGGTCTGACACTAATGGGCATTTTCCCTGGCACTTGGGGGTACATAGAAGCTGGTATTAGATGGGCATTGTGGCTGACATTGGGGGTTCATTGTTGCTGACTCTAGATGGAAGTAGTGGTTGCCATATGGGGTTGCATTGTGTTTGACACGGTTAGGGCTTCATGATGACTGACGCTATGTAGGACCACTATTGCTGGCGCTGTAAGACACAGCTCAGATGCGGCAGACCCTCGCACTGAAAAGGCTGTGATTCGCGTTGTTCAATTCAGTGCCGACATGAAGCTCCTGCTTACTACTCCACAGAGGTTCTGCAGCAGCTTAGGTGTTTGTAATGGAGTAATGTATAGTATAATACTGCACTACCAGTTATGACCAACAGGTGTCACTGTTACTGGATTTTTGGCATTGGATTTTAGCTGCAGAAATCAGAGTTGCCAGTGATATTAATGTCAATTATAAATGTAGTCAGTCATTTTTTAAGATTACGTCACCATTATTATTATCAGGGGTGATCCATTCATATACAGCACCTCCCAAGACATGCGATAGATCCATGCATCGCCTGATCCCATCACGTCTGGAAATGTTAATATTAATAAAGTCAGATTTTCTTCCATTGCAAAAATGTGATTATAGCGACGACAGGTAAACGCGTCTCCCCCGACAAGTCGGCACAGGCAAAAACCGCATTTACTTATTTTGTAAGTCTCCTTCTGATTAGGTTTCTGGAGACGGCAAGGAAGGTACAAGCTCATCCAGCGGACTCCAATGCCCGATCCTTCATCAGGATGGAGAGAAGTGTGATTTTATTGTAAATTAAAATGTTCTTTATTTTGGGGCGGCTGAAGCCTCGCCATACATGATCTGCATTTTTTGTGTATCGAAACAAAATTGTATTTGGATAAAATCCTGAAACTTGAATAGGGCTCTGGAGAATGAGGAGTGTTTCAGCCTCTGAGAGCGGAGTACTCCTCCAGCTGTGCGGTTAAAGGGGGAGGGGGGGCTCATGCAAAGAAAGCAGGGGACATTAATATTCAAGACTAAACCAAAAAAACATCCCGTGAATTAACCAAAAACAGGTCCAAAAACAGGAGCTAAAGGGAGGAATTTTTACTAGTTTAAAGGGGTTGTCTTGTAGGATGGATCGGGAGCATACCAATCTTAAAAGAGTCACCACTACCCCAAAAGTATGAGTATTGTCGCCATTCCAATGTGCAAATTGTCAGTCCCCATGTAGCGGTGAGGTGGTCTGGCCATTAGATGGAGCTATAGCACCAATAATTGGAACAGGGTGCTCTGAAGGAGAGGCAGAGCAGAAAAAACTGACTCCGCTGGGGGTAAGCGCCGAATAAAGGCCTGCTGCAGCAGGTGAAAGCCAATCAGTCTGAGCAGAGAGATGCCAGGACTGGAACTAATGGTAGAACTTGTACTAGTCTAATAGGGTTATCCTGTAAGATGGCATGGAGAACACCAACCTTAAAAGTGTCACTACTCTCCCCAAAAACATGAGCAGTACTGCTGCTTTAAAGCAATAGCATTACTGCTCCAATGTACTAGCACCGATGTAATGGTTAGGCCCTGCCACTAGATGGTGCTATAGCGCCAATAATGGAAGAGTGTGATCTGAAGGGAGAGACAGAGTGAGAGAGATAACCCCTGTTGGGGGTGAGCACTGAATATAGGCCTGCTGCAACAGGTGAAAGGTAATCAACCTGCACAGGGACAGAAGATATCCCCCTCCTGCAGAAGTGGAAGAGGGGGCGCCAAACACATAAACATCAAAAAAGTTTCCATGTTACACTGTCCCTCCTGTCCATATTGGATCTTTAGCATAAAACATGCGAGCGCTTCTATAGTGAAACCCGTTACACGCTGCAGTAATAGCGATAACAATTATGACTAGAGAGGAATATCTAAAAGATTTCTGACAGATGGAGAAGGTTTCTGTCACTCAGAAAATACATTTTCTCTCACTGACTGTCACCATAAATCATTGTTTTCAATCAGTTTTACAAAACAAACCAGTATGACAAACGAGGGCAAACTGGGCTCTTGCATAGGGCCACACGGCTCAGGGGCTGGAGGGGATATATTTTCTTGTCTTTGTGGTTATTTGCCTCTCTGTAGGAGCCCATTCATTACATCTAGTCACATATTAGGCATATGTTAAAAACAACAGGGAAAAAAATGAACCTCACTTGGGCAAATGTCAAAAAGCGTGAATATGAACTTCCCTTTAACACAATATCCTTAAAATAAAACACCTTTTTACCCATGTAAGCTTGGCCAGTATTTTATTTGGGAAAGGTGTCAACCCAAGCTGGGTCCCATTAAGAAGAGCCAGTAAGAGTTAGAGATGTCGGGCAAAAGAGAAGCCAAGGTCATGGTCCATGCATCAGTCCCTGGAGCAGCTGGAGGAGCAGGTGTTGGAGACTGCATGTGAATGGAGACACTGAGCTGGACCACCTGGGACCTAGTGACCCAACGTTGTGCCTGTAGTTGGGAGGTCCCCTTCAGACTACTCATGGAGTGTAGCTAGTTCAAGGAATGTGCCTCTGCGACCAACTGATAAGTTTATTGCACCTTTAGAATACAGACGTGTAACCGCCAAGTATATGTGCCCTCACTTGAAAGACTGCAATCATTAAGCACACTGTGCCTTTAAAGGACTTGTAAATATGTGTTAATACAATGTCAATCAAAGTACCCTTCGGTGTAGTGTCAGTATGGACACACTGTATAGTTAAGTCTTGGTGTAAAGGAGTTGGATTTATTACCATGCTATCAAAAGAACCTGTAGGGTGTAGCACCCACACACTTTACCATCTGACAGTTCTGCAATGGAGAGGCCGTATGCATGACCATGACTTCAGTCAAATGGGGGACATGGGACCCATTGTAATGATCAGCAGAGCACCCAGTGGTGGGACCCTCAGTAATTAGACACTTATCCCCTACACTGCATATAGGGATACATAAATGGCACTCTTGGGTCCTCACTGGGTAATAGCTGGTGACTTTTAAGCCATATTCAGACACATCAGATTTGTTGCAGATTTTCCCCAGGTTGTCACCTGGGATTTTACTCTTTGCAGTGCAATAGGTGTCACTTAGAGAAAATATGCATGTATTAGGGCAGATTCACATGTGGCCGATTTGGTGCAGAAACTACTACAACTGAAAATCCGTTTCATATTGTACATGTGAACGGAGCTATTTTTGCGGTAAGCACATGGATTGGTGCAATCTACTTTCACATGAAAGGGGAGTCCCAGAATTTGTTGCAACAAATGTGATATGCTTGAGTTCACCTTTAGGACCCCTGCAGAGGAGCGTGAGCAGAATAGGTCCAGATGCATTGCGCATGCGTTCAGTGAAAAATAAGCGATTTTGCAAGCAAGCTCATTCAGTTTTGTATGCGATTGCGTTCAGTTGTTCCGTTTTTATCATGCAGGTGCAATGCGTTTTGCACGCACGTGATAAAAAACGGAATGTTTACAAACAACATCTCTTAGCAACCATGTGTGAAAAACGCATTACTTCTATGGGGCCTCGCAGAATATAGAGCATGCTGCGATTTTCACGCAATGCACAAGTGATACGTGAAAACCAGCGCTCATGTACACAGACCCATTGAAATGAATGGGTCCGGATTGGTGCGGGCGCAATGCGTTCGCATCACGCACTGTACCCGTGCGGAATACTCGCTCGTCTGCAAGGGGCCTTAGGCTTCTGTTCCCACTTCAGTTATTTCTATCAGTTATTGTGAACAAAAACAAAGAACAGGTGGATATCTTATATCTAAGGAGGCTTCACCACTTGTTGTGGCTCACAATAACTGATGGAAATAACTGAACAAATAACTGGAGGGTGAACTCAGCCTTAAAGGGGATTTCCACATTTATGTAAGTAAAGCTTAAAGAGGTTGTCCACTTTGGGCAATTCCATTTTCACGGGCCTCCTGAAGATAATATAATCACAAGGTGAAGTGCTGGGACCCACAGCTATCAGATTCAATCTTGGGAAGAACCTTTTATGAAGTGTTCCTTTCCCCTACAGCACCCCCACAGGCGAAATTAAGAATTACATGGTGCCCACTGGAATCAAAGAATTTGTTAACAGAATATACAATTTCTAAACCGAACAAATCCTTTAATTACTGGATAATAATGGAAACTGCAACTTTGTAATACACATTGTTTCGTCTCAAAAATGATAAAAGTACAGGTCTCGTTACAATGTATCACAGTTTCCAATTCCTGACTTGAAACAAAGGGAGGAAATTTATTAATAGCCGTTTAAGTCAGAAATTTTTTGCACATGCCATTCACTAAAATTTGCAGCTTCACGACCGTATGTATTTTGCGGGCCGCAAAAAACGAATCCGCAAAAAATATGGATGACGTCCGTGTGCATTCCGTATTTTGTGGAACAGCTGGCCCCTAACAGAACAGTACTATTCTTCTCATTCGTATGTCCCCGTATTTCAGTTCCGCAAAAAAGATAGAACATGCCCTATTATTGTCCGTATTATGGAAAATAACAGAACACACATGGAATAACTTCAGTTTTTTTTTTGTGTGGACCCATTGAAACTAATGGTTGCGCATACGGTCCGCAAAAAAACTGCTACGGACACGGAAAGAAAATATGTTCGTGTGCATGAGCCCTTAAAGTGAGGAGATGAAATTTGGTGTGGGGCGGCGGTACCATCAGCCTGACATATTTACCATAAATTACGCCAGAAATCAATATAAAACACAGGGCAGGCATAGATTTCAATTTCTGAAGCATGGTCAGGCAAAGATGCAACACAAAAGGTCTTATACACTGATACATCCCTCCCCATCCATGTGCCAGAACTGATATCTACACGTAGAATGAGCAGAGAAGATAACTCCTCCAGGATACAATGGTCAGATTGATCAGAAGGATTGACGGCTGGACGTCCATCTTGGTGTCTGTGTTGAGGTTTAGTAAATAAAGTGGCAATGAGACAAATTGCAGAGAAGGAGATGAGTGTCCATTTGTAATCATATCAGCTAAGGGCTCTTCAATGATTTCATCAATGTTAATGAGCTTCTCCTGTATTAATTCATTCATGTCCTGCACTAAGGTTTACTGCACTTCATCTATACTGTTCAATCAAATGAACTAAACAATCTATATGTAATTACAGATTCGCAATCAATGAGCCCAAGTAACAGAAGGGAACAGAATAATGATCACACGGACTATTCTTTTAGCTAATACATTGTAAGCAGATGAGGAGGAGGAGAAATGCAGAAAAAATACAGATAGTAAAAGACATAGCAGTTCCCAATGCAAACGACAATCCACCTGCTGGGTGATCTACATGGCCAACTTCACACTGAATTCCGCCGATCAGAGAAGGGAGCCCCCACATATGCATCTTAAAGATTAGGAACCGTTTCATACTCAAAATTTGCGCAACATTATAACTACTATAATACTCTCCCCCTACAGTACGAACAAGAATTTAACTCCTATAATACTGCTTCATATGTACAAGAATATAAATACTACCTCCTATTTACTGCGTCCTACATACAAGAAAATAACTACTATAACACCACCTCCTAGGTACAGGAATATATTATAATACTGATCTTATGTACAAGAATATAACTACTATAATACTGCTCCTATGTACAAGAATATAACTACTATAATACTGTTCCTATGTACAAGAATATAACTACTATATAATGCTCCTATGTACAAGAATATAACTATTATAATACCGCTCTTATGTACAAGAATATAATTACTATAATACTGCTTCTGTGTACAAGGATATCACTACTATAATACTGCCTCCTATGTACAAGAATATAACTACTATAGTACTGCTTCCTATATACAAGAATATAACTACTATAATACTGCCTCCTATGTACAAGAATATAACTACTATAGTACTGCCTCCTATGTACAAGAATATAACTACTATAGTACTGCCTCCTATGTACAAGAATATAACTACTATAATACTGCTCCTATGTACAAGAATATAACTACTATAATACTGCTCCTATGTACAATAATATAACTACTATAATACTGCTTTTATGTACAAGAATATAACTACTGTAATACTGCTCGTATGTACAAGAATATAACTACTATATAATGCTCCTATGTACAAGAATATAACTATTATAATACCGCTCTTATGTACAAGAATATAATTACTATAATACTGCCTCCTATGTACAAGAATATAACTACTATAGAACTGCCTCCTATATACAAGAATATAACTACTATAATACTGCTCCTATGTACAATAATATCACTACTATAATACTGCCTCCTATGTACAAGAATATAACTACTATAATACTGCTCCTATATACAAGAATATAACTACTATAATACTGCTCGTATGTACAAGAATATAATTAATATAATACTGCCTCCCCTGTACAGGAATATAACTACTATAATACTGCTCCTTATGCACAAGAATATAACTACTATAATACTGCTCCTATGTACAAGAATATAACTACCATAATACTGCCTCCTATGTACACGAATATAACTACTATAATACTGCTCCTATGTACAAGAATATAACTACTATAATACTACCTCCTATGTACAAGAATATATCTACCATAATGCTGCTGCTATGTACAAGAATATAACTACTATAAAATTGCTCCTATGTACAAGAATATAACTACTATAATACTGCCTCCTATGTACAAGAATATAACTACTATAATACTGCTCCTATGTACAAGAATATAACTACTATAATACTGCCTCCTATGTACAAGAATATAACTACTATAATACTGCTCCTATGTACAAGAATATAACTACTATAATACTGCTCCTATGTACAAGAATATAACTACTATAATACTGCTCCTATGTACAAGAATATAACTACTATAATACTGCTCCTATGTACAAGAATATAACTACTATAATACTGCCTCCTATGTACAAGAATATATCTACTATAATACTGCCTCCTATGTACAAGAATATAACTACTATAATACTGCTCCTATGTACAAGAATATAACTACTATAATACTGCTCCTATGTACAAGAATATAACTACTATAAGGCTCCTTTCACACTAGCGTTCGCTGGTCCGCTCGTGAGCTCCGTTTGAAGGGGCTCACGAGCGGACCCGAACGCAGCCGTCCAGCCCTGATGCAGTCTGAATGGAGGCGGATCCGCTCAGACTGCATCAGTCTGGCGGCGTTCAGCCTCCGCTCCGCTCGCCTCCGCACGGACAGGCGGACAGCTGAACTCTGCTTGCAGCGTTCGGGTGTCCGCCTGGCCGTGCGGATCCGTCCAGACTTACAATGTAAGTCAATGGGGACGGATCCGTTTGAAGATGCCACAATATGGCTCAATCTTCAGGCGGATCCGTCCCCCATTGACTTTACATTGAAAGTCTGGACGGATCCGTCCGAGGCTATTTTCACACTTAGCTTTTTTTTTGCCATTTTAATGCAGACGGATCCGTTCTGAACGCAAGTGTGAAAGTAGCCTAATACTGCTCCTATGTACAAGAATATAACTACTATAATACTGCTCCTATGTACAAGAATATAACTACTATAATACTGCTCCTATGTACAAGAATATAACTACTATAATACTGCCTCCTATGTACAAGAATATAACTACTATAATACTGCTCCTATGTACAAGAATATAACTACTGTAATACTGCCTCTTATGTACAAGAATATCACTACTATAATACTGCTCCTATGTACAAGAATATAACTGCTATAATACTGCTCCTATGCTACAAGAATATAACTACTATAATACTGCTCCTATGTACAGGAATATAACTACTATAATACTGCTCCTATGTACAAGAATATAACTACTATAATACTGCCTTCTGTGTACAAGAATATAACTACTATAATACTGCCTCCTATATACAAGAATATATCTACTATAATACTGCTCCTATGTACAAGAATATAACTACTATAATACAATAAGATTGTCTCACTGACATGCAGATGATGACAGTGTTTTGGCTCGGTGTATTTCTGGAGCCTGTGACTTGTGTGTTGCTAGAATCTTCTGCAGTTGGTTTCTCCAGGAATTCCTCCACCTCTGCTTAATTACCTTCAGCTCACTAATAAGGGAACTAGCCGCCTGTAAAATTGTGTTATGATTAGGCAGAGAGCTGTGGAGATATTTATTATTATTTTCATAGGATGTTATTATAACGAGGTACCGTACACTTCATTAGAGTTATACATTCTCATACATAATATAAATATTAATGATGACGTCACTGTTTCTGTTTGTAAGAATCCATATATATGTAATGTACCCTACGTCCTGTAAATAAAATGATATTTCAATTTAGCTGACATTAGCCTGTAGTGCACATCTTTGGACCAGCGAATAGTGAGTACAACCTACATGTACCAAATTGGACACATATCCGTTCTCTTTACTTCAAGAAGAGGAGATCTATCTTCAACCAACATTTACATAGAAATAAGCCACATAAAAATCCAAATAAACTTGTTCATTCATTATGGTATCCTGTTCTGATCCTGAGTTAGATACTATATATCATACTCCAGAGCTGCACTCACTACTCTGCCGGTGAAGTCACTGTGTACATATGCAGTGACTCAATGGTTCACTGCCAAAGGGTTAATTCTATAATATGTTATGGTATTGTTCTGGATGTTTACCAGGATGCTAGCTATGAACTATGTTTTCCAAAAGGCTGTGTATGGGTAGGAAATATTTAACTGGTAGTCTTTAGTAATAGTTGTCGGGTCGTGGGATGGTCCCACTTTATCTTGGCTAGAGGAGTTTCCAGCAAGCCATTCAAAAGCGAAAACATGTATGCTGCTAGAAAAGCTAAAGCAGGATAAAACAAGTCTTCCCCAGGGAGAAACCATCCTTGTGTGAGTGAAAACTTCCAGAAAAGCAAATTTTGCCAAGAACCAACCTCTGAGGGAAAGAAGCATGGAATTGTTCCAGAGGGTTGAGGACCAATTCAAAGAAACAGTGCTTGGACAGAGTCAGTATACATAACACTTGAATATGGCTGTAGACTTTACTGCACGTGGTTAGGATTAATTGCTTCTGGTGCTTGACATACTACGCAGATGGACTGCCTGGTCTAGGACTGCACCCAGCTTTTGGGCACTGCAGGGAAATATTGAGTGAGTGTACGCCTTTGGTCATATGGAAAGATTGCATATACCTATAGAAAGAGACTCAGGGAGGACTACCATCATAGCCATCCTTATATACAGCCTTTGGAAAAGCCTACTTTCTATATCTGAGAACTCACATCATCTATTCAGCAAAAAAGAAAGACTTTATTTTACTATAACCAAGCTGGCCTGCTCTCTCTAGTCTTGCACCCCGCTACCCATTCACCCAACATTAAAGGCACCCCAGCAACCACCAGGCAGGAGACTGCAAAGTCCAGGGTGTGCCATTAGAGGAAGAAGAGTTGCACCCTTCCAAGCACTGGACAATAGGACTGGGAGAGCACTGGAGCAGGGTTAACCACGATGAGGACTATAACCCCCATCATTAACACCACCACTCCCATCCTCTCTGCAGTGCACCACCCTCACACTCGCCGCTATGGGCTGGCACATTGCTCATACATTATTTATACTGTACTTAGCCTGAGTTACATCTTGAATTATATTCCCTACCAGAGCTGCACTCACTATTCTGCTGGTGCAGTCACTGTGTACATACATTACATTACTTATCCTGTACTGATCCTGAGTTACATCCTGTATTATACTTCAGAGCTGCACTCACTATTCTGCTGGTGCAGTCACTGTGTACATACATTACTTATCCTGTACTGACCCTGAGTTACATCCTGTATTATACTCCAGAGCTGCACTCACTATTCTTCTGGTGCAGTCACTGTGTACATACATTACTTATCCTGTACTGACCCTGAGTTACATCCTGTATTATACTCCAGAGCTGCACTCACTATTCTGCTGGTGCAGTCACTGTGTGCATACATTACATTACTTATCTTGTACTGACCCTGAGTTACATCCTGTATTATACTCCAGAGCTGCACTCACTATTCTGCTGGTGCAGTCACTGTGTGCATACATTACATTACTTATCTTGTACTGACCCTGAGTTACATCCTGTATTATACTCCAGAGCTGCACTCACTATTCTGCTGGTGCAGTCACTGTGTACATACATTACATTCCTTATCCTGTACTGATCCTGGGCGTTACATCCTGTATTATACTCCAGAGCTGAACTCGCTGTTCTGCTGGTTCAATAACTATGTACAAACCTTTACATTAATTACCCTGTATTGATCTTGAGTTACATCCTATATTATACTCCAGAGCTGCACTCCCTATTCTGTTGGTGGTGTCACTGGGTACATACATTACAGTGCTTATTTTGTACTAATCCCATCCCATCTGTTGTCACATCCTGCATTCAGAGCTGCAGTCACTATTCTGCAGGCTCTGAGCTAATCCTGAAATACATCCTGCATTATACTTCAGAGCTGCACTCATTATTCTGAAGGCTTCAAGCTGAAATGCCCCATCTTTTATTGCTGGCTGTGTGTCTGTACAGAACTTGTGCTATAATCTTTCCTGACTATGATCCAGTGGTTTCTGTCTGGGGGAGATCAGGAGCAAAATGTACAACTGTCGTACAGCTAGCTCTTTCTATTCCGCTGTCCCTCTTGCCGGTAGCCACTGCATAGTACTGAGCGACAGGGGATGGCGCATGCTGTAGTATTCCAACCGGTTAAGTGTTAACTGGTCGGCCAATCAGAGGCTTGAGATTCTGAACCATTCAGGGCTCTGGTTCGGCATCCCATCATTCCCCTACAGCGCCACCACAGGAGAAATGAAGCATTGCACACGTCCTATTAAAATCTCTGCATAGCTGCTCAAGTAAAACAGTTCTGTGGACCATGCTAGCCAGCAGAGCGAGAAGATAAAAGCTGAGAGTACTCAGTAATCACAGCCACAACATCACAGACATGAACCTTTTACTTTCCCTGGACAGGTTGCAATATGCTGCATGGCTTTAGTTCCTTCCACATTATTAAAGGGGTTCTCCCAAAAATTATTTAAAATAGACACACAGTATCAGCAACTGAGGGCTCTCAGCTTCTCTGTGTAGAGGCTTTGAACTATGCTGGCTATGGAATAAGTTAGCACCCTCTTCCATGCAATATATGCTTGTAAAATAAGAGTATAAAGTAAACTTTGCTGGAAAAAAAAAGTGAATATTGCAATTAATTATTGTATTAATCTGCACTAAAATTTGTGGAGGGTTTTTGCATCTTTTTATTTTTTATTTTTGTATATAGGAAATGATAAATAACCCCTTCTATATAATGAATGTGACATCATGTGGCCCTAACGGTGATGTTACATCAGTATGGATGAAAAGTGATCATGTGACCGGAGTATACCCCTTTAATCTTTAATAAATGGCTGCAGTTCTATTAAGCCTCCTGCACACGAATGTGTGCTGGCCGTGCCCGTGCTGCAGACCCATTTACTTGAATGGGGTTCGCGATCTGTCCGTTCCTGAAAAAGATAGGACGAGTTCTATCTTTTTGTGGAACGGAGCCCCACGAAAGCACTCTGTAGTGCTTTCGCGGGGTTCCGATTCGTGCTTCTGCAACGCATCTCTGGATTTGCGGACCCATTCAAGTGAGTAGGTCCGCATCCGTGATGCGGAATGCACACGGCCGGTGTCTCGTGTATTGCATACCCGCCGTATGCGGCCCGCAATACGGCCATGGGGGAGGCCTTAATCCGCTCCTACAGAAAGACTCAGAGATTTGGTTCATTAGTAGGGGCTGTTCCCCAAAAAAGTGACATTGTGTATTATTGTTAGATCAGAAGTTTGGGAAAAAATAGGCTTAACACAACTTAGGTGCATAAACAGTTACTAAACTATGATAAAAGATTGGTGAATAGGTGGTAGTGGGACTCACCACTCCCACTCCATTACAGAGAGTGTGGGAGACTCAGTCAGTTCAGCTGAGAAAGGGGTGCCCCATCACAGGTGCATAAAAGTGTGATGGAACCAGCAGAAGGTCTCTGTAAAAGAACCTAGCTGAGGGACAGAAGCAGTCTGCAGGCTGGTAACAGAGCCGAGTATTACCAGCACACCTGGGAGCATGAGGCAGGGGTGCTGCGGTCAATATAGGAGCCGTGCCAGGCGAACGCTTTCTTTGGTATTATTTCTGTTTATTGTTCAATCCGTGTGGAGCTGAAATAAATCCCTACGTTACTGCATCGGGACTGTTGCGTCTGTGTCACCGCCACACTGCCCTACCACTCTTCAGAGCTTTACAAAGTGGTGGAGGATGCGGGCAGGAGAGAGCCATTGCTAAGAGTAAGGCATGACACGTATAGACGCCTTCAGTGGCTACAAGGGCAGCTTTGCCTGTGGATCGGCGGGTCCACTAAAACTCAGCAGTCACTCTGAAGAGCATTGCCTGTGACTCGGTGGATTCACAAAGATTCTGGTAGGAGTTATTTGGTGTACTGTTGATGTCCTGGGTGAAGTCCCTATCCACCTTACAGTCACAAACCCACCCTATGGAGGAAGTGATAAAAACTCTGGTGCAGGCCCAAGAACGTGCCTTGGAGCAACAGGGCCAATTCCAGGAACAAACCACATGTCTAATGCTGGAACAGATGGCGTTGTTAAAAGAGGTGGTGTTGGCACGTTCTGAGACCCACTTAGGGAGGGGCCCTATGAGTTGAGGCCGTGCAACGCTCCCTTCAAAAAATGACTCCCGGGGACAATGTTGAGACTTACCTTACCATCTTTGAGAGGGCAGCCCAAAGTGAGAAACTTCCCCCGGAAGATTGGGTAGCGGTACTTGCACCCTACGTAATAGGTGACCCCAGAAAGCCTATCATGACCTCAGCGAGCAAGATGCTCGAGACTATGCAAAACTGAGAGTTGAAATTCTTGCTCGGTTGGGGGTCACGGCAGCGGTACGGGCCAGGAGAGTCAGGGCTTGGGCATACCAGTCAGATTGGCCCCCTTGATCCCAAATGTTTAATCTATTCCATCTGGTAAAAAAAATGGCTGTAACCAGATGTCTGTACTCCAGCACAGATTGTTGAGAGGGTGGTCATCGACCTTTTTTCCCAGGCCCTCCCTAGTAAGCTACAGTGGTGGGTTGGCCAGGGAGATTCCTAGGGGGCAGACCATCTAGTGGAACTAGTGGAGAAGTTTGTTCCCACAGAGGGAAATCTCCAGGAGGGGCCCACCAAGCCGGGCTCCTCAGGGAACGGTAGGACCCAATTGGCAAATGGTGTAATTTGGCAAAAGGGGATGACAAAGAGACCCTAGGTCCCATGGGGAGACTCCATGTTTAGGAGACCAGGGAAGGTCCAGTGTTTGAGGTGTCGGTATTTTGGTCACATCATGGCCCAGTGTCCACTGGCCATGAAGGCTATGGAATGTAACTACAGCCGACGCCAATCCCTGTTTGCAGCTCCGTCGTGTCTGGCTACCGTGGGCCTAGAGACTGAGCCACAAGTGTGCAAACTGGTTGTGAATGGCTGCCCGGTCACGTCTTTGCTAGACTCGGGTAGTCTGGTGACTTTAGTACATGCCAGCCTTGTATCCGTAACCTATATACCGGATCGATTTGTGAATGTTATATGTATTCATGGTGACACCAAGAAGGTATCCTGTGGCCCTCACAAAAATAGAGACGCCACAGGGCATAGTGGAATATGAAGTGGGGGTGGTAAAAACCCTTATGCATAATATAATTGTGGGGTGGGGCTTCCCTCTGTTTTGGGAATTATGGAAGAATGGGATTGCAGCAGGAGTCGAGGAGTACTGTAAGTTCTCCACGATATGCCTGATAAAAGCACCGGTGAAGCATTTTCGTAGTCCCCTGATACCCCTTCCCATCATCGAGGTAGCCTTCGAGAGGTTAGGGATGGATTTAATAGAGCCTATTGTAAGGTCGGGCAGGGAATACCAGTACACCAGTACATCCTCGTGGTCGTAGACTATGCCACGCGATATCCAGAAGCAGATCCCTTGCGAAATACAGCTTCTAAAAGTATTGGATACAGCCAGCCTGTCAGCACAGCAGAGCCAGAGAGCGACACATGTGGCAGAGAGGAGTTTTCCTGCCATCATTAATTTTAAAGCCTGCTAGAACCAAGACAAAGCCTGTAAATCATTTGGAGAAACGTTTATGTAAAGTAAAGCTTCTATTCAACTTCATCACAAGGTCTGGACTCAATTTATTTCATCATACCCTTCATCAACAACTCCCCTTTCATTGCTTCGGGGCAAACGCCTGCGGTCCAGTCGTATCCAGGTAGGAGCACCGTGAAACGTGCACCAACATTAAGGGACATTGTAGGCTACCCTACACCATTATGGCATTCCTACACCTGGGTACCATCCACAGTATCACAAAAAAGGCCCTGTGCTCTTGTTGCTTCAGTGTAACTGGAGTCACGAAACAAGAACTCTTTTTCCTCTTAAAGGGCCCTGGGGGAGGGGCCCTCGTACAGTATAATTACCCCAAGTGGCCCCCTCACACAGTATAATGATCCCCTCATACAGTATAATGCCCCCCCCCCCCCCCCAGTGGCCCCCTCACACAGTATAATGGCCCCCTCACATATTTATTGTTGTTGAAGTGCAGCCTAAAATCTTCAGTTTGCAACTTAATTGCAACCTGAAATCTCCAGATCTGGAAGTGATATACGTAGACCATGCACTGTCCAGCAAAGGGTGGATCAGACTCCATGCAGAGTGTCTGGTGGAATCCTGTATCCTGCAGAGGGATCGGGACGGGAAGTGCCGGGGCCCCAGCCCTCCCCTCTTGGCACAATGCGCAGTGGGACCCTCCCCAGGAGCAGTGGGCCCTGGAACTTGCCCGGGTATGCCGGGTGCTGGCGCTGCTTATTTACCATAATAATTGTTAATCTGTGGAATGGTCACCCAGGTCACCCATATTTATTGAACCAAAAATCCAATATACAACAATACACCCCACTGTAACCACCAACAAATAGGCAAACAAACAGAACTTAATGGTTCTTTGCAAATTAATCACAAAATGTTTATACAAATCGGTCCTGCCAGTCCACCCTTCCTGCATCCGAGCAGAAATATTCTGCAAAACAGTCTCTCATCAGTGCAATCGCTACGCTTGACTGCGATCAAAAACTTTTGATGCTTGCCATCTCGCTGTCCTCCGGTATCTGTTCCAAATTGAGTGCTTCTTTTTTAAAGAGGTAGTTGTGTAACACAACAGCAGACTTTACCATGTCGTCGACTGGTTCTACCTTCATATGAATGGGTTTAGTGAAAATCCTCAATTTTGCAACCAAAATCCCGATAGTGCATTCAACCATCCTTCGAGCCCTGGTCAAGCGGTAGTTGAATGTGCGTTTTTTTAAATCTAATCCACGTCTGGAATACGGTTTCAGAAGATTTCCACACATTTGCAAGGCCTTATCACCAACCAATACAAACGGCATGGGTGGGCCATCTGTACCTGCCAGTGGTTGAGGCAGAAAAAAATCTAATTGTCTGTTATATAAACTATGGCCCATATAAGAATTTAAAAAAACCATTGAATCGTTGGTGCGTCCATAGGCCCCTACGTTGATGGCAACAAAACGATATTGCGCATCTGCGATGGCCATTAGGATGATCGAGAAATATTTCTTGTATTTGAAAAACTCTTATCCGGTTCCTTGGGGCTTGATAATCCTAATATGTTTCCTGTGGACCGCACCGATGTAGTTTGGAAACTGACAAACTTCCCCAAAGTTTTCTGCTATTTTTGTCCAATGCTGTCGAGTTGGATGTGGGATAAATTCATCATGCAGTTGTTCCCACAAAACACAGCATGTCTCCTTCACAATTATGGAGACATTTGATATCCCAAGACGAAATTGAAAATGGAGCGAGGTGAAACTTTCTCCACTTGCCAGAAACCTAAAAAAAAAAAAATATATAGGGTAAATCCTAGTAAAATACTTTTCAAAAAAATAATATACAAGGTACATCAATCGGACGGAAATCTATGGTACCTTATGGCCATTCATTTGTTCGGTCAAAATTTTCTGCGGCCTAAACAATTTTTGGGAAAATGCAACGATAAAAATGGCTCTCCACGGTGAACAATATTGATCACAGTGCTTTCAACATCGTTAATCCTCAATATATGGATGAAAACTTTACCATACAAGATGTTGAAGTCAAAATAATAATGCTGAGCCTAATTTTTAGCCCCAATTATGCACTTTGTACAGTGATTCCAAAATAACTTAGGAAATTTTGGTTGACAAAGATTTATGGTGTCCTTTTTTAAAACCAAAACTATCAATCGTACAAAATGTATACTAAAAATAAATTTAGCAATATATAATAATTATTACAATTTTCTTTACCTTATGGTCAGCAATAGGCGTTCTGCTGGAGAAACACAGCGGAGGAAAGTGGTGTCTTGTCTTTGGATGTGAGGTGACACCTGTTGTAAGAGATCATCAAAACTTTCTACGGTCATCCGTAAGTAATTAAACAACTTTTCTGGATAATTCAGGAAACAGAGTTTCAAAAGCTCCCCTTCTTATTCTTGCAGAGGTTATTGGATGCACCCAATAGCGACGCTTAATGCGCCATCTGGCTCGAAGATGTCTTCTCCAGCGTGAAACCAGAATTAGAGCCTGAAATCCAAAACGAATATGGCATCATCTTTGCAATCTTCAGAGGGAGCATCTGAGGGGTAAGTGACCTTCGTTGTCTTTTATAGCCACTGTAGTATTTGCATAACTGATTGCATCTCTTTCATCTCTCAAAATTTTTATATCGGATCCATCTTTCCGTTTAAAAATGGAAGAAAACATAATAGACAGATCCACTATTTCGACGGATCCGGCAAAAACAGTATACGATATCATATGGCGTGAATGTCCGGCAACGGAATGGCAAATCCGTTGCATGAAAAAATGTCCGGTAATGTGCGGAAATGTCCGTTGATGGAACTGCTTGCCGGATCACTCTGCCGCAAGTGTGAAAGTAGCCTAAGGTGTATACAAAACTGTAGTAGAGCTGTAATGGAAACAAATCTGCATCAGCGCTGGTCGTGGGGGATGGTAATATTTTAGGGGAGGTAAAAGCACAGATCATTTGGCTACTAGCTAACATGCTTTGGGGCTGATGTATAGTAGTGAATGATTGTTTTGCTGCTCAGAATGGGGTTTGTGTGTAAAACTGTATTAGAATGCAGGACAGCCACATGTTACTGTCTTCGCTCACTTTCCATGGCTCTTAGCACGATTCCCCAGCAGGGGGAGGGGCCTCACAAACAATGCATGCTCCCAGACTGATGACTCATACTCTTCACATGAACGAGCATGCAAGGACTGAGTTCTCAGTGTGATGTCATAAGGAGGTGTGGCCGGCCTTCACTCAAACTGCCTAAGCCTGCCCAGCCTTAGCAGCCGGAAACCAGGAAGTGAACAGCAGAGCTGTCTGCAGGTGACGAATTAGCAAGATGGGAATACCCCTCTAATATCAGATTGGCAGGGGTCCGACACCCACCAGCACCCTCCCCCAGCAGTTAATTTGGATGGGTTAGCAGCACTTGCACAAAGACGGCCTCCTCTTCCAACAGCTGATCGGCGGGAAGTCCTAGGAGTCAGACCTCCACAATCTAATGTTGATGACCTATCCTCAGAATTAGTCCTCAATATGTGCCCACTGCACAGCACCTTTAATAGACCCAAAGGCTCAGGAAGACACCAGTTTTATAAATGGTACATGTTCGGTGGGGGGGGGGAATCCTCTTATAGATTTTGCATTGGCGGCTAGGAGCTTTAAGTTAGACCTCTGGGCCTTTTTTGACGCTATCTGCCACAGACTCAAAGGGGGTCATTTATCATTTCAGATAATTCTTATGGCACTTTTAAGTCTGATCTTGCATTGTGTGGTTGCACCAAATTTCTAAAATGACACAGTGGCGTAGCGTGGGTTGCCAGCACCCGGGGCAAGCCAAAAATTGCGCTGCTGCCCCCCAATACTGAGCTAGAGCCAGACAGATAGCTTTCATTTCCCCTGTATATTATAATGGCCCCCTCTTTATTATTAATGTACTGGCCCCCTCTTTAATAACAAAGAGGGGGCCATTATATTAGCAAAGAGGGGGTCATTACATTAATAATAAAGAGGGGCCATTACATTAATAACAAAGAGGGGGTCATTACATTCATAACAAAGATGGGGTCATTATATTAATAATGAAGAGGGGGCCATTACATTAATAATAAAGAGGGGCCATTACATTAATAATAAAGAGGGGCCATTACATTAATAATGAAGAGGGGGCCATTACATTAATAATAAAGAGGGGGCCATTACATTAATAATAAAGAGGGGGTCATTACATTAATAATAAAGAGGGGGCCAATACATTAATAATAAAGAGGGGCCATTACATTAATAATAAAGAGGGGGCCAATACATTAATAATAAAGAGGGGGCCATTACATTAATAATAAAGAGGGGGCCATTACATTAATAATAAAGAGGGGGTCATTACATTAATAATAAAGAGGGAGCCATTACATTAATAATAAAGAGGGGGTCATTACATTAATAATAAAGAGGGGGCCAATACATTAATAATAAAGAGGGGCCATTACATTAATAATAAAGAGGGGGCCAATACATTAATAATAAAGAGGGGGCCATTACATTAATAATAAAGAGGGGGTCATTACATTAATAATAAAGAGGGGGCCATTACATTAATAATAAAGAGGGGGTCATTACATTAATAATAAAGAGGGGGCCAATACATTAATAATAAAGAGGGGCCATTACATTAATAATAAAGAGGGGGCCAATACATTAATAATAAAGAGGGGGCCATTACATTAATAATAAAGAGGGAGCCAATACATTAATAATAAAGAGGGGCCATTACATTAATAATAAAGAGGGGCCATTACATTAATAATAAAGAGGGGGCCATTATATTAATAATGAAGAGGGGGTCATTACATTAATAATAAAGAGGGGGCCAATACATTAATAATAAAGAGGGGCCATTACATTAATAATAAAGAGGGGCCATTACATTAATAATAAAGAGGGGGCCATTATATTAATAATGAAGAGGGGGTCATTACATTAATAATAATAATGTACTGGCCCCCTCTTTATTATTAATATAATGGCCCCCTTTTTATTAATAATGTACTGGCCCCCCTCTTTGCTAATATAATGTCCCCCTCTTTGTTATTAATGTACTGGCCCCCTCTTTGCTAATGTAATGTCCCCCTCTTTGCTATTAATGTACTGGCCCCTCTGTTATTAATGTACTGGCCCCCCTCTTTGCTAATATAATGTCCCCCTCTTTGTTATTAATGTACTGGCCCCCTCTTTGCTAATATAATGTCCCCCTCTTTGTTATTAATATAATGGCCCCCTTTTTATTAATAATGTACTGGCCCCCCTCTTTGCTAATATAATGTCCCCCTCTTTGTTATTAATGTACTGGCCCCCTCTTTGCTAATATAATGTCCCCCTCTTTGTTATTAATGTAATGGCCCCTCTGTTATTAATGTACTGGCCCCCCTCTTTGCTAATATAATGTCCCCCTCTTTGCTATTAATGTACTGGCCCCCTCTTTGCTAATGTAATGTCCCCCTCTTTGCTATTAATGTACTGGCCCCCCTCTTTGCTAATATAATGTCCCCCTCTTTGTTATTAATGTAATGGCCCCTCTGTTATTAATGTACTGGCCCCCCTCTTTGCTAATATAATCGCCCCTCTTATTGCTGTGCCAATGCCATTGAATATAGCCTTTCTGCTCCAGTCCTCTCCTCTCCTCTCCCACCCCCCATACTGCCGCCAGAGCCTCTGCAATTAGGTAAGTTAACATTAAAAAAAAATACTTACCTATCTCCATCCCCGCTTGTTCCCGCCGCAGGCGGTCACGAACGCCTCACTGTGCCTTCCTGCGTCGCGTCATCTCGCGAGACCCGACGCAGGAGGTCACAGTGAGGTTATCAGTGACCGAGTCCTGCGTCGCTCGCCTCTACTGCCTTATAGGCTTCAGGCCACTAGGCCTGAAGCCTGTGGGGCATAACGGAGGGGACGGGAGCCATAGGCTCCCGTAGCCCTCATTGAAATTTTAGATGCCTGGCGCCCCCTGCAATTTGGCGCCCGGGGCAACGGCCCCTCCGGCCCCCCCCCACGCTACGCCCCTGGACACACAGCAATAATATATGTGGCGTCAGTGTAGAAGTAGAACAGGGGGATGCCTGGTATAGGTTGTCACTTTTGCAAAATTGGCACATAGTAAATGAGCCATAACTCAGGTCTAATCTCACTTTTAGCTCTTAAACAGAGACCACTTTGAAAAGTGGCGAGGAACACGAAATGTCGCAAAATTGACCAATTGTCAGGGTTGCCATGACTTGCAACTTTTATGCCACAAAAATGGCATTTGATTTGATAAAGGTCTCCTAATATCTATACCCATGAAATGCTTAATGTAAAGAAATGTGACCTGTTTACACGTGAAATCTCATGACAGAGCAGCCCATCCCCTGGAGGATCGATAAGACAAATAGAAACTTGTACTGAGGAGAAGAAACACAAGAACGCCTTGTTCACTGCTCTCCTCCTCGCTGCTCAGGAAGAAAGATGGAGACTGCAATAGGGAGCCTTCTGTCAGATAACAGCAGATACATCAAGTCCTTCCGCTTCTTCCTTATGAATTCCACTGAGCAGGCAAGTCCTATTATTCTGAGCACCAGATAATATCTAGAGCAGGGATCAGCAACCTTCGGCACTCCAGCTGTTGTGAAACTACAACTCCCAGTATGCTCCTTTCAATTCTGTAAGAGTTCAGACAACAGCCAAGCAAGTGTGCATGATGGGAGATGTAGTTTCACAACACCTGGAGTGCCGGAGGTTGCTGATTACTGTTCTAGAGTAACCTAGTATATGCAGCACGGACAGTAGCTAGACGGGCTGGGGCTGACTCCATAAGGTTCTGGTTGGTTGTCACAGGTATCTGAAGCCACGCTGACTGCATAGCATCCCACAGCTGCCGGAGGGGACGTGCGGAGGATTGATAGAGAGAACATAACCATTCAGGTGGCCCCATAGATGCACAGTTGGGTTCAAGTCTGGGGAAGGGGGCTAGGGAAGTACTTGGGAGTCTTGGTCATGTTCTTCCAACCAATATCAGATATTTCTAGCAATTCGACATGTCGCCTTGTCTTGCTGGAAGATCCTATCCACCCCAGGGACAACAATCAGCATGTATGGGTATACGTGATCTGCAAGGATGGATTCTTACCTAAATCGGTTGAGAATGCCTTCCACATGAATAACTGGCCCAGTGAATGCCAGGAAAATCTTCCCCCAAACCATAAAGCTGCCCCCACCAGCTTGTGCTCTTCCAGTAATGGGTGCAGGGTATTTGTTCTATGATGTTTCTTTCCTAACACGCCAACGTCCATCCATTCCATGAAGCAGAAAACGTGACTCATGGGAGAAGACAACCCTTTACCAATCAGTGGAGGTCTAATTCTGATATTGGCATGAAAAATGAAGCCTTTTCTGCAGCTTTGTTATCCGAGGTGCAGTGACCATCCATCTGCTCTGGATCCCCATACCCAGTAGGGTTCACTGAACTGTTGTGTTAGAAACGCATCTAGTGGCCCCTGTTCATTTTGGTGGTAAGCTGCTCCACTGTAGCATCTCGGTCCCACGTCTCCATTTTTCAGTCCACGGCTTGTTTACTTCCTCCCTGTCACGGGCATCGTCACCCGATCCTCTTTAACCAACCGCTGATTTCAACGACGTTGTGTCTCTTGTAGACAGCAGTTGGCTGAGGAGGATCAGGTGACCATGACCATGCCAGGGAGGAAGTAAACAAGCCTGGCACCGAAAGATGGAGGCCAAGGAGCAAGTGCAGGGGTCCAGAGTGGCGGGGGGTAGGTAAGGATGATCCTTTCAGTAGGAGAGGCAGGCTGCTGACACCTGTTAGAAATTATGTATTCCCCAATAACCAATATAAACCTTTTCTTTATTGCTGACCCTTACAGAAAATAAGTATGAACAGCTTAGACCATAGTAAATGGGACTGATGTAATACCAGACACAGCCACTACTAAAAGTTATGGTGCTGTGCCGGGTACAATATGAAGGGGACGTAGTGCTTACTGGAGCACCTTCATCAGCTGATGGCCAGTGGTGCTGAGACTTTGATCCTACTGATCTTAGGGCTCTTTCACACTTGCGTTCTTTTCTTCTGGCATAGAGTTCCGTCGTCGGGGGTCTATGCCGGAGGAATCCTGATCAGTTTTATCCTAATGCATTCTGAATGGAGAGAAATCCGTTCAGGATGCATCAGGATGTCTTCAGTTCAGGACCGGAACGTTTTTTGGCCGGAGAAAATACCGCAGCATGCTGCGCTTTTTGCTCTGGCCAAAAATCCTGAACACTTGCCGCAAGGCCGGATCCGGAATTAATGCCCATTGAAAGGCTTTTCTCAATGGTTACCATGGCTTCCGGGACGCTAAAGTCCTGGCAGCCATGGTAAAGTGTAGTGGGGAGCGGGGGAGCAGCATACTTACCGTCCGTGCGGCTCCCGGGGCGCTCCAGAGTGACGTCAGGGCGCCCCAGGCGCATGGATGACGTGATCGCATGGCACGTCATCCATGCGCATGGGGCGCTCTGACGTCATTCTGGAGTGCCCCGGGAGCCGCACGGACTGTAAGTATACCGCTCCCCCGCTGCCCACTACTACTATGGCGAACAGGACTTTAATAGCGTCCTGGCTGCCATAGTAACACTGAACGCATTTTGAAGACGGATCCGTCTTCAAATGCTTTCAGTTCACTTGCGTTTTTCCGGATCCGGCGTGTAATTCCGGCAAGTGGAGTACACGACGGATCCGGACAACGCAAGTGTGAAAGAGCCCTAAGGTTGGCCTATCCTAACACTAGGTCTTTAGTTTTTCTAGTCCAGAATAACACAAGTTATGCCTCTAGGTATTCTTGGATTGTGTATATCAACCAGTATCTGTTTTCCAGTATAGGGAATGGAAAGACGACCATCAATGTCCTTGGAGTAGGAAGTGGATCAGGTAAGATCAATGTTGGTGCCGTAGAGTCATTATAACGTCTGTGTACGGGGCAGAAATAGGAAGACAACATGTAGTAGTGAATATAATGGTCAATGGATAAATGCAGTTACATGGGTTACCAGAAACTGCTGCAAGTGAAAATGTTGTCCCGCCTAAGCGCTAAAATCCTTTTACAAGAAAATCATACCATAACTTGCACTGCCTAAACCTCAAAAACCCAGAGGATGCACTCTGTGCCTGGACCCAGCTGCAAACAGCATCTATATTGACAAAACTATATTGGCAATTGGTCAGCCTGTACCCATCAGAAGTGAATCAGCCTGATCGGTAGGGTGATGTCACCACCACTAAGGATAGTGCAGAGGGGCAAACAATTCTCCTACACATTTTGAAGGTACACCTCCCTTCATCAGGTGTCTTGTTCCAACCCGGTTGAATTTTTGGCCCCGAGCTTGCCACCAAGTGGGACTAATTGAAGAACGGATTATTACATCAGGTGCAAGGAGGGGCAGGAGCAGATATCATAAATAGGATACCATGATCCATCTGTTTCTGCTGGATTCCCACATACAGGTTAGCCTGACCACCAACCAATACGGTTTTGTCAATATAAGCGATGTTTGCAGCTGGAGCAGACATGCAGTGATTGGAATAGGTGCCTTGCAATACTTTAATTTATCTGCAGAGGCAATGTTTGTTTTTTTGTAAGAAGATATTACACAATAGATTTTACTGGTTTCTTAGAAACACTTTCTTGTAAATTCCATATTTAGGTGAAATAGACCTAAAAATCTTCTCCAAAATACAAGCTCGATATCCTGGAGTCCCCATCCATACTGATATTGTTGAGCCAAGCCCAGAGCAGATCCTCAGCTACAAGGGTAAGTGTGTCCTCCCTGCTCCTTATTCTCTGTACTTTGCCCTCCTTTGGTGCCTGTCAAGGAGTCACTTTAATACCCCAGACATGTGGGTACTACAATTGTATATAGTTATGTATTCTTACGTGTTTTGTATGTTATGGCAGTTATTACCAGTAAGGATATGGTTGGTAAAGGTTGACTGGAACATAGCTAACCACCCTGTTCTCCTCCTCTTGGTTGGAGTGGGCTGGTCCTGCTTCCTGCCAGGGGGAAGTTCCAGAGGAATCTGAGAGTGGAGAGGAAGCACACTGCTGAGCTCCTGCTCCTAAGAAGGATTCTCCAAACCGAATAACAGCTAAACACAGCCTCAAGTATATCATTGAGAAGACAGACAACAGACTGAACAGCTACAACAAGCATTAAAGACAGAGGTTAGGTGAGGGACTACAGCTAAGACACCCATTGTCTAGAATACTACTAGGCCAGTAATACATAGTGTTAAACTTCAGCCAATCAATCGGCCTCCATCATCCTTACTGGTGCAAGAGAGAAGATTGCACTTAAAATCAGGTGCTATTGAAGGTATTTGAAGTTCTACATTGCAGTTATTAAGAGACCTTTATACATTTGACACTGTGACACAACACATCATTAGGGCTACTACCACTCCCATTCTCTGCACCAACTCTTCCGGGGCTCGCTGAATCACTTTTCTGTGGATATTGGACACAACAAAACCTTCTCTGGCTGTTTTATGGCAGTAATCTGATTCTGCTCCATGTGTTGCAGAGAACGTGGCCAAGACCCCGGGACTTGAAAATGTTCATTTTAACTGGATCAACAAAACATATTTTGAGTTTGAGGTTCAAGTGAAGGAAGAGAAGTCAGAAAGAAAGTATGATTTCATCCATATGATAGAGGTAAGTGTACCGTAGAGATCATGTATTCTGCGCTAATGAGAGCCAATGAGACAAAAGCCAGGATGATTTGTATGATGACACTCACTTGTTTCCCATGGTTTATACAGCGCCTACATATTCTGCAGCGCTGTACACAGTGGGCGATCACCACATCAGTTCCTATATCCCTGAACATGACTTGTGCACATGTGCCAAATCCCTCCGTTTTAAGGAACCAGTACATGCTAATTGCACTTGACCAGCCAATGACTTAGTGCTCTAGGTTTCCCTTGTCAAGTGAGGCCGGACTAGGGCGGAACTGAGGGGAGGCCAGCATGACGCTGGTTTGGTTGGCGAGGATCAAGATAGTCGCACATAGTAAATGAGCCATAATCCAGGTCTAATCTCACTTTTAGCTCTTAAACATAGACCACTTTGAAAAGTGGCGAGGAACACGAAATGTCGCAAAATTGACCAATTGTCAGGGTTGCCATGACTTGCAACTTTTACGCCACAAAAATGACATTTGATTTGATAAAGGTCTCCTAATATCTATACCCATGAAATGCTTGATGTAAAGAAATGTGACCTGTTTACACGTGAAATCTCATGACAGAGCAGCCCATCCCCTGGAGGATCGAGAAGACAAATAGATACTTGTGCTGAGGAGAAGAAACACAAGAACGCCTTGTTCACTGCTCTCCTCCTCGCTGCTCAGGAAGAAAGATGGAGACTGCAATAGGGAGCCTTCTGTCAGATAACAGCAGATACATCAAGTACTTCCGCTTCTTCCTTATGAATTCCACTGAGCAGGCAAGTCCCATTATTCTGAGCACCAGATAATATCTAGAGCAGGGATCAGCAACCTTTGGCACTCCAGCTGTTGTGAAACTACAACTCCCAGTATGCTCCTTCCAATTCTGTAGGAGTTCAGACAACAGCCAAGCAAGTGTGCATGATGGGAGATGTAGTTTCACAACACCTGGAGTGCCGGAGGTTGCTGATTACTGTTCTAGAGTAACCACTATATGCAGCACGGACAGTAGCTAGACGGGCTGGGGCTGACTGCATAAGGTTCTGGTTGGTTGTCACAGGTATCTGAAGCCACGCTGACTGCAGAGCATCCCACAGCTGCTGGAGGGGACGTGCGGAGGATCGATAGAGAGAACATAACCATTCAGGTGGCCCCATAGATGCACAGTTGGGTTCAAGTCTGGGGAAGGGGGCTAGGGAAGTACTTGGAAGTCTTGGTCATGTTCTTCCAACCAATATCAGACATTTCTAGCAATTCGACATGTCGCCTTGTCTTGCTGGAAGATCCTATCCACCCCAGGGACAACAATCAGCATGTATGGGTATACATCATCTGTAAGGATGGATTCTTACCTAAATCGGTTGAGAGTGCCTTCCACATGCATAACTGGCCCAGAGAATGCCAGGAAAAATGTTCCCCCAAACCATGAAGCTGCCCCCATTTGTTCTCTGATATTTCTTTCCTGACACGCCAACGTCCATCTGTTCCATGAAGCAGAAAACGTGACTCATGGGAGAAGACAACCTTTTACCAATCAGTGGAGGTCTAATTCTGATATTGCCAAGTCTTTTCTGCAGCTTCGTTATCCGAGGTGCAGTGACCATCTATCTGCTCTGGATCCCCATACCCAGTAGGGTTCACTGAACTGTTGTGTAAGACACACATCTGGTGGCCCCTGTTCATTTTGGTGGTAAGCTGCTCCACTGTAGCATGTCGGTCCCACGTCTCCATTTTTCAGTCCAGGTCTTGTTTGCTTCCTCCCTGTCATGGGCATCGTCACCCTATCCTCTTCAGCCAACCGCTGACTTCAACAACGTTGTGTCTCTTGTAGACAGCAGTTGGCTAAGGAGGATCAGGTGACCATGACCATGCCAGGGAGGAAGTAAACAAGCCCGGCACCAGAAAATGGAGGTGAAGGAGCAAGTGCGGAGGACCAGAGTGGTGGGGGGTAGGTAAGGATGATCCTTTCACTAGGAGAGGCAGGCTGCCGACACCTGTTAGAAATTATGTGTTCCCCAATAACCAATATACACTCACCTAAAGAATTATTAGGAACACCTGTTCTATTTCTCATTAATGCGATTATCTAGTCAACCAATCACATGGCAGTTGCTTCAATACATGTAGGGTTGTGGTCCTGGTCAAGACAATCTCCTGAACTCCAAACTGAATGTCAGAATGGGCAAGAAAGGTGATTTAAGCAATTTTGAGCGTGGCATGGTTGTTGGTGCCAGACGGGCCGGTCTGAGTATTTCACAATCTGCTTAGTTACTGGGATTTTCACACACAACCATTTCTAGGGTTTAAAAAGAATGGTGTGAAAAGGGAAAAACCTCCAGTATGCGGCCGTCCTGTGGGCGAAAATGCCTTGTTGATGCTAGAGGTCAGATGAGAATGGGCCGACTGATTCAAGCTGATAGAAGAGCAGCGTTGACTGAAATAACCACTCGTTACAACCGAGGTATGCAGCAAAGTATTTGTGAAGCCACAACACGCACAACCTTGAGGCGGATGGTCTACAACAGCAGAAGACCCCACCGGGTACCACTCCTCTCCACTACAAATAGGAAAAAGAGGCTACAATTTGCACAAGCTCACCAAAATTGAACTGTTGAAGACTGGAAAAATGTTGCCTGGTCTGATGAGTCTCGATTTCTGTTGAGATATTCAAATGGTAGAGTCCGAATTTGGCGTAAACAGAATGAGAACATGTATTCATCATGCCTTGTTACCACTGTGCAGGCTGCTGGTGGTGGTGTAATGGTGTGGGGGATTTTTCTGGGCACACTTTAGGCCCCTTAGTGCCAATTGGCCATCGTTTAAATGCCACGGGCTACCTGAGCATTGTTTCTGACCATGTCCATCCCTTCATGACCACCATGTACCCATCCTCTGATGGCTACTTCCAGCAGGATAATGCACCAAGTCACAAAGCTCGAATCATTTCAAATTGGTTTCTTGAACATGACAATGAGTTCACTGTACTAAAATGGCCCCCACAGTCACCAGATCTCAACCCAATAGAGCATCTTTGGGATTTGGTGGAACGGGAGCTTCGTGCCCTGTATGTGCATCCCTCAAATTTCCATCAACTGCAAGATGCTATCCTATCAATATGGGCCAACATTTCTAAAGAATGCTATCAGCACCTTGTTGAATCAATGCCACATAGAATTAAGGCAGTTCTGAAGGCAAAAGGGGGTCCAAAACCGTATTAGTATGGTGTTCCTAATAATTCTTTAGGTGAGTGTAAACCTTTTCTTTATGGCTGACCGTTACAGAAAATAAGTATGAACAGCTTAGACCAGTGTTTCCCAACCAGTGTGCCTCCAGCTGTTGCAAAACTACAACTCCCAGCATGCCTGGACAGCCTTTGGCTGTGCGGGGATTCTGGGAGTTGTAGTTTTGCAACAGCTGGAGGCACACTGGTTGGGAAGCACTGGCTTAGACTATAGTAAATGGGACTGATGCAATACCAGACACAGCCACTACTAAAAGTATGGTGCTGTGCCGGGTACAATATGAAGGGGACGTAGTGCTTACTGGAACACCTTCATTAGTTTATGGCCAGTGGTGCTGTGACTTTGATCCTACTGCTCTTAAATGGTTGGCCTATCCTAACAACTGGTCTTCAGTTTTTCTAGTCCAGAATAACACAAGTTATGCCTCTAGGTATTCCTGGATTGTGTATATCAACCAGTATCTGTTTTCCAGTATAGGGGATGGAAAGACGACCATCAATGTCCTTGGAGTAGGAAGTGGATCGGGTAAGAGCAATGTTGGTGCCATAGAGTCATTGTAACGTCTGTGTACAGGGCAGAAATCGAAAGACAACATGTAGTAGTGAATATAATGGTTAATGGATAAATGCAGTTACATGGGTTACCAGAAACTGCTGCAAGTGAAAATGTTGGCGCTAAAATCCTTTTACAAGAAAATCGGGCCATAACTTGCACTGCCTAAACCGCAAAAACCCAGAGGATGCACTCTGTGCCTGGACCCAGCTGCAAACAGCATCTATATTGACAAAACTATATTAGTAATTGGTCAGCCTGTACCCATCAGAAGTGAATCAGCCTGATCAGTAGGGTGATGTCACCACCACTAAGGATAGTCCAGAGGGGCAAACAATTCTCCTACACATTTTGAAGGTACATCTCCCTTCATCAGGTGTCTTGTTCCAACCCGGTTGAATTTTTGGCCCCGAGCTTGCCACCAAGTGGGACTAATAGATTATTACATCAGGTGCAAGGAGGGGCAGGAGCAGACATCATGAAGAGGATACCACTGATCCATCTGTTTCTGCTGGATTCCCACATACAGGTTAGCCTGACCACCAACCAATACGGTTTTGTCAATATAAGCAATGTTTGCAGCTGGAGCAGACATGCAGTGATTGGAATAGGTGCCTTGCAATACTTTAATTTATCTGCAGAGGCACTTTTTTTTGTAAGAAGATATTACACGATAGATTTTACTGGTTTCTTAGAAACACTTTCTTGTAAATTCCATATTTAGGTGAAATAGACCTAAAAATCTTCTCCAAAATACAAGCTCTATATCCTGGAGTCCCCATCCATACTGATATTGTTGAGCCAAGCCCAGAGCAGATCCTCAGCTACAAGGGTAAGTGTGTCCTCCCTGCTCCTTATTTTCTGTACTTTGCCCTTGTTTGGTGCCTGTCAAGGAGTCACTTTAATACCCCAGACATGTGGGTACTACAATTGTATATAGTTATGTATATATTCTTACGTGTTTTGTATGTTATGGCAGTTATTACCAGTAAGGATATACTACTAGGCCAGTAATACTTAGTGTTAAACTTCAGCCAATCAATCGGCCTCCATCATCCTTACTGGTGCAAGAGAGAATATTGCACTTAAAATCAGGTGCTATTGAATGTATTTGAAGTTCTAACATTGCAGTTATTAAGAGACCTTTATACATTCAATTCTGGCCTCATTCTTCACTATTACAAATCCATTAAACCAATCCCAAGGAAGCAATAGCTTGATGGAGTACACTGACACAACACATCATTAGGGCTACTACCACTCCCATTCTCTGCACCAACTCTTCCGGGGCTCGCTGAATCACTTTTCTGTGGACATTGGACACAACAAAACCTTCTCTGGATGTTTTATGGCAGTAATCTGATTCTGCTCCATGTGTTGCAGAGCGCGTGGCCAAGACCCCGGGACTTGAAAATGTTCATTTTAACTGGATCAACAAAACAGCTTTTGAGTTTGAGGTTCAAGTGAAGGAAGAGAAGTCAGAAAGAAAGTATGATTTCATCCATATGATAGAGGTAAGTGTACCGTAGAGATCGCGTATTCTGCACCGACGAGAGCCAATGAGACAAAAGCCGGGATGATTTGTATGATTACACTCACTTGTTTCCCATGGTTTATACAGCGCCTACATATTCTGCAGCGCTGTACACAGTGGGCGATCACCACATCAGTTCCTATATCCCTGGACATGACTTGTGCACATGTGCCAAATTCCTCCATTTTAAGGAACCAGTACATGCTAATTGCACCTGACCAGCCAATGACTTAGTGCTCTAGGTTTCCCTCGTCAAGTGAGGCCGGACTGGGGCGGAACTGAGGGGAGGCCAGCATGATGCTGGTTTGGTTGGCGAGGAATCATGAAGTTAAAGGGTTAATGGCCCAGTAGCTGGGAGGTGGGGGCATTGTCGGGGTTACTGGGGTGGGTGTGGTTGGAGGTATTAAAAAGCGGTAGTGAGTAGGAGATAGACACCATTTTATAAGTAGACAGCAAACTGTAGTGTAGTCAGCACTCACCATGTCCATAGAAGCGATGCTGGCCCAGATCAGGATTGAGGCTGAGGCAAGGGGAGTGGGATGGCTGAGGGAGCAGTTTAGAGGCCTTCTTCAGGAGCCCCCAGTACCGGCGGAGATCCCAGAGCAAGGGGCTAGACGGCTCGCTTGAGCCTCGATGAAAACCAGCTGGTCAGTCAGGCGCTCCCTCCGTGGGAGGAATCCTATGCAGTGGCGGGCCCCTGAGCTGATTGGGGAGTTTAACCCTCCCTCCCCCGCTCTTTGCAGCATGGCGGCAGGATCAGGACCAGGGTCTGCGGTCTCTCCCAGGTGTCCTGGCTCTGGGAGGTCCGCTCAGCGAGGGAGAGATGCGGCTGTAGGATGGGCTGTGCAGGAGGCTGCCAAGGACGTGCACAGGCCCTATGCTTCCTGGGATGAAGAAGAAGGCCACGCCCCCCAAGAAGAAGCCATCTTATCAAGGAACAGAAGTGACGCTAATGGAGAAGAAGCTGGGACTGCAGGTTCAGTGTGGCAAGTACATCAGCGGAATGTGCAATCGGAGATCAGGAGCGGCTGGATGCAGGATCAGCGGCTGCGGGTTCCACAACCCCTGTGCAGCCTAGTGAGATTGCTTGGGGTCCTCTTCTTTCTATTCTTAGCTGTCCGGGGGTGTCAGGGAATTGGGACATCTGGGTGAAGTAGGAAGGGGTCTGGGACAACTTTGGGGCGGATTGGCGGGGTGGTTTAGGGACTGGGGGAGCTTTGCCGCTTCCGGCTTGAGGAGTGGGTTCAGGGAGTGGGGCACCTGACGCAGGTACGGCTAGTAGGACAAGTGGGTCAGTGTCGGTACAGACTCAGGTGGGGGGGGAGTATGTGGAAATATTTTCCCTACTTCCTTTGGTAAGATTTAATTTTGATAAAGGGAAGAGAGATGAAGGTAGAATAGAGGAGGAAGAGCAGCAGCGTTATCGCTTGATTCTCCGGAGGTTTGCAAACTCGTTGCAGGCGTTTGCAATTTTGGCCAGCGTCATTGGGGAAAAGGCACCGGAATTTTGTTTGGCATTGTTCTGTTACATGGATGCGGTAGGGGAGGTGTACCGGGTTTATGGGGTAAAGGGCTGGCTCCAGTACGACTAATAATTTAGGCAGAGAAAGGCGGTACGGCCCAGCATAAGTTGGGACCATAAGGATATCGGGCTCTGGTTAAGGGTTCCGGCCCCAGTGAGGTCGGGACAGTCCTTTCTGGGGGATGTTGGGGGGTCAGGACAGGGCAATTTTGCGGCGGCATCAGCAAAAGGGTTTTGTTTCCTATTTAATGAAGTAAACTGTAAATTTGGCGCAAAGTTCAAACATGAGTGCGCCTCTTGTGGCGGAACTCACGGAGCGAATAGATGCTTTAAGGTAGGTAGACATAAAGGGGGGGGGGGCAACGTTGGAAAAGGAGCAGACTCCGGTGCGAGTGGAAAAGATGGTGCGGTTTTTAAATAAGTATCCGCATCGGGAGGCGGCAACGTTTTGGAAGGAGGTTTTAAGTCGGGTTTTTACATTCCGTCAATTCCGTCGCAAGGTTCCGTGGTTCATAAGAATTTGAGGTTGGCGCTAATTCACCCTGAGATAGTTTCCGAAAATATGGCTAGGGAGGTAATATTGGAACGAATGGCGGGCCCATTTTCCGACCTGCCTTTGGCGATGGGGAGGGGTTCCCAAATAAAGAGCCGAATAAGTTTTGACTCATTCATGAACCTGTCCTATCCGAAAGGTGCGTCGGTTAATGATGGTATTGATCCTAAATTATGTTCGGTGGTTTATACGTCATTTGACGCGGCTGTGGCATAGGTAATGGGCCTTCGGACATTACTTGCAAAAACGGATATTGAGGCGGCGTGTCGCTTGTTACTGGTTTATCCAGAGTGTTTGGACTTATTAGGTTGTTTTTGGAAAGAGTGTTACTTCGTGGATAGGTGTTTGCCAATGGGGTGCTCACTGTCGTGCGCCTACTTTGAGACATTTAGTTAATTT
Organism: Bufo gargarizans; assembly: GCF_014858855.1. Lineage (NCBI taxonomy): Eukaryota > Metazoa > Chordata > Amphibia > Anura > Bufonidae > Bufo > Bufo gargarizans. The sequence goes on along the minus strand of NC_058087.1, from coordinate 24,748,770 downwards.
CTTGAATAGGTAATAGTTGAGGTGTCCGGGTGTTCATCAGTTATTCATTACTTAGATTATTTCTTGTGTCTGGGTCCAGCGGGTTCACGGGTGTTCTCGATGTTGTTGCACACTGTGCAGTCGGTTTTTGGGGAATTCGGGGTTTTATTGGCTGTGGTTAAGACGGAGGGGCCGACAACCGAGTTGTGTTTTTTGGGGATTGTTATCGACACGGAAAAAATGTGCAGGCTGCCGGAGGATAAGTTAAAAAATTTGAGATCGGCAAGGCAAAGTCGGCAAGGCAAAACGGGTGGCAAAAATCAGATTAAAGGAGTTACACTCACTGTTGGGCAAGCTTAATTTTGCATGTAGAATTATGCCGATAAGGTGTATTTATTGCTGGCGATTGGCATCTGCGACTTCTGGGATTAAAGTACCACATAATTTTATCCGGCTAGGAAAAGAGTTGCGGGGGGATTTAGATGTTTGGGCGGGGTTTCTGGAGGGCTATAACGGGAGGACGTTAGTTATGGGTGAAGCTGTTAATAACGTTGACTTTGAGCTGTTTTTCGATCTGGACGGTGGGGCAGATTTCGGGGCATACTGCCATGGGCAATGGTGTGCGGGACAGTAGCCCGACTCTTGGGTTACTAAGGCCTTGGTCAAAAATTTGGCGCTGCTGGAGATTTTTCCTATTGTGATGGCGGTGGTGCTGTGGGAAGATAGGTTTGCGAATAAGAAGGTTTGTTTCCATTGCGATAACATGGGGGTAGTGCAGGCAATTAATAGTTTGTCCGCGTCGTCCCCTCCAGTTGTTAAGCTGCTGCAGTTTTTAGTGCTCAGATGTTTGTCCATAAATGTGTAGATAGTGACAGTTCATGTTCCGGGAGTTTTTAAGTGTATTGCGGATGCCGTTTCTAATTCTCAGTGGGAGAATTTTCAGCAACTGGCACCAGAGGTGGAGGCCAAGGGGTTGGAGTGTCCAGCTTGTCTGTGGGAAATCTTGGAGAAATGGTAATGGGGCTGGTTCGGGCACCATTGAGTCCTGGCACTTGGGCTGCATACGGTAAGGCGTGGGAGGCTTGGGAGAGGTGGTGTGTGCAGTTAGGGACTAGTGATGTCTTGAAATATTTGCCGGTGAACAGTTCCAGGCAAACATAGCTTGTTTGCGTTCGCCGCGGCGGGCGAATATATGTGATGTTCGGTCCGCCCCCTATACATCATCATTGAGTAAACTTTGAACCTGTACCTCACAGTCAGCAGACACATTCCAGCCAATCAGCAGCAGACCCTCCCTCCCAGACCCTCCCACCTCCTGGACAGCATCCATTTTAGATTCATTCGGAAACTGCATTCTCAGTGAGAGGAGGGACAGTGCTGCTGCTGCTGATCTAATAGGGAAAGCGTTAGCTAGGGCAGTGTTCTGTGTCCACAGACTCATCTGCTGTAAGCACCCCAAAAGCCTTTTCAGGGCTGGTACATCAGTGTGCTTTTTTTTATTTTTATATATATATATATATATATATATACAGTGGGATGCGAAAGTTTGGGCAACCTTGTTAATAGTCATGATTTTCCTGTATAAATCGTTGGTTGTTACGATAAAAAATGTCAGTTAAATCTATCATATAGGAGACACACACAGTGATATTTGAGAAGCAAAATGAAGTTTATTGGATTTACAGAAAGTGCTATAATTGTTTAAACAAAATTAGGCAGGTGCATAAATTTGGACACTGTTGTTGTCATTTTATTGATTCCAAAACCTTTAGAACTAATTATTGGAACTCAAATTGGCTTGGTAAGCTCAGTGACCCCTGACCTACATACACAGGTGAATCCAATTATGAGAAAGTATTTAAGGGGGTCAATTGTAAGTTTCCCTTCTCTTTTAATTTTCTCTGAAGAGTAGCAACATGGGGGTCTCAAAACAACTCTCAAATGACCTGAAGACAAAGATTGTTCACCATCATGGTTTAGGGCAGTGGTCAGCAACCTGCGGCTCTAGAGCCACATGCGGCTCTTTAGCCCCCTGATATTGGCTCTTCCAGGTGCGGGCTCACATGTACAGTGCGATAGCATTTTCGTTGCCCATAGCAAAAATAGGTAGGAGGGTGAAGACCAGGAAGCGGTGAAGGCTCTGTACTCACCGCTTCCTGGTCCTCGGTTGTAGGCTGTGCAGGGCTGCGCACAGTGTGAGGCGCTCTGTAACGTCACTCTGTGCACGCCAGTTCACAGCACAGCCGACAGCAGGAGGAACACAGAGCGCGGGTGGTGAGGAGCAGCGGCATCCAGAAGCCGGAGAGGTAAGTGCTTTTTTATTTTATGAAACTTGGGGCTGATCTGAGGCAATGAGGTGATGAGAATCATAATGGGGGATATGAGCGGCATCATGGATGATGAGAGGCATCATGGATGATAATGGTGATGATGAGAGGCATCATGGTTGATAATGGGGATGATGAGAGGCATGGGGCTCTTATCTGAGGTCTGATTGAGGGGGTCATTTACTTTGGGGTCTGAGCTGACATCTGATCTCAGGGAGGTCTTATTCACATTGAGGTTCTGCTTAAGTGCTTGAGGCATAAGGTCACTGACTTTTTGAATGTTCGTATTGCGCTTCAAACAATACCTTCATGGGAATAGGGGTTCTAAGTTAGTCTCCAACCTTATTAAGAACCAAAGAAATAAATCCTTTATTCAAGCCATCAAATCAGCCTCAGGCCCCCGACTTATTAATACTCCAGCGATAGCTCAGGAGTTTTGCTCCTTTTATTCAAATCTGTATAACCTCCCAATACCCCTCACCAGCCAGCAAATCAAATCTAAGTCCCCTCTTGTACTCCTAGGCACAGATGCGGAGAAGGCGTTCGATAGGGTTAGCTGGGCCTATATGGAGAAAGTACTACAAGCCTTTGGCTTCTCTGAAGGCCTCATCAGAGCTGTCTATACTCTATACTCTGCACCATCTGCGAGAGTACTAGTCAACGGCACCCTATCGAACGCCTTCCAGATTAGAAACGGTACTCATCAAGGATGCCCATTATCCCCCACCTTGTTTGTACTCACCCTAGAGACGCTTCTTCTTAAGTTCCGCCAATCCCCCACGATCAAAGGAGTGAAACTAGGCAGATTTACTGCTCCTGATGATTTACTGCTCCTGTTGTCAAATCCTGAAGAAGCTTTGCTGGAGGTTATGCAGATTTTCGAAACTTTTGGGGTTATCTCAAATTTTAAGATTAATTTTGATAAGTCGGAGGCCCTTGGCGTTTCCCTCCCAGCTGTCCTGCGTACTAAGGTCAAAGCCCTCACACCATTTAAGTGGCCTACACAAGCAATAAAATATTTGGGGGTGACGATCCCGATGGACCCCAAGTTGTTGTTTAGTCTTAATTTCCTCCCGCTACTCTCCAAAGTCACCTCTATTCTCTCTAAGAGCAGCTCTCCTTTCCTAACCTGGCTAGGCAGGAAAAATGTCCTCACCACCTACATCCTGCCGCTGATAATGTACACCTTGAGAGCCCTACCCATATCGGTACCTGTTAGTTTCGCTAATTCTAGCAATGATATAGGAAAGTTGACTATAGACGACAGCTAAGTATAATTCGCTATGCGATTATATGACTGCTTTTTTTTATAAATAGTATAATTATAATAATTATCAGGTATTATAATTATTCTATTTATTTAAAAAAAAGCAGTAATATAATCGCATAGCGAATTATACTTAGCTGTCGTCTATAGTCAACTTTCCTATATCATTGCTAGAATTAGCGAAGTTGATGAATAGGTAGCTATGCAGAATACTTCGTTATCTTCGTTTTGTGGAATATGACGAAAACATTCGTTATATTCGTTTTGTGGAATATAACGAATATATTCGTCAATTCGCTAATTCTACCAAACCATTGAAGCCATATTCCATGCTTATGGAGCGTCCCCATCACCATGGGAACGACTCCATATACTAGAATGTACTGTCGGATTTGAGAATTACGTTGAAATCGCAATTCGATTTTTTCAAGTTATAATAATCGAATTTCGATTTTAACTTAGCACTGCTATATTCCATATTGGTTAATTCTAGCCTAATATGGTCTATAGCAGTGCTAAGTTAAAATCGAAATTCGATTATTATAACTTGAATTAATCGAATTGCGATTCCAACTTGGACCTGGTTTACTATATGGTTGGCTTCAATGGCTTGGTAGAATTAGCGAATTGACGAATATATTCGTTATATTCCACAAAACGAAGATAACGAAGTATTCTGCATAGCTACCTATTAATCAACTTCGCTAATTCTAGCAATGATATAGGAAATAGGGATGAGCGAACTCGAACTGTATAGTTCGGGTTCGTACCGAATTTTGGGGTGTCCGTGACACGGACCCGAACCCGGACATTTTCGTAAAAGTCCGGGTTCGGGTTCGGTGTTCGTCGCTTTCTTCGCGCTTTTGTGACGCTTTCTTGGCGCTTTTTGAAAGGCTGCAAAGCAGCCAATCAACAAGCGTCATACTACTTGCCCCAAGAGGCCATCACAGCCATGCCTACTATTGGCATGGCTGTGATTGGCCAGAGCACCATGTGACCCAGCCTCTATTTAAGCTGGAGTCACATAGCGCCGCCCGTCACTCTGCTCTGATTAGCGTAGGGAGAGGTTGCGGCTGCGACAGTAGGGCGAGATTAGGCAGATTAACTCCTCCAAAGGACTTGATTAACTGATCGATCTGCAGCTGTGGATCATTGAGCTGCTGATCCTCAATTGCTCACTGTTTTTAGGCTGCACAGACCGTTTGTCAGTCTCATTTTTCTGGGGTGATCGGCGGCCATTTTGTGTCTTGTGGTGCGCCAGCACAAGCTGCGACCAAGTGCATTTAACCCTCAATGGTGTGGTTGTTTTTTGGCTAAAGCCTACATCAGGGTGAAGCTGTCACACCAAGTGCATTTATCCAGCAATAGTCTGTTCATTTTTTGGCCATATACAAAATCAGGGGCAAGCTGCGCCTGTCACCAAGTGCATTTAACCCTCAATGGTGTGGTTGTTTTTTGGCTAAAGCCTACATCAGGGTGAAGCTGTGACACCAAGTGCATTTAACCAGCAATAGTCTGTTCATTTTTTGGCCATATACAAAATCAGGGGCAAGCTGCGCCTGTCACCAAGTGCATTTAACCCTCAATGGTGTGGTTGTTTTTTGGCTAAAGCCTACATCAGGGTGAAGCTGTCACACCAAGTGCATTTAACCAGCAATAGTCTGTTCATTTTTTGGCCATATACAAAATCAGGGGCAAGCTGCGCCTGTCACCAAGTGCATTTAACCCTCAATGGTGTGGTTGTTTTTTGGCTAAAGCCTACATCAGGGTGAAGCTGTCACACCAAGTGCATTTAACCAGCAATAGTCTGTTTATTTTTTGGCCATATCCCAGTCTAATTCTGTCACTAAATCCATACCGGTCACCCAGCGCCTAAATACTAGGCCTCAAATTTATATCCAGCTAAATCTGTCCCTAGTGCTGTAGCTGGGCGAGTTATTTAGTGTCCGTTCAAGCACATTTCTTGTTCTGGGTTGAAATACAATTCCCAATTTAGCAATTTCATAATTTAGTGGTTCCTGCTATATCAGAGCTATTTGAAATCTATCCCAAAAAGGGTATATAATATTGAAGGTGCACATTGGGTCATTCAGAATAACTTCACACACACCCGCTACTGTGTATTTCCAAGTCTAATTCTGTCACTAAACCCATACCTGTCACCCAGCGCCTAAATACTAGGCCTCAAATTTAAATCCCTCTAAATCTCTCGTTACCCACCGCTGTACTGTTGTTGCTGGGCAAGATATTTAGTGTCCGTCAAAGCACATTTTTTGTTCTGGGTTGAAGTACAATTCCCAATTTAGCAATTTCATAATTTAGTGGTTTCTGCTATATCAGAGCTATTTGAAATCTATCCCTAAAAGGGTATATAATATTGAAGGTGCACATAGGGTCATTCAGAATAACTTCACACACACGCTTCTGTGCATTTCCAAGTCTAATTCTGTCACTAAATCCATACCGGTGACCCAGCGCCTAAATACTAGGCCTCAAATTTAAATCCCTCTAAATCTCTCGTTACCCACCGCTGTACTGTTGTTGCTGGGCAAGATATTTAGTGTCCGTCAAAGCACATTTTTTGTTCTGGGTTGAAGTACAATTCCCAATTTAGCAATTTCATAATTTAGTGGTTTCTGCTATATCAGAGCTATTTGAAATCTATCCCTAAAAGGGTATATAATATTGAAGGTGCACATAGGGTCATTCAGAATAACTTCACACACACGCTTCTGTGCATTTCCAAGTCTAATTCTGTCACTAAATCCATACCGGTGACCCAGCGCCTAAATACTAGGCCTCAAATTTAAATCCCTCTAAATCTCTCGTTACCCACCGCTGTACTGTTGTTGCTGGGCAAGATATTTAGTGTCCGTCAAAGCACATTTTTTGTTCTGGGTTGAAGTACAATTCCCAATTTAGCAATTTCATAATTTAGTGGTTTCTGCTATATCAGAGCTATTTGAAATCTATCCCTAAAAGGGTATATAATATTGAAGGTGCACATAGGGTCATTCAGAATAACTTCACACACACGCTTCTGTGCATTTCCAAGTCTAATTCTGTCACTAAATCCATACCGGTGACCCAGCGCCTAAATACTAGGCCTCAAATTTAAATCCCTCTAAATCTCTCGTTACCCACCGCTGTACTGTTGTTGCTGGGCAAGATATTTAGTGTCCGTCAAAGCACATTTTTTGTTCTGGGTTGAAGTACAATTCCCAATTTAGCAATTTCATAATTTAGTGGTTTCTGCTATATCAGAGCTATTTGAAATCTATCCCTAAAAGGGTATATAATATTGAAGGTGCACATAGGGTCATTCAGAATAACTTCACACACACGCTTCTGTGCATTTCCAAGTCTAATTCTGTCACTAAATCCATACCGGTGACCCAGCGCCTAAATACTAGGCCTCAAATTTAAATCCCTCTAAATCTCTCGTTACCCACCGCTGTACTGTTGTTGCTGGGCAAGATATTTAGTGTCCGTCAAAGCACATTTTTTGTTCTGGGTTGAAGTACAATTCCCAATTTAGCAATTTCATAATTTAGTGGTTCCTGCTATATCAGAGCTATTTGAAATCTATCCCTAAAAGGGTATATAATATTGAAGGTGCACATAGGGTCATTCAGAATAACTTCACACACACGCTTCTGTGCATTTCCAAGTCTAATTCTGTCACTAAATCCATACCGGTGACCCAGCGCCTAAATACTAGGCCTCAAATTTAAATCCCTCTAAATCTCTCGTTACCCACCGCTGTACTGTTGTTGCTGGGCAAGATATTTAGTGTCCGTCAAAGCACATTTTTTGTTCTGGGTTGAAGTACAATTCCCAATTTAGCAATTTCATAATTTAGTGGTTTCTGCTATATCAGAGCTATTTGAAATCTATCCCTAAAAGGGTATATAATATTGAAGGTGCACATAGGGTCATTCAGAATAACTTCACACACACGCTTCTGTGCATTTCCAAGTCTAATTCTGTCACTAAATCCATACCGGTGACCCAGCGCCTAAATACTAGGCCTCAAATTTAAATCCCTCTAAATCTCTCGTTACCCACCGCTGTACTGTTGTTGCTGGGCAAGATATTTAGTGTCCGTCAAAGCACATTTTTTGTTCTGGGTTGAAGTACAATTCCCAATTTAGCAATTTCATAATTTAGTGGTTTCTGCTATATCAGAGCTATTTGAAATCTATCCCTAAAAGGGTATATAATATTGAAGGTGCACATAGGGTCATTCAGAATAACTTCACACACACGCTTCTGTGCATTTCCAAGTCTAATTCTGTCACTAAATCCATACCGGTGACCCAGCGCCTAAATACTAGGCTTTAAATTTAAATCCCTCTAAATCTCTCGTTACCCACCGCTGTACTGTTGTTGCTGGGCAAGATATTTAGTGTCCGTCAAAGCACATTTTTTGTTCTGGGTTGAAGTACAATTCCCAATTTAGCAATTTCATAATTTAGTGGTTCCTGCTATATCAGAGCTATTTGAAATCTATCCCAAAAAGGGTATATAATATTGAAGGTGCACATTGGGTCATTCAGAATAACTTCACACACACCCGCTACTGTGTATTTCCAAGTCTAATTCTGTCACTAAACCCATACCTGTCACCCAGCGCCTAAATACTAGGCCTCAAATTTAAATCCCTCTAAATCTCTCGTTACCGCTGTCCTGTTGTAGCTGGGAAAGTTATTTAGTGCCCGTCAAAGCACATTTTTTGTTCTGGGTTGAAGTACAATTCCCAATTTAGCAATTTCATAATTTAGTGGTTCCTGCTATATCAGAGCTATTTGAAATCTATCCCAAAAAGGGTATATAATATTCAAGGTGCACATTGGGTCATTCAGAATAACTTCACACACACGCTTCTGTGCATTTCCAAGTCTAATTCTGTCACTAAATCCATACCGGTCACCCAGCGCCTAAATACTAGGCCTCAAATTTATATCCCGCTGAATTTGAATACAATACATTGGGCCAAATAATATATTTGTTGTTGTGGTGAACCATAACAATGAGAAAAACATCTAGTAAGGGACGCGGACGTGGACATGGTCGTGGTGGTGTTAGTGGACCCTCTGGTGCTGGGAGAGGACGTGGCCGTTCTGCCACATCCACACGTCCTAGTGTACCAACTACCTCAGGTCCCAGTAGCCGCCAGAATTTACAGCGATATATGGTGGGGCCCAATGCCGTTCTAAGGATGGTAAGGCCTGAGCAGGTACAGGCATTAGTCAATTGGGTGGCCGACAGTGGATCCAGCACGTTCACATTATCTCCCACCCAGTCTTCTGCAGAAAGCGCACAGATGGCGCCTGAAAACCAACCCCATCAGTCTGTCACATCACCCCCATGCATACCAGGGAAACTGTCTCAGCCTCAAGTTATGCAGCAGTCTCTTATGCTGTTTGAAGACTCCGCTGGCAGGGTTTCCCAAGGGCATCCACCTAGCCCTTCCCCAGCGGTGAAAGACATAGAATGCACTGACGCACAACCACTTATGTTTCCTGATGATGAGGACATGGGAATACCACCTCAGCATGTCTCTGATGATGACGAAACACAGGTGCCAACTGCTGCGTCTTTCTGCAGTGTGCAGACTGAACAGGAGGTCAGGGATCAAGACTGGGTGGAAGACGATGCAGGGGACGATGAGGTCCTAGACCCCACATGGAATGAAGGTCGTGCCACTGACTTTCACAGTTCGGAGGAAGAGGCAGTGGTGAGACCGAGCCAACAGCGTAGCAAAAGAGGGAGCAGTGGGCAAAAGCAGAACACCCGCCGCCAAGAGACTCCGCCTGCTACTGACCGCCGCCATCTGGGACCGAGCACCCCAAAGGCAGCTTCAAGGAGTTCCCTGGCATGGCACTTCTTCAAACAATGTGCTGACGACAAGACCCGAGTGGTTTGCACGCTGTGCCATCAGAGCCTGAAGCGAGGCATTAACGTTCTGAACCTGAGCACAACCTGCATGACCAGGCACCTGCATGCAAAGCATGAACTGCAGTGGAGTAAACACCTTAAAACCAAGGAAGTCACTCAGGCTCCCCCTGCTACCTCTTCTGCTGCTGCCGCCTCGGCCTATTCTGCTGCTGCCGCCTCGGCCTCTTCCTCCGCCTCTGGAGGAACGTTGGCACCTGCCGCCCAGCAAACAGGGGATGTACCACCAACACCACCACCACCACCTCCGTCACCAAGCGTCTCAACCATGTCACACGCCAGCGTTCAGCTCTCCATCTCACAAACATTTGATAGAAAGCGTAAATTCCCACCTAGCCACCCTCGATCCCTGGCCCTGAATGCCAGCATTTCTAAACTACTGGCCTATGAAATGCTGTCATTTAGGCTGGTGGACACAGACAGCTTCAAACAGCTCATGTCGCTTGCTGTCCCACAGTATGTTGTTCCCAGCCGGCACTACTTCTCCAAGAGAGCCGTGCCTTCCCTGCACAACCAAGTATCCGATAAAATCAAGTGTGCACTGCGCAACGCCATCTGTAGCAAGGTCCACCTAACCACAGATACGTGGACCAGTAAGCACGGCCAGGGACGCTATATCTCCCTAACTGCACACTGGGTAAATGTAGTGGCAGCTGGGCCCCAGGCGGAGAGCTGTTTGGCGCACGTCCTGCCGCCGCCAAGGATCGCAGGGCAACATTCTTTGCCTCCTGTTGCCACCTCCTCCTTCTCGGCTTCCTCCTCCTCTTCTTCCACCTGCTCATCCAGTCAGCCACACACCTTCACCACCAACTTCAGCACAGCCCGGGGTAAACGTCAGCAGGCCATTCTGAAACTCATATGTTTGGGGGACAGGCCCCACACCGCACAGGAGTTGTGGCGGGGTATTGAACAACAGACCGACGAGTGGTTGCTGCCGGTGAGCCTCAAGCCCGGCCTGGTGGTGTGTGATAATGGGCGAAATCTCGTTGCAGCTCTGGGACTAGCCAATTTGACGCACATCCCTTGCTTGGCGCATGTGCTGAATTTGGTGGTGCAGAAGTTCATTCACAACTACCCCGACATGTCAGAGCTGCTGCATAAAGTGCGGGCCGTCTGTTCGCGCTTCCGGCGTTCACATCCTGCCGCTGCTCGCCTGTCTGCGCTACAGCGTAACTTCGGCCTTCCCGCTCACCGCCTCATATGCGACGTGCCCACCAGGTGGAACTCCACCTTGCACATGCTGGACAGACTGTGCGAGCAGCAGCAGGCCATAGTGGAGTTTCAGCTGCAGCACGCACGGGTCAGTCGCACTACAGAACAGCACCACTTCACCACCAATGACTGGGCCTCCATGCGAGACCTGTGTGCCCTGTTGCGCTGTTTCGAGTACTCCACCAACATGGCCAGTGGCGATGACACCGTTATCAGCGTTACAATACCACTTCTATGTCTCCTTGAGAAAACACTTAGGGCGATGATGGAACAGGAGGTGGCCCAGGAGGAGGAGGAGGAGGATGAGGAAGAGGGGTCATTTTTAGCACTTTCAGGCCAGTCTCTTCGAAGTGACTCAGAGGGAGGTTTTTTGCAACAGCAGAGGCCAGGTACAAATGTGGCCAGCCAGGGCCCACTACTGGAGGACGAGGAGGACGAGGATGAGGAGGAGGTGGAGGAGGATGAGGATGAAGCATGGTCACAGCGGGGTGGCACCCAACGCAGCTCGGGTCCATCACTGGTGCGTGGCTGGGGGGAAAGGCAGGACGATGACGATACGCCTCCCACAGAGGACAGCTTGTCCTTACCCCTGGGCAGCCTGGCACACATGAGCGACTACATGCTGCAGTGCCTGCGCAACGACAGCAGAGTTGCCCACATTTTAACCTGTGCGGACTACTGGGTTGCCACCCTGCTGGATCCACGCTACAAAGACAATGTGCCCACCTTACTTCCTGCACTGGAGCGTGATAGGAAGATGCGCGAGTACAAGCGCACGTTGGTAGACGCGCTACTGAGAGCATTCCCAAATGTCACAGGGGAACAAGTGGAAGCCCAAGGCCAAGGCAGAGGAGGAGCAAGAGGTCGCCAAGGCAGCTGTGTCACGGCCAGCTCCTCTGAGGGCAGGGTTAGCATGGCAGAGATGTGGAAAACTTTTGTCAACACGCCACAGCTAACTGCACCACCACCTGATACGCAACGTGTTAGCAGGAGGCAACATTTCACTAACATGGTGGAACAGTACGTGTGCACACCCCTCCACGTACTGACTGATGGTTCGGCCCCATTCAACTTCTGGGTCTCTAAATTGTCCACGTGGCCAGAGCTAGCCTTTTATGCCTTGGAGGTGCTGGCCTGCCCGGCAGCCAGCGTTTTGTCTGAACGTGTATTCAGCACGGCAGGGGGCGTCATTACAGACAAACGCAGCCGCCTGTCTACAGCCAATGTGGACAAGCTGACGTTCATAAAAATGAACCAGGCATGGATCCCACAGGACCTGTCCGTCCCTTGTCCAGATTAGACATTAACTACCTCCCCATAACCATATATTATTGGACTCCAGGGCACTTCCTCATTCAATCCTATTTTTATTTTCATTTTACCATTATATTGCGATGCTACCCAAAGTTGAATGAACCTCTCCTCTGCCTGTGTGCTAGGCCTAAATATATGCCAATGGACTGTTGCAGTGGTGGCTGACATGAAGCCTGATTCTCTGCTATGACATGCAGACTAATTCTCTGCTGACATGAAGCCAGATTGTCTGTTACGGGACCTCTCTCCTCTGCCTGGGTGCTGGGCCTAAATTTATGACAATGGACTGTTGCAGTGGTGGCTGACGTGAAGCCTGATTCTCTGCTATGACATGCAGACTGATTCTCTGCTGACATGAAGCCAGATCCTCTGTTACGGGACCTCTCTCCTCTGCCTGGGTGCTGGGCCTAAATTTATGACAATGGACTGTTGCAGTGGTGGCTGACGTGAAGCCTGATTCTCTGCTATGACATGCAGACTGATTCTCTGCTGACATGAAGCCAGATCCTCTGTTACGGGACCTCTCTCCTCTGCCTGGGTGCTGGGCCTGAATATATGCCAATGGACTGTTGCAGTGGTGGGTGACGTGAAGCCTCATTCTCTGCTATGACATGCAGACTAATTCTCTGCTGACATGAAGCCAGATTGTCTGTTACGGGACCTCTCTCCTCTGCCTGTGTGTGTGCTGGGCCTAAATATATGCCAATGGACTGTTGCAGTGGTGGCTGACGTGAAGCCTCATTCTCTGCTATGACATGCAGACTGATTCTCTGCTGACATGAAGCCAGATCCTCTGTTACGGGACCTCTCTCCTCTGCCTGGGTGCTGGGCCTAAATTTATGACAATGGACTGTTGCAGTGGTGGCTGACGTGAAGCCTGATTCTCTGCTATGACATGCAGACTGATTCTCTGCTGTCATGAAGCCAGATTGTCTGTTACGGGACCTTTCTCCTCTACCTGGGTTCTGGGCCTAAATTTATGAAAATTGACTCTTACAGTGGTGGGTGACGTGAAGCCTGATTCTCTGCTATGATATGAAGACTGATTCTCTGCTGACATGAAGCCAGATTGTCTGTTACGGGACCTTTCTCCTCTGCCTGGGTTCTGGGCCTAAATTTATGAAAATTGACTCTTACAGTGGTGGGTGACGTGAAGCCTGATTCTCTGCTATGATATGAAGACTGATTCTCTGCTGACATGAAGCCAGATTGTCTGTTACGGGACCTTTCTCCTCTGCCTGGGTTCTGGGCCTAAATTTATGAAAATTGACTCTTACAGTGGTGGGTGACGTGAAGCCTGATTCTCTGCTATGATATGAAGACTGATTCTCTGCTGACATGAAGCCAGATTGTCTGTTACGGGACCTTTCTCCTCTGCCTGGGTTCTGGGCCTAAATTTATGAAAATTGACTCTTACAGTGGTGGGTGACGTGAAGCCTGATTCTCTGCTATGATATGAAGACTGATTCTCTGCTGACATGAAGCCAGATTGTCTGTTACGGGACCTTTCTCCTCTGCCTGGGTTCTGGGCCTAAATTTATGAAAATTGACTCTTACAGTGGTGGGTGACGTGAAGCCTGATTCTCTGCTATGATATGAAGACTGATTCTCTGCTGACATGAAGCCAGATTGTCTGTTACGGGACCTTTCTCCTCTGCCTGGGTTCTGGGCCTAAATTTATGAAAATTGACTCTTACAGTGGTGGGTGACGTGAAGCCTGATTCTCTGCTATGATATGAAGACTGATTCTCTGCTGACATGAAGCCAGATTGTCTGTTACGGGACCTTTCTCCTCTGCCTGGGTTCTGGGCCTAAATTTATGAAAATTGACTCTTACAGTGGTGGGTGACGTGAAGCCTGATTCTCTGCTATGATATGAAGACTGATTCTCTGCTGACATGAAGACAGATTCTCTGTTACGGGACCTCTCTCCTCTGCCTGTGTGTGTGCTGGGCCTAAATATATGCCAATGGACTGTTGCAGTGGTGGCTGACGTGAAGCCTCATTCTCTGCTATGACATGCAGACTAATTCTCTGCTGACATGAAGACAGATTCTCTGTTACGGGACCTCTCTCCTCTGCCTGTGTGTGTGCTGGGCCTAAATATATGCCAATGGACTGTTGCAGTGGTGGGTGACGTGAAGCCTCATTCTCTGCTATGACATGCAGACTAATTCTCTGCTGACATGAAGCCAGATTGTCTGTTACGGGACCTCTCTCCTCTGCCTGTGTGTGTGCTGGGCCTAAATATATGCCAATGGACTGTTGCAGTGGTGGCTGACGTGAAGCCTCATTCTCTGCTATGACATGCAGACTAATTCTCTGCTGACATGAAGACAGATTCTCTGTTACGGGACCTCCCTCCTCTGCCTGGGTGCTGGGCCTAAATATATGCCAATGGACTGTTGCAGTGGTGGCTGACGTGAAGCCTCATTCTCTGCTATGACATGCAGACTAATTCTCTGCTGACATGAAGACAGATTCTCTGTTACGGGACCTCTCTCCTCTGCCTGGGTGCCGGGGCCTAAATATCTGAGAATGGACTGTTCCAGTGGTGGGTGACGGGAAGCCAGATTCTCTGCTATGGAACCTCTCTCCAATTGATTTTGGTTAATTTTTATTTATTTAATTTTTATTTTAATTAATTTCCCTATCCACATTTGTTTGCAGGGGATTTACCTACATGTTGCTGCCTTTTGCAGCCCTCTAGCTCTTTCCTGGGCTGTTTTACAGCCTTTTTAGTGCCGAAAAGTTCGGGTCCCCATTGACTTCAATGGGGTTCGGGTTCGGGACGAAGTTCGGATCGGGTTCGGATCCCGAACCCGAACATTTCCGGGATGTTCGGCCGAACTTCTCGAACCCGAACATCCAGGTGTTCGCTCAACTCTAATAGGAAAGTTGACTATAGACGACAGCTAAGTATAATTCGCTATGCGATTATATTACTGCTTTTTTTTTAATAAATAGAATAATTATAATACCTGATAATTATTATAATTATACTATTTATAAAAAAAAGCAGTCATATAATCGCATAGCGAATTATACTTAGCTGTCGTCTATAGTCAACTTTCCTATATGATTGCTAGAATTAGCGAAATTGACGAATAGGTAGCTAAAACGAAGATGCAGAATACTTCGTTATCTTCGTTTTGTGGAATATGACGAATACATTCGTTATATTCGTTTTGTGGAATATAACGAATATATTCGTCAATTCGCTAATTCTACCAAGCCATTGAAGCCATATTCCATGCTTATGGAGCGTCCCCATCACCATGGGAACGACTCCATATACTAGAATGTACTGTCGGATTTGAGAATTACGTTGAAATCGCAATTCGATTTTTTCAAGTTATAATAATCGAATTTCGATTTTTAACTTAGCACTGCTATATTCCATATTGGTTAATTCTAGCCTAATATGGCATATAGCAGTGCTAAGTTAAAATCGAAATTCGATTATTATAACTTGAAATAATCGAATTGCGATTTCAACGTAATTCTCAAATCCGACAGTACATTCTAGTATATGGAGATGTTCCCATGGCGATGGGGACGCTCCATGAGCATGGAAGTCGGCAGAAGCGGCAACGGGCACTGACTGGAGCAGCCAGGAAGCCAGGAATCCAAAGGACAGGTAAGAACAACTTTAGGGAAGTGGGAAAGAAAAAAATATAACAATAAAAAAAAAAAAAAAAAAAAAAAAAAGAATATTCGAAATATCGAATTTATATCACTATATTCGAAATATTCGCGAATTAGCGAAGTGCCGATATTCGCGAAAAAAATTCGATATTCGAATATTCGCGCTCAACACTACTCACAAATACCTCGCAGATAAAAAAAATTCTATTTAATATTTTTCTGTGATATAATCCCAGTTGCAAGCCAGTGTGTGTCTGGCCCCAGACTGTACTGTGGCCACTGGCTAGGCCTCCACTCATACCGTTACAGGGTGTCACTCACAAATACCTTGCAGATAAAAAAAAATTCTATTTTATATTCTTCTGTGATATAATCCCAGTTGCAAGCCAGTGTGTGTCTGGCCCACAGACTGTTCTGTGGCCACTGGCTAGGCCTCCACTCATACCGTTACAGGGTGTCACTCACTCACAAATACCTTGCAGATAAAAAAAAATCTATTTAATATTTTTCTGTGATATAATCCCAGTTTGCAAGCCAGCGTGTGTCTAGCCCACAGACTGTACTGTGGCCACTGGCTAGGCCTCCACTCATACTGTTACAGGGTGTCACTCACTCACAAATACCTTGCAGATAAAAAAAAATATATTTAATATTTTTCTGTGATATAATCCCAGTTGCAAGCCCGTGTGTGTCAGGCCCACACAGACTGTACTGTGGCCACTGGCTAGGCCTCCACTCATACCGTTACAGGGTGTCACTCTCTCACAAATACCTTGCAGATAAAAAAATTATATTTAATATTTTTCTGTGATATAATCCCAGTTGCAAGCCAGTGTATGTCAGGCCCACACAGACTGTACTGTGCCCACTGCCCACCACTTATATAGGGTGGCACAGTACCTTGCACCCATAGTACCACTTATCTAAAAAAAATGACAGGCAGAGGCACCCCACCCCACAGGGGCCGTCGTGGTCGTGGTGCTGTGATTTCCACTGGCCCTGGAATAATGCCCAGTGTTCAGAGGCCGCGTACCCTCAACCCAAAAAATTCGGAGAAAATAGTTGACTGGTTTACACAGGACACCCAATCTTCAACAGCTTCCGCTAAGAACCTTGACACACCATCCTCCTCCAGCTCAGCTTTGGTCACCTGCTCTCAAGTTACCACTCTCCCGCCCGCCGCCACCACCACCACTACCACCACAGCCGCTTCACTTGATCCCTCAGAGGAGTTATTTACACATCAGTTGGATGAAATTAGTGATGCGCAACCATTATTGCCAGAGGATGTAGATAACAGGGATATGTCTCAGTCAGGCAGCATTACACACATGGACGTACAGTGTGATGATGATGATGTTGTACCCGCTGCTGCTTCCTTTGCTGAGGTGTCAGATACAAGTGAAGCGGTTGATGATGACGATGTGTCCGTGGATGCCACGTGGGTGCCTGCTCAAAGAGAAGAAGAAGAGGGGGAAAGTTCAGAAGGGGAGACAGAGAGAAGGAGGGGACGAGTTGGAAGCAGGGGGAGGTCGTCGTAAGGAGCTAGTGGCACAGTTAGACAGCATGTATCAGCACCCGGGGTCAGCCAGACAGCACGCCAATCAACGCATGCTGTTGCCACCAACAGAATGCCGTCATTGCAAAGCTCAGCAGTGTGGCATTTTTTTTGTGTGTCTGCCTCTGACAACAGCGATGCCATTTGCAACCTGTGCCAAAAGAAACTGAGTCGTGGGAAGTCCAACACCCACCTCGGTACAACTGCTTTGCGAAGGCACATGATCTCACATCACAAATGCCAATAAGATCAACACATGAGTACAAGCAGCACACAAACTCAAAGCCACCATCCTCCTCCTGGTCCAGCATCTTCAGCCACGTCAACCACTGCTGTCCTCCTTGCCCCCTCTCAACCACCCGCCACTCCGCCTCTCACCTTGAGCAGTTCCATCTCATCTGCCCACAGTCAGGTGTCTGTAAAGGAAATGTTTGAGAGTAAGAAGCCAATGTCACAGAGTCACCCCCTTTCCCAGCGTCTGACAGCTGGCTTGACGGAACTCTTAGCCCACCAGCTTTTACCATACCAGCTGGTGGAGTCTGTGGCCTTCAAAAAATGTGTCGCTATTGGGACACCACAGTGGAAGATACCCGGACTAATTTTTTTTTCAAAAAAGGCAATCCCAAACCTCTACTCAGTGATTGAAAAGGAAGTCATGGCATCTCTGGCATACAGTGTTGGGGCAAGGGTCCATCTGACCACTGATACCTGGTCTACAAAGCACGGTCAGGGCAGGTATATCACCTACACTGTGCATTGGGTCAACCTGCTGACGGCTGCCAAGCATGGAATGCGTGGCTCTGCAGCAGAGTTGGTGACACCGGCACGACTTGCAGGCAGGCCTACTGCCACCTCCTCTACTCCTCCTACTCCATCCTCTTCCATAACCTCCTCGTCTGAGTCCTCTTCTGCAGCGGCGTCTGGCTGCACATCAACTGAATCCCCCCAGCTCCCCAGGGACTATTCCACATCCCGGATACGACAGTGTCACGCTGTCTTGGGGTTGACTTGCCTGAAAGCAGAGAGCTACACCGGACCAGCACTCCTGTCCTGCCCTGAACACACAGGTGGATCAGTGGCTGACCCCACACCAACTGGAGATCGGCAAAGTGGTATGTGACAATGGAAGCAATTTGTTGGCGGCATTGAATTTGGGCAAGTTGTCACATGTGCCGTGCATGGCACATGTGTTGAATCTCATTGTACAACGCCCAGGCTTACAGGATGTCCTCAAGCAGACCAGGAAGGTGTTTGGCCATTTCAGGCGTTCCTACACGGCCATGGCGCACTTTTCAGACATTCAGCACCGAAACAACATGCCAGTGAGGCGCTTGATTTTGCGACAGCCCGACACGTTGTAATTCAACACTCCTAATGTTCGACCGCCTGCTCCAACAAGAAAAAGCCTTCAATGAGTATTTGTATGACCGGGGTGCTAGGACAGCCTCTGCGGAGCTAGGAATTTTTTTGCCACGTTACTGGACGCTCATGCGCAATGCCTGTAGGCTCATGCGTCCTTTTCAGGAGGTGACAAACCTAGTCAGTCGCACCGAAGGCACCATCAGCGACCTCATTCTATTTGTTTTCTTCCTGGAGCATGCTCTGCGAAGAGTGCTGGATCAGGCTGTAGATGAGCGTGAAGAGGAAGAGTTCTGGTCACCATCACCACCAGAAACAGCCTTGTCATCATCGCTTGCCGGACCTGCGGCAACGCTGCAAGAGGAGTATGAGGAACAGGAGTCAGAGGAGGAATGTGGCTTTGAGGAGGATGAAGACCAACATCAGCAGGCATCCCAGGGTGCTCGTTGTTGTCACCTATCTGGGACCCGTGATCTTGTACGTGGCTGGGGGGAAGAACAGTCAATGACATCAGTGAGGAGGAGGAACGGGAAATGAGTAGCTCGGCATCCAACCTTGTGCAAATGGGGTCTTTCATGCTGTCATGTATGTTGAGGGACCCTCGTATAAAAAGGATGAAGGAGAACGACCTATACTGGATGGTCACGCTACTAGACCCCCGGTATAAGCAGAAAGTGGCGGAAATGTTACCAAATTAACGAAAGTCAGAAAGGATGCAGCAGTTGAAAACCAAACTAAAAAATATGCTTTACACAGCTTATAAGGGGGATGTCACAGCACAACGGGAATCTAACTGGGGAAGAGGTGAAAGTAATCCTCCTCCTACCACGACCACGGCGGCAAGGACAGGACGCTTTACAGATGTGTTGTTGATGGAGGACATGCAGAGCTTTTTCAGTCCTACACATCGCCACAGCCCTTCGGGATTCAGCCTTAGAGAACGACTCGACCGACAGGTAGCAGACTACCTCGCCTTAACTGCAGATATCGACACTCTGAGGAGCGATGAACCCCTTGACTACTGGGTGTGAAGGCTTGACCTGTGGCCTGAGCTATCCCAGTTTGCGATAGAACTTCTGGCCTGCCCCGCTTCAAGTGTCCTGTCAGAAAGGACCTTCAGTGCAGCAGGAGGTATTGTCACTGACAAAAGAAGTCGCCTCAGTCAAAAAAGTGATTACCTCACCTTCATTAAGATGAATGAGGCATGGATCCCGAAGGGACTGACAGTGGGGGATACGCTTGACTAACAAAAGGCCTGATAACATGCCTTGGCCTCAAAATGGTTCCTACGCTGCTGCATTTAATGTCTGCATACCGGATGACTTTCATGAATTCTCCGCCACCAACTAGGGTTCAAGCCGCAATGTTTTAGTCACCTTTCTGCCTGGGAAACATCAATTCCAGCCAGAAATTGCGGCTGCAACAATACCTGATTTTTCAGGCATGTGTACATGCCTAATTTTTCTGGCCTCTGGTGCTGCACTATGGCTGTAAAAACAAAACAAAAAAAAGGCACATACATGTGTCAATTCCCTTCGTGATCGTTACCTTGTTGTGGTGAATGGGCTTGCGTATCACAATGAAGCGATCATAACCTCTATGAGTGTGTTGGCAATGTTGCCATACCCCAGATGATAAGGCTGTTGCTTCATTGTGATCAGACTAAAAGCGATCGGCTGGATAATTTTTCATAGAAAAAAACATAAATTTTCTTCTTTTTTTTTTGTTGTATGGGTTTTTAATACATAAAAAAAAAATCATAATAAAGTCTCTTAATAGTTTATTAGAAATAATGCCGACAATTTAAAAAATCCCCATCAATTCCAATACAAAGCAAGTACAGAGCTCAGAACTAAATTATTCCAGGATGTCGTAATGGTTCGTTAATTCGACAATGGTTAATCAATTCGACACACGTCCCCGGATAGGGGACGTAACAGGGATTAAACTGATAGGAATAGTACTAGTTAAGACACCACTCATATAGGGTGTCACAGCACATTGCTCCGTGCACGCGCAGTGCCCCAACTTGGGAGTAAGAGGACCGACCAAGCTGCTTTTTCCATCTCCCGGTTCCTAAAATCAATTCAGTTTTGTGTATCAGAGTTTGGTCTGTCACTGTGAAGGCAGTCGAAGGTAACCGGCCTAAATTTTTTTTCACAAAAGGCAATCCCTGATATGGGACGTAACAGGGATTAAACTGATGAGAAGAGAACTACAGAAAATACCACTCATATCGGGTGTGACAGTAAATTGCACGGCGCAGACGCAGTGACCGTGGATTCAAACAAAGGGGAGGGAGCCAGCGTTTTTTTAAACATCTCCCCGTTCGAAAAATCAATTCAATTCACCTTTCGGGGACCCTTGGTGTTGTATGTGGCTGGGTGGAGGAAGAAACCTTCAATGACATCAACGGGACATGGCTAGCTTGATATCCAACCTTGTGCAAATGTGGAGTTTGCGGTTGGGCAAATGGACTGTTTGCGGTGCATTAAAAGGAGAGTTTGGTCTGTCAATGTCTGTGAAGCGGGCGTAACCCTTACACTACCTGATCGATACAACATCATACCTGACCGTATACACACACTGGATGTTTTAAACCACGTTATTCAAAAAAAATAATTGGATTGTTAGGTGATTTATGCCCTTTATGGATTAAAACCCAACTCTGCGTCAACTATGTAGTTTTCTATGGGAGTTTTGCAATGGATCCCCCTCCGGCATGCCACAGTCCAGGTGTTAGTCCCCTTGAAACAACTTTTCCATCACTACTGTGGCCAGAAAGAGTCCCTGTGGGTTTAAAAATTCGCCTGCCTATTAAAGTCAATGGCGGTTCGACCGTTTGCGAACATTTGCAAAAATTTGCGCTCGCCATTCGCAAACGGAAAATTTTATGTTTGCGACATCTCTATTAGGGAAACAGGAGATGGACAAGGAAATGGCGTTGTCATTTTTCGGTCACATCAGGGAAGCAGGATGGTCAGTGGCACAGTTAAATAGGTGCGTGGCGGGCTTAGCGTTTGGTTTTCGTTTATGGGGTATTATGGATGTTACAAAAACGTTTCTGGTTCAGCAAGTGTTAAGGGGGTGGAGAAGAGATAAACAGGCTGAAGATGTTAGAAGGCCGGTGTCGTTTAAGTTGTTAATAGATATTGGTGCTAAATTGGGGTCAGTTTGTAGGTTGCAATAGAGGTTAGATTATTTAAAGCCGCATTTTTGTTAGCGTTTTTGTGAGCTTTTCGGTTGGGGGAGTTGGTAAGTAGCAGTGTCACTAGGGCAGGGGGTTTGCGGACGGAGGAGGTGGATTTATATGAGGATAGAGTGGAGATATGCATTCGCAAATCTAAAACGGACTGTGAGAGCAGAGGAAGGCAGGTGACTTTGTTTGAGGTTCTGGGATGTATTCTTTGTCCGATTAGGTGCTTGCGGGATTATGGAGGAGAGAGTGGTACCGGGACTGGGCCCTTCTTGCGGCACGAGGATGGATCATTCCTGTCTCGGTTTCAATTCATAGCTATTTTCAAAAGATGCTTGGCAGTATTGGGGGTTGATTCTGAGGGATATACAGGGCATTCTTTTAGTATTGCGGGCGGAGATGGAAGCGGCGCGTTTGGGGTTGAGCAAGGAGGTGATAAAGAAAATAGGGTGTTGGGAATCTATTAGATTCTGCTTTTATGTGAGGTTGGGTAGATTGTGAGTTGGTTCTGAAGGGTTTTTGGGTAATATTGCTATTGTTTTGTTTATTTGCAGGTTCGCAGGCGGCCTTGGTGTGGATAATGGGACACTCGTTCGTGTTTTTGGGGGCAATAAGAGCAAAAGTCAGACCAGACGGGCGGCAATTGGGTTTCGCCCCCCCGATCCACTTTTGCAGTGGATCGGGATGAGAGGTATGCTTTGAGGCGGGGTGTTACAGGAGGTACATAGGTTTGTGCGTTTAGATCGCCCCACAGACGTTTTGGTGTTACACGTTGGGGGAATGAACTTGGGGCTCGGCCGTTCAGGGAGTTAATTAGAGACATCAAATTTGATCTCTTGAGGTTATGGGCTTTGTTTCCGAACATGGTTACGGTGTGGTTGGACATTGTGCCAAGGCAGACTTGGAGGGGTGCAAGGTCAGTGGACAGGCTGAATAAGACCCGCATTAAGGTCAATAGGGTGGTCGGCAGATTTGTATCTAGGAACGGAGCGGTTGCCGTTCGGCATGCAGTGCTGGAAGGAGGAGTGGGCAAATTTTGGAGGGCTGATGGGGTGCACTTCAACGCGGTTGGTATTGATTTATAGGCTTTGGGAATTCAGGGTGGTATTGAGATAGCCCTGAGAATATGGAGGAACGAGCAAGTTTAAGTGGGTAAAGTTGCGCGTCGTTGAAGGTGGGAGGTCCTAGAAGTTGGTGGATATGGTGGTCGTTGAGAATGGGAGGGCCCCCACGGGTGGGGCTGGACTCTCATCGGTGAACAGAAATCGAAGCATTAGGCACCCATCAGTTGGTGACTCTGAGCTGGCGTTCATCGGCTGGGGGCAAGATGGAGTTGCCAGTTTGTTTTGGTTATTTTATTTGGGCTTCTAGTACCTCCCTCATCATTTACTCAGGTTATTGGAGGTTGGTGTCGATCATGTCCCAGGTTTTTAGAAATGCTGAGTGGTGATGTGGCCTTATTAGTTGTGTGTGTGTAACTGTGCTCCTACCTGGATACTGTTGCCCCCCATAATTAGGATCCATAGCAATAAAGGGGAGAAAGTATGTATACTAATGCCAGAAGCCTGACTAATAAAACTGGTGAACTGGAATTAGTGATGTGTGAGGAGGACTATGACATAGTGGGAATAACTGAGACACGGCTGGATGATAGCTATGACTGGGAGGTTAATGTACAAGGTTACAGTCTGTTTAGAAAGGATTGTCAAAACCGGAGAGAGGGAGGGGTCTGCCTTTATGTAAACTCTTGTCTAAAGCCCACATTCCGTGAAGATATAAGTGAGGGACATGAACATGTGGAGTCACTGTGGGTAGAGATACATGGCGCTAAAAACAATAATAAATTACTAATAGGAGTTTACTATAAACCACCTAATATACCAGAGTCCACAGAAAATCTACTACTAAACAAGATAGACGAGGTGGCAAATCATAATGAGGTGGTTATTATGGGGGACTTCAACTACCCAGATATAGACTGGGAAACTGAAACTTGTATATTTCATAAAGGAAACAGGTTCTTGGCAATAAACAAAGACAATTACCTCTCCCAACTGGTTCAGGACCCGACTAGAGGGACGGCCATACTGCACTTAGTATTAACCAATAGGCCTGACAGAACAACAGACGTGCAGGTCGGGGGACACCTGGGAAATAGTGACCACAAAGTAATAACCTTCCAATTATCATTCAAAAGAGCGTTTCTACAGGGAGGAACAAAAATACCAAACTTCAAAAAAGCTAAATTTATCCAACTAAGAGAGGCTATAGGCCTAACTAAATGGGATAAATATCTGTAAAGAATAAATCAAGGCAACTGGACGTACTGTAGATTTCTTGAAAACGTTTCACTCGTTCTTCCAACGAGCTTTCTCAATTCTGAGTGACTGTACAAAAAAATTCTGGGAATAAATATGTAACTGAATCCACATCTGGTAATTAGACCCAGCATTGGGTCAAAGGTGTTGATTCCATTATCCTAATTGGAGTCAGTAGGTGATAAAGACTTCCCATAAAAAGGTGTCAAGACAGCATTATACGTGGCAGACAATAGATGTCTAACCCCCCCCCCCCCCACCTCTATTCAAGCTTGGCTTCTCCATTTTTACGTAGATTGCCTCCTTCACACCTCGTTTGTACCAATCGGCCTCCTTATCCAAAACAAGTACTTGACTGTCTTCAAAGGTGTGACCTGTTCCTTTTAGATGTAAGTACACGGCTGAATCTTGACCAGAGGTTTTGGCTCTTCTATGCTGGGCCATACGCTTATGTAGTTGTTGTTTTGTTTCGCCAATATACAGTTCTGAGCATTCCTCATTGCACTGGACTGTGTACACAATGTTGTCCATCTTGTGTTTAGGCGTTGGGTCTTTGGGGTGAACCAGTTGTTGCCTCAGTGTGTTGCTGGGTTTAAAGCAAACAGGAATGTGATGTTTATTAAAAATCATTTTGAGTTTCTCAAACACCCCAGCTATATATGGGATAGCCATATTCTTGCGTCTGTCATGCTTCTCGCCCTTACTGGTAGTCTTGGTGGTCTTTCTTCTCCTTCCTTCTGTTTTGACAAAGGCCCAAACTGGATACCCACAAGTTTTAAGTGCCCTAAATGGGATAAAGTCCTCACAAATAAAAATACAGCCACAAACTGGGATATCTTTAAAAGCATCCTAAAATCTCATTGTGAGAGGTACATACCGTATGGGAATAAAAAGTTAAGGAACAAAAAGAAACCAATGTGGATAAACAGAGCTGTAAAGAAAGCAATAAATGACAAAAAGAAAGCATATAAAACACTAAAACAGGAGGGAGGCACGGAAGCCCTGAAAAACTATAAGGAAAAAAATAGAACATGTAAAAAACAAATAAAAGCGGCCAAACTAGAGACCGAGAGATTAATTGCCAAAGAGAGTAAAACTAACCCTAAAATGTTCTTCAATTATATAAATGTTAAAAAGTATAAATCTGAAGGTGTTGGCCCGATAAAGAGTAATGAGGGGGGAGTCGCAGAGAGCGACGAGGAGAAAGCAAAGCTGTTAAATATTTTTTTCTCCAATGTATTCACTGAGGAAAATAAACTGTCAGATGACATGCAGTAATGTCTATTGTCCTGTCTGACCCAGGAAGAAGTGCAACAGCGACTTAAAAAGATTAAAATAGACAAATCGCCAGGACCGGATGGCATACACTCCCGTATCCTAAGGGAATTAAGTAATGTCATAACCAGACCCTTATTTCTGATATTTGCAGACTCTATACTGACAGGGAATGTCCCACACGATTGGCGCATGGCAAATGTGGTGCCAATATTCAAAAAGGGTCCAAAACCAGAGCCTGGAAACTATAGGCCGGTAAGTTTAACATCTGTTGTGGATAAACTGTTTGAAGGTTTTCTGAGAAATGCTATGTTAGAGCATCTTAACAGAAATAAGCAAATAACGCCATATCAGCATGGCTTCGTGAGGGATCGGTCATGTCAAACAAATTTAATCAGTTTCTATGAGGAGGTAAGTTCTAGACTTGACAGCGTTGAATCAATGGATGTCGTGTATCTGGACTTCTCCAAAGCATTTGACACTGCACCACATAAAAGGTTAGTATATAAAATGAGAATGCTCGGACTGGGAGAAAACGTCTGTATGTGGGTAAGTAACTGGCTCAGTGAAAGAAAACAGAGGGTGGTTATTAACGGTACACACTCAGATTGGGTCACTGTCACTAGCGGAGTACCTCAGGGGTCAGTACTGGAGGGGTCACTGTCACTAGTGGGGTACCTCAGGGGTCAGTATTGGGCCCTATTCTCTTCAATATATTTATTAATGATCTTGTAGAAGGCTTGCACAGTAAAATATCAATTTTCTCAGATGACACTAAACTGTGTAAAGTAATTTACACTGATGAGGACAGTATACTACTACAGAGGGATCTGGATAGATTGGAGGCTTGGGCAGATAAGTGGCAGATGAGGTTTAACACTGACAAATGTAAAGTTATGCACATGGGAAGGAATAATGCAAGTCACCCGTACTTATTAAATGGTAAAACACTCGGTAACACTGACATGGAAAAAGATCTAGGAATTTTAATAAACAGCAAACTAAGCTGCAAAAACCAGTGTCAGGCAGCTGCTGCCAAGTCCAATAAGATAATGGGTTGCATCAGAAGGGCCATAGATGCCCGTGATGAGAACATAGTCCTACCACTTTACAAATCGCTAGTCGGACCACACATGGAGTACTGTGTACAGTTCTGGGCTCCTGTGAACAAAGCAGACATAGCAGAGCTGGAGAGGGTCCAGAGGAGGGCAACTAAAGTAATAACTGGAATGGGGCAACTACAGTACCCTGAAAGATTATCAAAATTAGGGTTATTCACTTTAGAAAAAAGATGACTGAGAGGAGATCTAATTAATATGTATAAATATATCAGGGGTCAGTACAGAGATCTCTCCCATCATCTATTTATCCCCAGGACAGGTGACTGTGACGAGGGGACATCCTCTGCGTATGGAGGAAAGAAGGTTTGTACACAAACATAGAAGAAGATTATTTACGGTAATCGCAGTGAGACTATGGAACTCTCTGCCTGAGGAGGTGGTGATGGTGAGTACAATAAAGGAATTCAAGAGGGGCCTGGACGTATTTCTGGAGTGTAATAATATTACAGGCTATAGCTACTAGAGAAAGATTGTTAATCCAGGGATTTATTCTGATTCCTGATTGGAGTCGGGAAGGAATTATTATTCCCCTAAAGTGAGGAAAATTGGCTTCTACCTCACAGGGTTTTTTTGCCTTCCTCTGGATCAACTTGCAGGATGACAGGCCGAACTGGATGGACAAATGTCTTTTTTCGGCCTTATGTTATGTACTATGTAATGATAGTTGGTGGAGTAAGAGTCCAAACTTTGTAAAAGTTCAACAACTTCACTTGAATAAACTTGCATACAGACAATTTGGTTTCTCTCTTGGCTCCAACAGGTTTTGGGGTAAAATGGCAGTCAAACTTAGATACCTTACTTTCTCTTTCTTTGCTGTGCTAGACTGGCTTCGTTCTGGTAGCTGGACTCTATGACAGTTCTGGTATCTTTTGAGGGGGATACCTTTGGCTATTGACCCCCTCGTAATGCTCTGTATCTGTAAGGAGTCAGGGTGCTCTATGAGCTGTTTCCCTTGGGAGACCCCTGATGCAGGGGGGGGGGGGGGGGCATTTCCCTCACTGTTCCATGACTTGACTCGCCTGGTTCCAACTCTTGACTCAACTAACTGTACCTTTCTGCAACCACTCCCTTGGAAGCAGGACTAGCCCACTTCTGCCCAACATGGGGGAAGGGGGATGTAGGGAGAATGGAATAGTAAGTTCCATTCTATTTAAAGATCTCTTTGCCAGATACACTGCCACCTGCTGGTGAGACAGGCACATTACATGATTAGATGTAATACAAATACATACGTTACATAGCAATATTATTAAAGTACAATATAGGAAGACCTGGAATAAATACACAGATGACATTATTGGTTAGCCATTCGGGACAGTAGCACGGTGTAGGTATGGTAGTGCCCAATCTGTGGTACTACACATGAAAGTTTTTATTTATTTTTCTCTTGACATGTCAGTTTTAGTAACTACTCACATTTCCCATGCAATGACAATTCTGGAGCATCTATTCTTATGACTCTATGTTGTGCGATTCCTTTATTATTCCTGCAAGAAGTTATGAATTGCTATCAGTTTGCAATGATGGTCCAGATGGGTGTTACCAGTTGGGGGGGTGTCCCAGTACAGTCTGAAACTATCCAATTAGTTATGCCAGTGTCCGACTGTGCAGGGACACCCACACCCCCAACTGGTAACACCCAGCTGGACCTACATTGCAAACTGCTAGCAATTCATAACTTCTAGCAGGGATAATAAAGGAATGGCACACCACAGAGTCATAAGAATAGATGCTCCAGAATTGTTAGTGCAAGGGAAATGCAAGTAGTTACTAAAAACAGAAATGTCAGGAGAAGTGACAGCTGTTTTGAAACCTCATGCCCACCTACATACTTGAGGTGCATTTATTTCAACAGGTCCATAAATACACAACAGTAGCAAAATATAATACACAAAAGAAGATAACGGCATCTACATGAAGAGTATACAAGTGGAAATATGTCCTCGGCATAGATGTCTATTGTTCTTTATGCTTCCAGATGCTGTACTTCGTAGAAGATGTGCCAGCAACACTGACCTTCTTCAGGAGCCTATTGACATTGATTGGAAAACTCCTTATAATACTTGTATCCGGTAATGTAAAGAGCCTATTAGCAGATTATCTAGGTCTTGTCTCAGTATAAGGTCCCATATGATCTGGCCATATTGAAGATGGATCATTTGGGCACGACTCCCAGGCTTCATTACTGGACAGCCAGAATTGAGATAGCTAGTTCAAAACAGGAGGATGATCCACAGATATCAGTACAGAAAGGAGTGACTGCCATGTGACAGCCGATTCATTTCTAAAGATCTGAAGGAGGGACTGTCAAGTGATGGCCACTTAGAGTTTCTATTTAAGCAGATCCTACTGATCGGGCCTGGTTTTATATCACGTCATTGTCAAGTTATATCCCTTCCTCAAGTTCCATCCAACTTTTCTTTCTTCCCATCAGGAAATAGCGGATCTTCTATTATATGGAAGAAGTACGGACCAGAAAAGGACCAGTGCATCTCAGCGGACGACATTGCAGACGTGCTGAGATCAGAGGGCACAAAGTATCAGAGTTATGAGCTGCCATCTTATATTAACATCACAGAATGCTTTATCAATGGGAACAGGAACGGGGACTTCATGTTGGATTTTCTCACGTTGACGTGTGATTTTAACAAAAAATGGAAAGATCATTTTAAATGGTAATCTTAGTGCTATAGTGGTGGGGAGTGGATAGATATGAGGAACAATGGGCGCTGTAAACGGACCGTTTCAGCAGACAAGGGGTTAAAATCCGTTTAGGCGATATGCCCCTTTCTGAGAGACAGGCACAGCTACTGCAGAACACCAAACTCCCGAACTGGATACAAAATAGCACTCCAAACTGAAACCTCGCGAATAGCTGCTAGCAGATGAACAGGAAAAGCATACAATCAGCTTACACTCCTGGCAATCAGTCTCTAACAGCATACAGGGAATCCCCCCAATAACGAGACAAGGCTCCGTGTTGAGGGTCAAGCAGTGGTCTGTGAGTTAAAATGGCCGCTATCTATTGTTCTCACCATGTGCTTCATCCATTGTTCTCACCATGGGAATAGTAAAATCCAAGCAAGTAAGGAAAAGGATGCAATCCAGGGACAGAGGGCTCAGTCCCAAGTGCCTTAAGACCCAATAACTTAAGGGACCATAATCCCAGGGCAGGAGGCTGGCAAACAGCCCCCTCCAAAACACCGTGGCAAGGTTGGTTTTGCCACACATCTCCCCCCCCCCAGGGAAGACTAACCAGATACCTGACCTCACGCCGGTCGGTACCTAAGTTAGTCTGGCAGGCCACCCACAACCAAATACTGGACCTGTTGAATTTAGTAGCCTGTCTTTGTCCAGTGAATCCCCCAAGGTTATATTGGTAGCTGGTACTCCCGGTCTCTGAGTTGCTCCCTGGCTTGGAGTGAAGGTTGCTTTGTGGGCAGGGATCAGTGGTACTCTGCCCTGGTACCAGCGCTACCATGGAAGAAGCTTGGTTGGAGTTTGGTTGTTGGAGGGGGAAACCGACCGTCTCCCCTTTGGCTAAACAGCCCTGTTGCTGGGGGACAGGACCGACTGTCCCTACCCCCTGTGCTGTAAGTGCAGAGACCATGGTCCCATCTGCACTGTTGTGGGGCTTACTGTCTCCCCCTGGTGTGTTAAGCTGCCGCTGGGGAGAGGAGGTAACGAGCTCCTCTCCCATATATACTTCCAGCCGCTGGGGAGGGCGACCGACCAACTCCGCTCCCAATACAGTGTCCTGCTGCTGGGGAAAGGAGACTGGGCTCTCTATTCCCTGTAGGACACTCTGCCGCTGGGGGACAGGACCGACTGTCTCTGCCCCCTGTAACTCCGCCTGCCGCTGGGGAATGGAGACTGGGCTCCCAATTCCCTGTACATCACACGGCCGCTGGGGAATGGAGACTGGGCTCCCAATTCCCAAAAAATCATGCTGCTGCTGGGGGGGCAGGAACAACTACCTCTGCCCCCTGTAACTCAGCCTGCCGCTGGGGAGGGAGGACGTTGCTCTCCTCTCCCTGCATTTCACACTGCCTTCCCGGCATATCACTCTGCTGCTGAGGGGCAGGAACAACTACCTCTGCCCCCTGTAACTCAGCCTGCCGCTGGGGAGGGAGGACGCTGCTCTCCTCTCCCTGCACTTCACACTGCCGCTGGGGAATGGAGACTGGGCTCCCTCTGTCTCGCAACTGTAACTTCCGATGGAGGTCCACCCAACGTGGCAGCTGACCGTCACCTTCTGCCCGGTATAGTAGGGTCTTGAACACTAGACTCCTCACGAACTTCACGGATTTCTCAGCTGGATTGGGTCCGAAGAGGTTCAGCCGCAACCACATCATATGGTCAAATTCCTCAACAGAGTATCTGTACTCCACTGCTGGTTCCATCCTGGTGCTTTTAGGGTCACTGTACTGAGACATGCGTTGCCCTTAAGTTGTAAAATCAAAATAAATGGTGTCTCCTGTAGCTGTCCTTCTGGCTGTAGGAACGATCCCGCTGCTTGCCACCAATTGTAATGGATCGTTTCAGCAGACAAGGGGTTAAAATCCGTTTAGGCAATATGCCCCTTTCTGAGAGACAGGCACAGCTACTGCAGAACACCAAACTCCCGAACTGGATACAAAATAGCACTCCAAACTGGAACCTTGCGAATAGCTGCTAGCAGACGAACAGGAAAAGTATACAATCAGCTTACACTCCTGGCAATCAGTCTCTAACAGCGTACAGGGAATCCCCCCAATAACGGGACAAGGCTCCGTGTTGAGGGTCAAGCAGTGGTCTGTGAGTTAAAATGGCCGCTATCTATTGTTCTCACCATGTGCTTCATCCATTGTTCTCACCATGGGAATAGTAAAATCCAAGCAAGTAAGGCAAAGGATACAATCCAGGGACAGAGGGCTCAGTCCCAAGTGCCTTAAGACCCAATAACTTAAGGGACCATAATCCCAGGGCAGGAGGCTGGCAAACAGCCCCCTCCAAAACACAGTGGCGAGGTTGGTTTCGCGTCCATGCAACTGGTCTCAGTGATTGCAAAAATTCTCTAAATCTTGACTCCTTTTTACTGTTTTTAAATGCAATGTTTAAAAAGATTGGGGGTCATCCTTTTTGCTATTATGGGGACTGTTAATGTAGTGGAATTCAAGATCATGGTGGGAAGGCTTGGGGGTTCTCTACACCTCTCCATAGTCTATGCTTTTTCCTCATATTTTTGGGGGGTCAAGGGCAAAACCTACAATCTCTCCCTCCATAATTTACTCAATGCCCCTTCCGTATGTCTCATACACATCCAATGCAGAGCGCCATATACAAGCATAACCAGCCCTCTGTTTAAATATATGGGGCACTAGACACACACAATCGGCAACAGGACTCTTTTCAATAGGCAAGAGTCACAAAGATGGGTCCAACACCTAGTTTTGTGCATGTGTCCTACTAAAGGATTGTTTGTTGTATTAATTTTTAGTTTTTTGTTCCCACTGGCTTAAAAATAAAGGCCATATTGATCTCACCAAGCTCCAGTCCCTTCTGCTCTTCAATTCCTGGTCCCAGTTTAATGCACCACAAAACCTGGAAAAGTCAATCACAGGCTAAGGTGGTCCACCACAAGTGATCGGATAAGTCGATTCGGGACCAGGAAGTGAAGAGCCTTCTGATCTGTAAAATAGCAGGCAACATTTTGAGCTGTTCATATTGGATTGTTTTACATTTGCTTGCAACCAAAGTTTTTAGGAAATTCAAAATTAATTTCATTATTGTAGAATCAATTTGCTCATCTCTACGCATGCTCGCCTCTACATTCTCGATGTCAGATCGGCAGCTGCCCCGTCTGCCATGCAGCAGCGCCTTTCCATGCCACATGTTTTGGCCGGACAACCCCTTTAAGGCTACTTTCACACTACCGTTTTAGTTTTCCGGTATTGAGATCCGTCATAGGGCTTCAGTTTTGTCCCCATTCATTGTCAATGGGGACAAAACTGAACTGAACAGAACAGAATACTCCAAAATGCATTCCGTTCCATTTAGTTGCGTTCCCAGACAGGAGAGCAAACCGCAAAATGTAACATAGTAACATAGTACATAAGGCCGAAAAAAGACATTTGTCCATCCAGTTCGGCCTGTCATCCTGTAAGTTGATCCAGAGGAAGGCAAAAGAAAACTGTGAGGTAGAAGCCAATTTTCCTCACTTTAGGTGAATAAAAAATTCCTTCCCGACTCCAATCAGGCAATCAGAATAATTCCCTGGATCAACGATCCCTCTCTAGTAGCTATATCCTGTAATATTATTACACTCTAGAAATACATGTAGTTTGCTTTCCGTCGTGGGATGCGGAGGAAGACGGATCCGGCATGACCCCCATGGCAAGTCAATGGGGAGTCATGGCAATTCAATTTAGTTTGTGACGGATCCGTCTTGGGTATGTTAAACATAATACAACCGGATCAGTTCATAACAGATGCAGATGGTTGTATTATCAGTAACGGAAGCGTTTTTGCTGAACCCTGCCTGATCAGTAAAAACGCTATTGTGAAAGTAGTCTAAGAAAAACAACATTCCTAGTGAATGTCTTGTACAAGTTAAGGAACCAACCTTACCTAAGACGAAGACAATACAACCAGCCCCTTGAGACCTGAGACCCAGGTGCTGCTGACCTTAAGAATCACAATGCTAATAATATGAGCTCTGGTAAGGCTGTCCTGTTTTCCATAGTTCTTAATTTTAAATATTGCACCATCTTCTCAATTAGTCACTCGGTTATTATGGGCCGGTTGTGCTAACAAGCTAAAAGGAATAAACAGCGATAGCAGTCCCTGGGTCACGCCGCCATGTCAAGTGCTCCTGCAAAGGATGGTGCCTCGCTCCTCGCCACTCGTCTTGTTAATTCTTGTAAGGGCTTTTTATTTTAGGTTTGCGATTCTGCTTTGATTAATCTATAATGTATAATAAATGTGACTAAGTAGAACAATAAACTTGGCTCTATACTCTTTTTTTTTACTTTTTAAAACTTTTTGTAAAGTTTGAACTTTTTTAAAAGCTTCCAGCTGTCCCTCCTGCTTTTGACATTGGATGAAACTTGAATAGATGGACATTGCCAGTGCTTCAATCATTCTGAAAAATTGAGTATGACTATCTGATGTCTCCTCTGATGTCTCTTTTTTTTCATTATAAACAGTAGAAAAATTGCGACAGGTTTTTGGAGAAAAAATGGCGTAATTTGGAAAAATATACAGAACACTGCTATTGTCACACTAAAATATGCTTTTTGCAATGCTTAGTTAGAAACTCTAGAAGCTTTACTCTTTCGTTAGTCTTAGAACATGGGACTGACCATAGAGCCTACAGGGAAATTTCCCAGTGGGCGATGTACAGCGACCCACCCAAGCACTCCTATTGACCGCCAGCCGGGTATATAAAGATCTGATGTTCTCAGCATTGATTAATGTAGAAGCATCAGGTATTTATGTTCCGCAGGTGCCCTCCTGTATTCAACTGTATTGCCTTTCTCAGGACGATGATACGATTTCATACTGTAGCATGGGCGGCAGTATGTTGTGCTGTACTGTGGTATCTGGTACTGCTGGGGCAGTATTTTGTTTAGCACTATGGTATTGCTAGCCCTGCCTACTTCTGTTGTCCCATCTTCTGTCAGTTTGGACCAACCTCCAACATGGGGCCACTTTAAGTTCCCAGTCCGCCCTGCCGGAAAATCACATCTTGTATTATACTCCAGAGCTGCACTCACTACTCTGCTGGTGCAGTCACTGTGTACATACATTACATTACTTATCCTGTACTGATCTTGAGTTACATCCTGTATTATACTCCAGAGCTGCACTCACTATTCTGCTGGTGGAGTCATTGTGTACATGAATTACATTACTTATCCTAGCAAGGGGGGAACTAACTCTCCTTAGGGAGAGAGCACCTTAATCAGTGTGAGGAGACTTATAGGCCATACATGCTTCTCTGGAATTTTGGGAGGGAAGAAATGCAAATGATTTGGTCCTGGCAGTGTCTGATACTGTCCAGATCTTTTCTGAAGCACCGCCTCAGTTTTTTAACACTTCCTAGGTGGCCAAGTCTCTTTCTGGTGTAGTAATTTTTGTATACATTACTTATTGCAATTGTCCAGTGAATACGTCTTGCCCTGAGAAAATATGGCTGATTTTGCTCTAGTAGTGGGATTGATAGAAACAGTAGATTTAATTGGTGGGTGTGAATTTTTACAAATATGCAATGGTCCATGATGATCCCTTATTGTA
This sequence comes from Bufo gargarizans, assembly GCF_014858855.1. NCBI lineage: Eukaryota > Metazoa > Chordata > Amphibia > Anura > Bufonidae > Bufo > Bufo gargarizans. The sequence continues at coordinate 24,713,961 of NC_058087.1, read as the reverse complement.
AATTTTTATGCAATCATATGTTTATGTTACTTTCTTAATAGTGCAATGTTGGCATGTTAGATGAAGGCCGTATACGAAAAGCCCTCGTTCAGGCCTTTTGGACTAAGGGTCTGTAATCTGTGGATCCATTTTGCTTCTTCCTATAGAAGTTTCTGGTCCAAATTGCCACTTCTTGGTCCCAATTTAATTTTAGCCAGTCCCCCAAATTTTAGGACTTCTAAGTTACCACTGTGGGTATATGTAATGTGTCTATACAGTGAGGTGTCCTTTTCTGTGTTGATGGCACTGATATGCCCTGATATTCTCCGTCTGAGTTCCTGTATAGTTTTCTCTACATATAATTTGGGGCAGGTACACGACGCCACATAAATAATACCACTGCTGCGGCAATTGAAGAAATCTCTGATTGTGTATTCACGTCCATCAACTGGGTTCTTGAATTTCTTTATTCTCGGAATATACTTACAAAATGTGCAATTGCCACATGGGAAGGAGCCCACAGTGCTGGATTTTAACCAGTTTCCACTTTTTATTTCTCTTGTAGGTAAAAAACTATGGACAAGTTTGTCCCTGACGTTCTGTCCCCTTCTATATGTGACACTGGGGTATGGTGATAATACCGTATTCAATTCTCCATCGCTGGTGAGTATTTTCCAATGTCTTTTTAAAATTGTCATTATACTGAGACCGTTTGTTACATCATTGCCTTCATACATAAAGGACACCACTGATGTGCAGACCCGAATCAGTAGCATCTCACTATCGGCATCCGCATTCTTAGCTAGCCTGGACGTGGAAGCGCTATATAGCAATATCGAGCATGAATTAGGGATCAAAGCTGTCAAATACTTTCTGGACACTAAGAGCATGTGCTTCCATGAACACAATAATTTTGTCATAAGCTTATTGAGATTTATACTTACCCACAACTACTTCCTGTGTAACGGTACCTTTTACCAGCAGATGAAAGGTACCGCTATGGGGACACCGTGTGCACCAACTTTTGCAAATTTATTTTTGGGGTGGTGGGAGGACACTATTGTTTTTTTCGAGACACTTGCACACTTCACTAGTCACTAGAGTTGAGCGAACACCTGGATGTTCGGGTTCGAGAAGTTCGGCCGAACTTCCCGAAAATGTTCGGGTTCGGGATCCGAACCCGATCCGAACTTCGTCCCGAACCCGAACCCCATTGAAGTCAATGGGGACCCGAACTTTTCGGCACTAAAAAGGCTGTAAAACAGCCCAGGAAAGGGCTAGAGGGCTGCAAAAGGCAGCAACATGTAGGTAAATCTCCTGCAAACAAATTTGGATAGGGAAATTAATTAAAATAAAAATTAAATAAATAAAAATTAACCAAAATCAATTGGACAGAGGTCCCATAGCAGAGAATCTGGCTTCACGTCACCCACCACTGGAACAGTCCATTCTCAGATATTTAGGCCCCGGCACCCAGGCAGAGGAGAGAGGTCCCGTAACAGAGAATCTGTCTTCTTGTCAGCAGAGAATCAGTCTGCATGTCATAGCAGAGAATCAGGCTTCACGTCAGCCACCACTGCAACAGTCCATTGTCATAAATTTAGGCCCAGCACCCAGGCAGAGGAGAGAGGTCCCGTAACAGAGAATCTGTCTTCTTGTCAGCAGAGAATCAGTCTGCATGTCATAGCAGAGAATCAGGCTTCACGTCAGCCACCACTGCAACAGTCCATTGTCATAAATTTAGGCCCAGCACCCAGGCAGAGGAGAGAGGTCCCGTAACAGAGAATCTGGCTTCATGTCAGCAGAGAATCAGTCTGCATGTCATAGCAGAGAATCAGGCTTCACGTCAGCCACCACTGCAACAGTCCATTGTCATAAATTTAGGCCCAGCACCCAGGCAGAGGAGAGAGGTCCCGTAACAGAGAATCTGTCTTCATGTCAGCAGAGAATCAGTCTGCATATCATAGCAGAGAATCAGGCTTCACGTCACCCACCACTGTAAGAGTCCATTTTCATAAATTTAGGCCCAGCACCCAGGCAGAGGAGAGAGGTCCCGTAACAGACAATCTGGCTTCATGTCAGCAGAGAATCAGTCTGCATGTCATAGCAGAGAATCAGGCTTCACGTCAGCCACCACTGCAACAGTCCATTGGCATATATTTAGGCCCAGCACACAGGCAGAGGAGAGAGGTCCCGTAACAGACAATCTGGCTTCATGTCAGCAGAGAATCAGTCTGCATGTCATAGCAGAGAATGAGGCTTCACGTCAGCCACCACTGCAACAGTCCATTGGCATATATTTAGGCCCAGCACCCAGGCAGAGGAGAGAGGTCCCGTAACAGACAATCTGGCTTCATGTCAGCAGAGAATTAGTCTGCATGTCATAGCAGAGAATGAGGCTTCACGTCACCCACCACTGTAAGAGTCCATTTTCATAAGTTTAGGCCCAGCACCCAGGCAGAGGAGAGAGGTCCCGTAACAGAGGATCTGGCTTCATGTCAGCAGAGAATCAGTCTTCATGTCATAGCAGAGAATCAGGCTTCACGTCAGCCACCACTGTAAGAGTCCATTTTCATAAGTTTAGGCCCAGCACCCAGGCAGAGGAGAGAGGTCCCGTAACAGACAATCTGGCTTCATGTCAGCAGAGAATTAGTCTGCATGTCATAGCAGAGAATGAGGCTTCACGTCAGCCACCACTGCAACAGTCCATTGGCATATATTTAGGCCCAGCACCCAGGCAGAGGAGAGAGGTCCCGTAACAGACAATCTGGCTTCATGTCAGCAGAGAATCAGTCTGCATGTCATAGCAGAGAATGAGGCTTCACGTCAGCCTCCACTGCAACAGTCCATTGTCAGATATTTAGGCCCAGCACCCAGGCAGAGGAGAGAGGTCCCGTAACAGAGAATCTGTCTTCATGTCAGCAGAGAATCAGTCTGCATGTCATAGCAGAGAATGAGGCTTCACGTCACCCACCACTGTAAGCAGGGCTGTGGAGTCGGAGTCAGAGTCGAGGAGTCGGAGTCGGAGTCAATTTTGGGTACCTGGAGTCGGAGTCGGCAAAAAATGAACCGACTCCGACTCCGACTCCTACTAAATTTAAATTGGAATAAAAAAATAAAGCAAGTTTAAATGTCCGAATTCATAAACAGTTATAATTAATGACTTCTCTACTGTAAGAATAAAGGCCAATGCATGCAGTGCCTCACGTAACCGCAAAACAAACGCGTTCAGTGATGTGAAGAAGCATGCTTTTCATATGCTTCACTATATGGCACGCAATGCACAATTAGGAGTGGCAATACATATACTTTCCATTGTGTTGTGTTCTGATGTTACAGGGAACACAATGCCCATGGTTTACCTCGCCTCTCACTGATAAGGGATTAAGTAAATATGTGTTTTGCAGGACTAGAGACACTTGTATAAGTGAAGGGAATGGAGGGTCAATAGTTCAAGACTGAAGCTGTAAACCATGGATGTCAAACTCATGGCCCTCCAGATGTTGCAAAACTACAACTCCCATCATTCCCTGATAGCTGTAGTATGCCCAGGCATGATGGAAGTTGTAGTTTTGCAACAGCTGGAGGGCCACGAGTTTGACATCCCTGCTGTAAACCATTGGAAAAACTGCTGTCATTCAGCTAAGGCTATAAAACGTGTAAACTCAGAATGTTATCTTAAACTTTAAACATGACTATGGGATTCTTCTAGGGAAATCATGTTTTAAAATAAATGTCCCTTCTTGGATCCTCCCACTGCCCTGTCTTCAGCAGAAGATCAGCACACAAAGGAGAAGGCAGCAGCTTCTGCCCAACTACCTCTCTGTGCTAGAAGAGCTTAGAAGAACTTCTTTCTTTCCTTCAAGGAATGTATAAAATACATTTGCATATTAAATACAGAGGAGTCGGAGTCGGGGAGTCGGAGTCGGAAGTACAAAAAACTGAGGAGTCGGAGTCGGAGCATTTATCTACCGACTCCACAGCCCTGACTGTAAGAGTCCATTTTCATAAGTTTAGGCCCAGCACCCAGGCAGAGGAGAGAGGTCCCGTAACAGAGGATCTGGCTTCATGTCAGCAGAGAATCAGTCTGCATGTCATAGCAGAGAATCAGGCTTCACGTCACCCAACATTGGAACAGTCCATTGGCATATATTTAGGCCCCGGCACCCAGACAGAGGAGAGGTTCATTCAACTTTGAGTAGCCTCGCAATATAATGGTAAAATTAAAATAAAAATAGGATTGAATGAGGAAGTGCCCTGGAGTCCAATAATATATGGTTAAGGGGAGGTAGTTAATGTCTAATCTGGACAAGGGATGGACAGGTCCTGTGGGATCCATGCCTGGTTCATTTTTATGAACGTCAGCTTGTCCACATTGGCTGTAGACAGGCGGCTGCGTTTGTCTGTAATGACGCCCCCTGCCGTGCTGAATACACGTTCAGACAAAACGCTGGCCGCCGGGCAGGCCAGCACCTCCAAGGCATAAAAGGCTAGCTCTGGCCACGTGGACAATTTAGAGACCCAGAAGTTGAATGGGGCCGAACCATCAGTCAGTACGTGGAGGGGTGTGCACACGTACTGTTCCAACATGTTAGTGAAATGTTGCCTCCTGCTAACACGTTGCGTATCAGGTGGTGGTGCAGTTAGCTGTGGCGTGTTGACAAAAGTTTTCCACATCTCTGCCATGCTAACCCTGCCCTCAGAGGAGCTGGCATTGACACAGCTGCATTGGCGACCTCTTGCTCCTCCTCTGCCTTGGGCTTCCACTTGTTCCCCTGTGACATTTGGGAATGCTCTCAGTAGCGCATCTACCAACGTGCGCTTGTACTCGCGCATCTTCCTATCACGCTCCAGTGCAGGAAGTATGGTGGGCACATTGTCTTTGTAGCGTGGATCCAGCAGGGTGGCAACCCAGTAGTCCGCACAGGTTAAAATGTGGGCAACTCTGCTGTCGTTGCGCAGGCACTGCAGCATGTAGTCGCTCATGTGTGCCAGGCTGCCCAGGGGTAAGGACAAGCTGTCCTCTGTGGGAGGCGTATCGTCATCGTCCTGCCTTTCCCCCCAGCCACGCACCAGTGATGGACCCGAGCTGCGTTGGGTGCCACCCAGCTGTGACCATGCTTCATCCTCATCCTCCTCCACCTCCTCCTCATCCTCGTCCTCCAGTAGTGGGCCCTGGCTGGCCACATTTGTACCTGGCCTCTGCTGTTGCCAAAAACCTCCCTCTGAGTCACTTCGAAGAGACTGGCCTGAAAGTGCTAAAAATGACCCCTCTTCCTCCTCCTCCTCCTCCTGGGCCACCTCCTCTTCCATCATTGCCCTAAGTGTTTTCTCAAGGAGACATAGAAGTGGTATTGTAACGCTGATAACGGCGTCATCGCCACTGGCCATGTTGGTGGAGTACTCGAAACAGCGCAACAGGGCACACAGGTCTCGCATGGAGGCCCAGTCATTGGTGGTGAAGTGGTGCTGTTCTGTAGTGCGACTGACCCGTGCGTGCTGCAGCTGAAACTCCACTATGGCCTGCTGCTGCTCGCACAGTCTGTCCAGCATGTGCAAGGTGGAGTTCCACCTGGTGGGCACGTCGCATATGAGGCGGTGAGCGGGAAGGCCGAAGTTACGCTGTTGCGCAGACAGGCGAGCAGCAGCAGGATGTGAACGCCGGAAGCGCGAACAGACGGCCCGCACTTTATGCAGCAGCTCTGACATGTCGGGGTAGTTGTGTATGAACTTCTGCACCACCAAATTCAGCACATGCGCCAAGCAAGGGATGTGCGTCAAATTGGCTAGTCCCAGAGCTGCAACGAGATTTCGCCCATTATCACACACCACCAGGCCGGGCTTGAGGCTCACCGGCAGCAACCACTCGTCGGTCTGTTGTTCTATACCCCGCCACAACTCCTGTGCGGTGTGGGGCCTGTCCCCCAAACATATGAGTTTCAGAATGGCCTGCTGACGTTTACCCCGGGCTGTGCTGAAGTTGGTGGTGAAGGTATGTGGCTGACTGGATGAGCAGGTGGAAGAAGAGGAGGAGGAAGCCGAGAAGGAGGAGGTGGCAACAGGAGGCAAAGAATGTTGCCCTGCGATCCTTGGCGGCGGAAGGACGTGCGCCAAACAGCTCTCCGCCTGGGGCCCAGCTGCCACTACATTTACCCAGTGTGCAGTTAGGGAGATATAGCGTCCCTGGCCGTGCTTACTGGTCCACGTATCTGTGGTTAGGTGGACCTTGCTACAGATGGCGTTGCGCAGTGCACACTTGATTTTATCGGATACTTGGTTGTGCAGGGAAGGCACGGCTCTCTTGGAGAAGTAGTGGCGGCTGGGAACAACATACTGTGGGACAGCAAGCGACATGAGCTGTTTGAAGCTGTCTGTGTCCACCAGCCTAAATGACAGCATTTCATAGGCCAGTAGTTTAGAAATGCTGGCATTCAGGGCCAGTGATCGAGGGTGGCTAGGTGGGAATTTACGCTTTCTCTCAAATGTTTGTGAGATGGAGAGCTGAACGCTGCCGTGTGACATGGTTGAGACGCTTGGTGACGGAGGTGCTGGTGGTGGTGTTGGTGGTACATCCCCTGTTTGCTGGGCGGCAGGTGCCAACGTTCCTCCAGAGGCGGAGGAAGAGGCCGAGGCGGCAGCAGCAGAAGAGGCCGAGGCGGCAGCAGCAGAAGAGGTAGCAGGGGGAGCCTGAGTGACTTCCTTGGTTTTAAGGTGTTTACTCCACTGCAGTTCATGCTTTGCATGCAGGTGCCTGGTCATGCAGGTTGTGCTCAGGTTCAGAACGTTAATGCCTCGCTTCAGGCTCTGATGGCACAGCATGCAAACCACTCGGGTCTTGTCGTCAGCACATTGTTTGAAGAAGTGCCATGCCAGGGAACTCCTTGAAGCTGCCTTTGGGGTGCTCGGTCCCAGATGGCGGCGGGCAGTAGCAGGCGGAGTCTCTTGGCGGCGGGTGTTCTGCTTTTGCCCACTGCTCCCTCTTTTGCTACGCTGTTGGCTCGGTCTCACCACTGCCTCTTCCTCCGAACTGTGAAAGTCAGTGGCACGACCTTCATTCCATGTGGGGTCTAGGACCTCATCGTCCCCTGCATCATCTTCCACCCAGTCTTGATCCCTGACCTCCTGTTCAGTCTGCACACTGCAGAAAGACGCAGCAGTTGGCACCTGTGTTTCGTCATCATCAGAGACATGCTGAGGTGGTATTCCCATGTCCTCATCATCAGGAAACATAAGTGGTTGTGCGTCAGTGCATTCTATGTCTTTCACCGCTGGGGAAGGGCTAGGTGGATGCCCTTGGGAAACCCTGCCAGCGGAGTCTTCAAACAGCATAAGAGACTGCTGCATAACTTGAGGCTGAGACAGTTTCCCTGGTATGCATGGGGGTGATGTGACAGACTGATGGGGTTGGTTTTCAGGCGCCATCTGTGCGCTTTCTGCAGAAGACTGGGTGGGAGATAATGTGAACGTGCTGGATCCACTGTCGGCCACCCAATTGACTAATGCCTGTACCTGCTCAGGCCTTACCATCCTTAGAACGGCATTGGGCCCCACCATATATCGCTGTAAATTCTGGCGGCTACTGGGACCTGAGGTAGTTGGTACACTAGGACGTGTGGATGTGGCAGAACGGCCACGTCCTCTCCCAGCACCAGAGGGTCCACTAACACCACCACGACCATGTCCACGTCCGCGTCCCTTACTAGATGTTTTCCTCATTGTTATGGTTCACCACAACAACAAAAATATTATTTGGCCCAATGTATTGTATTCAAATTCAGCGGGATATAAATTTGAGGCCTAGTATTTAGGCGCTGGGTGACCGGTATGGATTTACTAACAGAATTGGACTTGGATATGCACAGTAGCGTGTGTGTGAAGTTATTCTGAATGTCCCTATGTGCACCTTGAATATTATATACCCTTTTAGGGATAGATTTCAAATAGCTCTGATACAGCAGAAACCACTAAATTATGAAATTGCTAAATTGGGAATTGTATTTCAACCCAGAACAAAAAATGTGCTTTGACGGACACTAAATAACTTTCCCAGCCACAACAGGACAGCGGTAATGACAGATTTAGCGGGATATAAATTTGAGGCCTAGTATTTAGGCGCTGGGTGACAGGTATGGATTTAGTGACAGAATTAGACTGGGATATGGCCAAAAAATAACCACACTATTGCTGGTTAAATGCACTTGGTGACGGGCGCAGCTTGCCCCTGATGTAGTATATGGCCAAAAAATGAACAGACTATTGCTGGTTAAATGCACTTGGTGTGATAGCTTGACCAACCACACTACTGAGGGTTAAAAGCACTTGGTGACGGGCGCAGCTTGCCCCTGATGTAGTATATGGCCAAAAAATGAACAGACTATTGCTGGTTAAATGCACTTGGTGTGACAGCTTCACCCTGATGTAGGCTTTAGCCAAAAAACAACCACACCATTGAGGGTTAAATGCACTTGGTCGCAGCTTGTGCTGGCGCACCACAAGACACAAAATGGCCGCCGATCACCCCAGAAAAAAGTGACTGACAAACGGTCTGGGCAGCCTAAAAACAGTGAGCAATTGAGTATCAGCAGCTCAATGACCCACAGCTGCAGATCGATCAATAATCAAGTCCTTTGGAGGAGTTAATCTGCCTAATCTCGCCCTACTGTCGCAGCCGCAACCTCTCCCTACGCTAATCAGAGCAGAGTGACGGGCGGCGCTATGTGACTCCAGCTTAAATAGAGGCTGGGTCACATGGTGCTCTGGCCAATCACAGCCATGCCAATAGTAGGCATGGCTGTGATGGCCTCTTGGGGCAAGTAGTATGACGCTTGTTGATTGGCTGCTTTGCAGCCTTTCAAAAAGCGCCAAGAAAGCGTCACAAAAGCGCCAAGAAAGCGACGAACACCGAACCCGAACCCGGACTTTTACGAAAATGTCCGGGTTCGGGTCCGTGTCACGGACACCCCAAAATTCGGTACGAACCCGAACTATACAGTTCGAGTTCGCTCATCCCTACTAGTCACATATTATTTTGGGGTAGATTCATTGATGATGTTTTGTTATTTTGGGTGGGCGACAAGCAGGAGTTTATTGAGTTTGTTATTGCACTTAATCACAATGACATAGGGATGCACTTTAATTTCGAAATTCCCCCAGACAAAATCTGTTTCTTGGATCCAATAATCCAAAAAGGAGAAATGGGCCAAATTTTAACAGAGATTTACCGTAAACCCATGCTTTATAAAAGGGAGAGACACCGCGCTGAGCCTAATTTACCTGACCCTTATTAACCTCTTGTTCTGATCGTGTAAAGCCTATCCACCTCAGTTTTTAAAAAACAGGATTACCTTGGTTCTGATGTGTGGGATTACCGTAAACCGACTTCTACAAACAGTCTCCTCCACTGTTCTAGTTGGCATCCAACTACATTGAAAAAAGGAAATACCAGTGGGACAATATTTGAGAGCGAGGAGAAATTGTAACACCGAGAGGCCTTCTAAAAAGAGGAGGATGAGCTCTTTAAACGGTTAGAGCGAGAGGGTATCGGAAAAGTCTAAAAAGGGCATTTAGTCATGCAAAAAATGTGAAAAGAGAGGATTTATTATCCCAAAAATACAAAAATGATCTTACGCAGGATACCAAAAAGATAAGGTGCATCGGAACCTATGACTGTAATCATCAACAAATAATGACAATTTTAAAAAGACATTGGAAAATACTCACCAGCGATGGAGAATTGAATACGGTATTATCACCATACCCCAGTGTCACATATAGAAGGGGACAGAACATCAGGGACAAACTTGTCCATAGTTTTTTACCTACAAGAGAAATAAAAAGTGGAAACTGGTTAAATTCCAGCACCGTGGGCTCCTTCCCATGTGGCAATTGCACATTTTGTAAGTATATTCCGAGAATAAAGAAATTCAAGAACCCAGCTGATGGACGTGAATACACAATCAGAGATTTCTTCAATTGCCGCAGCAGTGGTATTATTTATGTGGCGTCGTGTACCTGCCCCAAATTATATGTAGGGAAAACTATACATGAACTCAGATGGAGAATATCAGGGCATATCAGTGCCATCAACACAGAAAAGGACACCTCACTGTATAGACACATTACATATACCCACAGTGGTAACTTAGAAGTCCTAAAATTTTGGGGACTGGCTAAAATTAAATTGGGACCAAGAAGTGTCAATTTGGACCAGAAACTTCTACAGGAAGAAGCAAAATGGATCCACAGATTACAGACCCTTAGTCCAAAAGGCCTGAACGAGGGCTTTTCGTATACGGCCTTCATCTAACATGCCAACATTGCACTATTAAGAAAGTAACATAAACATATGATTCCATAAAAATTCACAATAAGGGATCCTCATGGACCATTGCATATTTGCAGAAATTCACACCCACCAATTAAATCTACACTTTCTATCAATCCCACTACTAGAGCAAAATCAGCCATATTTTCTCAGGGCAAGAGGTATTGCAATAAGTAATATATACAAAAATTACTACACCAGAAAGAGACTTGGCCACCTAGGAAGTGTTAAAAAAAGATCTGGACAGTATCAGACACTGCCAGGACCAAATCTGTCCAACCCCCCCCCCCTTTTCTCCCAAAAACATCTAAATACCCCACTACTGATAGTAACAAGTAAGTATATGAGTATGCAGAGTGTTAAGCATGAAGTATAGAGTGATGAGTAATATACCAAACAACTAAAAAGAGCATGTTAGCTCACATATAGGGGGTAGATTTGTCATGAGAGTCTAGTGCTAAGGATCTAGAACCATCATGGGTTGTTGTCAATCCTATCCAGGATGACAGATAAATGTAGAGGGAGGAGGCGCTTGAGGTCTGTTCAGTGTTATGGACGGCAGACACAAGTGGAGGGGAGGAGATACTAACTTTAGGAGGAGGAGTCTGAGGTCCGTTCGGTGTGATGGACGGCCGACGCGAGTGGAGGGGAGGAGATACTAACTTTAGGAGGAGGAGTCTGAGGTCCGTTCGGTGTGATGGACGGCCGACGCGAGTGGAGGGGAGGAGACACCAACGTCGTAGAGCCGGTGACCTGTCAAGGAGAAGTGAGCGTGCAACACACCAGACCTGCAGGGTATAGCGAAGTGAGGTCACGGTTATGGGCAATCAAGGGTTACTCACTGTATTGGAGAACCCTGGGCAGGCATGTGGCAGTGAAGGAGAGGTAGACACGGTTCCTCTGGGGCACACTCTGTATGGAGGGACCAGGCCTGATGGTGGATGAGGTGCCCTGGATGTTACGGGTATTTTGAGTGCCTGGGGCAAGGTCCCTTTAAGGTTCGTGACGCCAGTGCCTTTGACGGTGGCACACCGGTTGATAGTTGGAATAAGTGAGGTACACAGGTGGTATAGTGAACCAAACGTTGCTTTACTAAACAGTCCAACTTTGTACATCAGATGGTAACACAGTCTCTTAGTTCACAGCTTCACAAGTAGGCTTACTCCACAAAATGGCAGGTATTAATTATGCAAGATACTCAGAGGGTAAATCCACAATGCACTCAGAATCAGGTTGTACCTTTCCTTAGAAATAGTGTACACTGTTCTTTCTAGAACTCCTGTCTGGCTTTCTATCCCAAGGCCCGGATGCCTAAATGGTGGCTTAAATCCTTGGTAAATATATCTTCCTCTGGTATTAATTAAATCCTTGCTTTACTTTCTAATGCATCTGCCCATCAGGGTTACTTATCTTTCCCTGGGATGTCCTTACTTGTCTGAGTTCCATCCTGTATTATACTCCAGAGCTGCACTCACTATTCTGCTGGTGCAGTCACTGTGTACATACATTACTTATCCTGTATTGATCCTGAGTTTTACAGCAAGACACGGAGGCTCCTATTGCTATCTCTTCCTTTACTGTCCACCAATAGCAGCAAAGAAAATGTACATAATGAACAATGTAACCATAGAAACCATAGTCCCACCCCTGTCAGCCCCTATAACAGGCAGCTCCTCCTCTGGGTCTTCCTCTTTCTTTGCTGCTGCCACCAGATAAGTGCTGCAATTTTGTTCTCTCAGTGTTTTAGTGCTTCAGATCTAGTTGTTATTTACAGGTTTTGGGGCATCATTGTTTTTGTTTGGTATCTTGTTATATTGCGGTGTTATTCCCATATATTTCTGTATTTTTTCCCCTTATCTCATGCTCTGAGGGTTTTATTTTTGGTCTGCTTGCTCTTTTCTTGTGCCCATTTCGGGGGGGTTTCCCCCCACCCGTTATTTTATGTGGCTTATTTCCCCTTATTTGTTTTCTTGTTCTCTGCACGCTGCTTGCGCTTGCCCCTCTTTTCCTCCTTTTACCTGCGCTTGGCGTCCCCTCCTTTCCTCGGCTTCTGGGGCGCCCGGCGCTTCTCTGTGACAGCCGGATCTTCTTTCACCGGCCTTGCCGTATTTTTGCGTGCTCTAGCGAGATCCCGGCGGCCATTTTGGATTTCTGTTCTCTCACCTATCGCGGGATTTCAGCGGCCATCTTCAGTCCCGCCCGGCTGTGCTTCGGATGGGTCGCAGTCTCTCTGTTCTCCTGCTCCTGCTGCATTGCTTTTGGGGTGATTAACCCCTCCCTTCCTTCCCTCTTCAGCGTTAGGTGTTGTGAGTACTGGGAGGGTCCTGTATCCCCCCTTTTCGGCCCTATAGTCTGCTCTGTGGGTGTTATATAGTATATTAGATATTACATCATGTCAGCCTCTGACCAGCCTTCCACCCAGGCCTGCGCACATCCTACTGATGATATGGAGGTTGAGAGGGATGACCCTCATACCCTAGCCCTGCAGCAGTCTGTCTCCAGCGCTATAATGGCTGCTATGGACTCCATGCCCAATATGTTGTCTGCTACCATTTATCAGGCCCTTGCTGCACACCCTCATAGAGAGGCTTTGCAGACTGCCCCTGCTAGGGATCCACCATGTGACGCCATTTATGAGCCTGTTTCACAGGATAATAGAACTGGTGCGCGTACTGCTACGATCACACTAGAGACCCTTGCCGCGCCAGGCAGAAAGGGCGCGTTCGTGGAAATGTGCTAGAGCTCAACCGGGTACTGATTCTGACTCTGATAAGGGTTCAGATTTGGAGGCGTTTGCGGATCACAGTTATCCCTCTGATGAGGATACCCCTGATCTAGGGCCTGATGCCAGGGGCCCCATACTCTTTACTTCCCTAGTCGTCGACTCGGCTTCTCCTGTGGTCGATTTAGCATCTGCTTTGGTAGACCCTTCTGGAGAGCTTATGTTCGACCCAGACACCCTCCACCACCCTTGGTCGGCGGAATGGCTTCCGTTGGACCATGTGGGCAAGTATCTGGAGTCCCGGGTTCGTCACCCGCTGAGTAAAGAAGCTCGTAACAAGCTACGTGCTGAGTGGCCGAGGCCCCTGGTCCCTAACAAGGTCTGTGACACTCCTGTGGTCGACCCTAAAATGACCCAGTTTTTGGCAAAATCTGTCTGGAACCCCCGTAAAGGGTTGGACTCCGCCTTGAGGAGCTGTCAGGACAAGCTCTTTGATGTTTTCGGGCCCCTAACTAAACTGTTAGAATTGGCTGAGGCAGCCAGAGCAGGTGGCTCACAGATAGACCCCGACGAGCTTCAAGGTTGGGCTCAGAGAGCGATTTGTATTGCTGGCAACGCCAATACGTCTTTGGCTATTGAACGGCGTAAGGCCATTCTTTTTAAAATAGACCCCAAGCTGGCTAATCTTGCCCTTACTGAGGCAGGTAAGAATGCGCAGGGGCTGTTGTTCGGTGACTCTTTTATTAAAGATCTGAGCCGATTTGTTGGAGCATTTACGGCCTTTGATAAGGCCCAGTCCTCTATGCGTAGAGTATTTCAGGGACGGGTTTCCACCAGGGCCGGCAGTAGCAGGGGCCGCCTGTCCGGCCGATCCGCCTTTCAGGCCCGTGGCGCGGGCCAAGGCTCCTTTCACCAGAGACCTCCTTTCCAGGATTAAAGAAGCTCCTCGCCTTTCTTCCCGGCCAGAGGCGGCAATTGGCGTTCCAGGTCCTTCCGTGGGAACCCCAACTCCAGGAGACCCTTTGGTAAGTCTTCCCGCTGCGGGGGATTTTTCGGTCCTTTGCATCGGGGGCAGACTCCGTCTTTTTTTCCATGCCTGGTTAGACATTACTTCTGACCCGTGGGTCTTGTCCACAGTCAAGGGTTTCCAGATCGAGCTTATAGACTCCCCATACCACCTCCCTCCTCCCCCTCCTTTCGCACTGTTGAGACCCGATTGCTCTCTGCTAGACCTAGAGCTCGTGTAGCTTTCCCACAAGCGTGCGATAGAACAGGCTCCTCCTTTTCACAGGAGGGTCCTCAGCAATATCTTTTTGGTTCAGAAGAAGGGCGGTCAGATGCGCCCGGTTATAAACTTTCGGTCTCTGAATTCCATAGTGCGCTATCGCCACTTCAAGATGGAAGGGATTCACCTCCTCAGGGACTTGCTTCTGCCGGGAAATTGGATGGTGAATATGGACCTCAAGGATGGTTACCTGATGGTGCCAATCGCTCCTCAGTCCAGAGACCTTCTCTGTTTTCTATGGGGAGGGGAGACTTGGTGGTTCACTTGCCTTCCTTTCTACCTGTCTTCCACTCCTTGGTGCTTCACCAAACTGATGCGTCCGGCCATGTCTTGGCTTCACAGTCGGGGCGTACGTTTAATTGTATATCTGGACGATATTCTTATCATGCATCATTCCAGGTTGACCTTGCTGGAACATCTGGGCTGGACGTCGGATCTACTTTCATGCCTCGGTTTTCTCCTCAATCTGGAGTCGTGCCTGACCCCTCTACAGAGGATGGAATTTCTGGGGTTCACAGTGGATTCAGTGTCCGAATCCCTCAGCCTCCCTACGTCGAAGCTGCGCTCAATTCAGAAGGAATTACAACACGCCCTGTCTGCCCCTCAGTTGACCTTGCGACACCTAGTCCGCATCATTGGCCTGCTTGCCTCCTCCATCCAGGCAGTGTTTCCGGCCCCGCTGCATTATCGCGCCCTGCAACGCCTGAAGATCGCGCACCTTCGTTCAGGTGCGGCATTTGCGGATACGGTGACCCTGGATTCGGAAGCCAGGGAAGAACTCCACTGGTGGATCGACAACCTGGAGGCGTGGAATGGCAAGGCGATTTTTCGGCCTTCAACCGGAGATTACGGTAGAATCGAATGCGAGCCTACAGGACTAGGGAGCCCACTGCAACGGTGTCTCCACGGGCGTCCGCTGGATGACGGACGAGACGCGTCTTCACATCAACATGCTGGAACTGCTGGCCGGATCCTTTGCCATTCGGAGCTTTACCAATGGGATGGCTCATGCCTGCATCCTCCTGCGTATGGACAATGTTTCTGCTGTCCGTTACATCAACCATTTGGGTGGTACCCAATCGACGACTCTGGCTCGGCTTGCGAAGGAGTTTTGGTCCTATTGCCTGTCCAAGGATATCGTGGTCCAGGTGGAATACCTTCCCGGCCTCCACAACACTCAGGCGGACCGGAGTTCCCATTGTTTTACAGACGGCAGCGATTGGAGGCTGTCCCCGAAGATATTCTCTGAGATTTCAGATGTCTGTGGTTCCATTCACCGTGGACCTGTTTGCTTCGCGACTCAATGTGCAGCTTCCTCGCTTCTTCAGCTGGCGCCCGGATCCTGAAGCGTAGGCCGTGGACACGTTTCTGCAGGATTGGTCGAGGTCTTTTCTATATGCGTTTCCTCCATTTGTGATGATTCCGAGGATGCTGCTTCAAGTTCGTCGCCAGAGGGCCGAATTGATGGTGGTGGTCCCTTTTTGGGGGACTCAGAGTTCGTTCCCGGCTCTGCTGGAGCTCCTTGTGGACGTACCCTTTCTTCTCCCAGACCACGTGGATCTTCTTCGCGATCCCAGGGGTTGAGTCATCCGCTTCTGCTAGAAGGATCTCATAAACAAAAGTCCCTTTTAGAGACCCTCGGGATATTTATATATATATGGCGATGGTCTAATGAGACCTTGAATCCCTGTAGGGGTCCCTAACTGATATTAAAACTTATATCTTTAATGGTTATTAATTAAAAATTTGAAACGAAAAAGAAAAAACACGCTCAGAAGAACAGTTATTTAAAATTATGCTAGAAGGATCCCTACAGCTGCTGGCGTGCCGAATCTCAGGATCCCTGGAGAGGTCGAGGGCGTTTCGGATGCAACTAGACGCCTCCTGAACAATGCATGGGCTCCCGGCACCAGAAAATCTTATCGGGCAGCCTGGGGATCTTGGTCTAATTGGTGCTTGGAACGGGACGTGGATCCCATTTCGGCACCTGTGAGTCATTTGTTACAATTTCTTACTTCCTTGTTTGAGGACGGAAAAGCTTATAGAACTATCAACCTTTTTCGGTCGGCTATTTCTTCTACTCATCAGGGCTTTGAGGGTACGCCTGCGGGCCAACACCCTTTGGTTTGTCGCTTGCTTCGTGGCTCCCGCCTTGCTCCTCCTCCGCGTCCTCGGTTTGCGACCACTTGGGACGTCTCTTTGGTTTTGTAGTTTTTGGCTGCTTGGCCCAGCAATCCGGATCTTTCATTGAGACAATTATCTGCCAAGTTGCTGGTGCTTTTCTGTCTTATTTCCTGTAAACGGGTGTCTGATGTTCGCGCTCTGGATCATGACGCCAGATCCTTCACCCCAGAAGGCGTCTCCTTCAATATCTCTAGACGCACCAAGACTCACATCAGGGAAGTTTCATATCCTAGTTTCCCGTCCTCTCCGGCTCTCTGTCCGGTGGCTTGCTTGCGGGAATAAGAATCCCAGACGAGGGCTTATCACTCTCCCTTGGTCCCACAGCTTTTTCTTTCTATTCGCCATCACTTTGGGCCGGTCTCCAGTCTGACTTTGGATCGTTGGATGAAGTGGGTTATGTCCCTTGCTGGAATAGATATTTCTATCTTTACGGCGCATTCAGTGAGGGGTGCATCTGCCACCTCTTTGGCAATTTCGGGGGCACGTCTGGGGGACATATTATGTCTGGCTGACTGGTCTAGGGTCACGACGATCAGGGAGTATTATTTTCGTCCTCCTCCTCATATATTTGCTTCTGTGATTGCCCAGCTTTGAACTAGCAATAGGAGCCTCCGTGTCTTGATGTAAAACTTATTGATTTTCCTAGTCTACGACGTAAAGTCATAGTTTTATTAAAGACACGGAGGCGAGTATTGCCCACCCTGGTTTGCGGCCCACCCATTTACCTATATATTCGGAGGAGGTTTGGTTTTGCCGGTGTTTATATATTTATTTAATGTTATTATTTCATTGATGGTTTTATGGTTCATTGCTGTTTATCGACTGCCTGACTTGATTTGTTCCAGCCTGGTATTTACACTTGCCATGTTCTTTATTTTCTTTTCAGGTTGAGATGCCGCTGACGTCTAGCATCTACGTTTTTCTTCAGGAGTGTTAGCCATGTTGGCTTCGGTTGTGCGGTTCGGTTGGAGCTGTGATGTTTCGCTTCCAGTTTCCGGTTCTAGTTAACGGTTCCAGTTGGTTTCCAGTGATGGTGTCAGGTGTCCAAAGAAAGAGGAAGACCCAGAGGAGGAGCTGCCTGTTATAGGGGCAGTCTGGGGAGGGACTATGGTTTCTATGGTTACATTGTTCATTATGTAAATTTTCTTTGCTGCTATTGGTGGACAGTAAAGGAAGAGATAGCAATACTCGCCTCCGTGTCTTTAATAAAACAATGACTTTACGTCGTAGACTAGGAAAATCAATAAGTTACATACTGTATTATACTCCAGAGCTGCACTCACTATTCTGCTGGTGGAGTCACTGTGTATATACATAATCTTGTACTGATCCTGAGTTACATTCTGTATTATACTTCAGAGCTGCTCTCACTATTCTGCAGGCTTCAGAGCTGAAATCCCTCAACTTCACCTGCAGGCTGTGTGTCTGTACAGAGCTTGCTTTAATCATTTACATTCTGGTAAGTGGCCCAGTTGAAAGATTCAAAGTTCTCTAACCTTCCACCAAGATGACTCTTGCTTTTGGAAAGCCTCACGCATGATTAGAAGCCCCACCCCATGTGACTCAAAAAAGCAACTTCCCCCCTCATAGCAGAAGTGTTTGTGTGGTGGGGGCTGGGATCTTGGCTGCAGGCAGGGAGAAGAGGATTAGATTACAGTGGATCAATGTAAGGCTCTGCTCACATTTAGACCTATATGTTTAGTTACCATATAGAAGTATAGGAACCAAAGTTTCATCCTTGGACAATTCCTTTTGGGAAAAGGAGTCCGCTGACTGTCACCTCAGGGTGTCGTGGTACTCAGGGGCGTAGCTTAAGGCTCATGGGCCCTGGTGCAAGAGTTAGACTTGGGGCCCCCCTTCCCTCAGTGCTTTGTGTGTCTTCTTATGCAGCACAAGGGTATTTGGGCCCCCTCAGGCTCCTGGGCCCGGTAGCGACTGCTACCTCTGCACCCCCTATAGCTACGCCCCTGGTGGTACTGTTAAAGATGCTCTCAATCAGAGCCAAATGCATTTGCTCTACTGCTCCAAATTGTCTTAATCCTAGGATTTTACATGCATGGACAGTAGTGATGAGCGGCAGGGGTCATATTCGAATTTGTGATATTTAGCAAATATTTTGTAGAATATTTGTCATATATTCGCGAATTCGTATATTCGTTATATTCTACATTCTTTTTTTTATGCGAAAATCGGCAAGGTAATGATCCTGTAATATGCGAATATTGCGCGCTCAATACAGGCGTGGGTCAAAAACAAATATATAGCACTATAGAATATAAAATATTTTTTTCCATCTGAACACATGATTTCTCCCTGCTTCTTGCTTGTGGGGCAATGAGTCATTGTCCCACAAGCAACTTAAGCAGGGAGGAATCATGACTTCAGATGGAAAAAAATGTGTGCGCATCCTAAATATCAGTGACATTCATTCAGTGTCATTTTTTATTACCTCCTATATAACGTTTGTGCAACCATTGAGCAGGCACCTGGGGCAAATGCGCCGGGGCCCCCGTGTAGGCGATCGCAGCAAACCACAGGTCAATTCAGGCCTGCGGTTTGCTGTGTTTCCGGGTTATTCGGATCTCTGAGGACCCGATAACCCGGAACAGGATGGTGATCGGTGGTGTGATTTTACCCCACCAATCACCATCCTGCGATCCTGAGTGGTGATGGTGACATCACCTCTCAGGATCGCTTCTGATTGGTAGGAGGGTGGGTCGGCAAGAGATTCAAATGATAGCAGCGTTGCTCTCCTCCTCCTTTTGTGCTGCCTGCACTTGTGATCTGAGCCAGCATCTGTGCCCCAGCACCCATCCTTGCCCCAGCACCCCCCATCTTATCTGCAGGTAATTAGGGAAAGTATAGGGAAAGGTTGGGCTAGGCAGGGATATAAAAGGGAAAGTTAGTGGTAAAAAAAAGTTGGATTGCATCACCCTAAGTAGGGTGTCTTGGGTCCACAGCACAGCTGTGTGACCCTAGACCCCCCAGGGGTGCTGCTGCTTGCCAACTTTTTTGGGGCGCAGGCATTTTCATTTATTTTTTTTTGCATACGCGGACTGCGGCCGGCACTCTTAGCGTCCGGCCGCTGTTAGAGCATCGCACACCCCACCACTGATCAACTTTGGATGGTTGATCAGCGGTTTTGAATATTTTTTTTTACTTTTTTTCAATTTTTTTCCCCTTTTTTTAGTTAGTCTTTTTTTTTCTGTTAGTTTTAGGGATAAAGTATGTGAACACCCGTGCCCCCACACACACGCACACCAAATAAAGATTTACACACACGCACATACACACGCAGACACACACTCCTCTATGGCCCGCCGGACGTTCTCAGCCGAGAAGGTATACACCCAGCTTACCTCCGACTCCGAGAGTCCCAGTGAGGAAGATGATGACCCCACTTTCCTGTTGTCATCCGCGTCCTCCTCATCATCTAGCGATGATGATGAGCCCCCAAGGTGGCGGAGCATGGGGATCGCCATGCTAGGGACCCTGTGGTCCACCCTAGTACGAGCAGCGCTGGGGCTCGTACTAGTTTTCCAGCCCACCAGTTACAGTTGCAAGAAAAAGTATGTGAACCCTTTGAAATGATATGGATTTCTGCACAAATGGGTCATAAAATGTGATCTGATCTTCATCTAAGTCACAACAATAGACAATCACAGTCTGCTTAAACTAATAACACACAAAGAATTAAATGTTACCATGTTTTTATTGAACACACCATGTAACCATTCACAGTGCAGGTGGGAAAAGTATGTGAACCCTTGGATTTAATAACTGGTTGAACCTCCTTTGGCAGCAATAACTTCAATCAAACGTTTCCTGTAGTTGCAGATCAGACGTGCACAATGGTCAGGAGTAATTCTTGACCATTCCTCTTTACTGTTTCAGTTTAGCAATATTCTTGGGATGTCTGGTGTGAATCGCTTTTTTGAGGTCATGCCACAGCATCTCAGTCAGGTTGAGGTCAGGACTCTGACTGGGCCACTCCAGAAGGTGTATTTTCTTCTGTTTAAGCCATTATGTTGTTGATTTACTTCTATGCTTTGGGTTGTTGTCCTGTTGCAACACCCATCTTCTGTTGAGCTTCAGCTGGAGGACAGATGGCCTTAAGTTCTCCTGCAAAATGTCTTGATAAACTTGGGAATTAATTTTTCATTCGATGATAGCAATCCGTCCAGGCCCTGACACAGCAAAGCAGCCCCAAATACTTCACAGTTGGGATGAGGTTTTGATGTTGGTGTGCTGTGCCTCTTTTTCTCCACACATAGTGTTGTGTGTTTCTTCCGAACAACTCAACTTTGGCTTTATCTGTCCACAGAATATGTTGCCATTACTGCTGTGGAACATCCAGGTGCTCTTGTGCAAACTGTAAATGTGCAGCAATGTTTTTTTTGGACATCAGTGGCTTCCTCTGTAGTATCCTCCCATGAAATCCATTTTTGTTTAGTGTTTTACGCATCGTAGATTCACTAACAGGGATGTTAGCATATGCCAGAGACTTTTGTAAGTCTTTAGCTGACACTCTAGGATTCTTCTTGTCATTGAGCAGTCTGCGCTGTGCTCTTGCAGTCATCTTTACAGGACGGCCACTCCTAGGGAGAGTAGCAGCAGTGCTGAACTTTCTCCATTTATAGACAATTTGTCTTATCGTGGACTGATGAACAACAAGGCTTTTGGAGATACTTTTATAACCCTTTCCATTTTTATGCAAGTCAACAATTCTTAATCGTAGGTCTTCTGAGAGCTCTTTTGTGTGAGGCATCATTCACATTAGGCAATGCTTCTTGTGAAAAGCAAACCCAGAACTGGTGTGTTTTTTATAGAGCAGGGCAGCTGTAACCAACACCTCCAATCTCATCTCATTGATTGGACTCCAGTTGGCTGACACCTCACTCAAATTAGCTCGTGAATGTTTACATGGTGTGTTCAATATAAACATGGTAACATTTAATTATTTGTGTGTTTTTAGTTTAGGCAGACTGTGATTATTGTTGTGACTTAGATGAAGATCAGATCACATTTTATGACCCATTTGTGCAGAAATCCATATTATTTCAAAGGGTTCACATACTTTTTCTTGCAACTGTAAATCCACCAGAGCACCCTGCGGGTGAACTTGTCTGGTGTACCCCAGAGCGATATGAGCCGTGATTCCTGATTTTGTAGGCCAATCAGGAATCCAGATTTCCACAGTGGGCTTCACTGAATATGACTTTTTTAGTCATTTTTTCAGTGACCAACTGGTAAATCTAATGGTGGAGCAGACAAACCTGTACGCCCAACAGTTCGTTGCTCAACACCCGGGCTCCTTTTTTGCTAGGCCTGGTGGCTGGACCCCGGTCAGTGTAGCCGAGATGAGGACATTTTGGGGCCTCGTGCTGCATATGGGCCTAGTCAAGAAACCTAGTGTCAGGCATTACTGGAGTGGGGACGTCCTCTACCAGCCCCCACTTTACAGTACGGCCATGACACGCTCCCGGTTTGAGGCCATCCGGAAATGTTTGCATTATTCAGATAATGCAGCATGTCCCCCCCCAAGGTGATCCTGCCTATGACGGTCTGTATAAGATATGGCCGGTCATCGATCACTTTGGGGCCAAATTTGTACAGGCCTATGTACCTGTAAGGGAGGTCGCGGTTGATGAGTCTCTCATTGCGTTCAAGGGGAGACTCATTTTCCGCCAGTATGTCCCCTCAAAGCGGGCGAGGTATGGCTTGAAGCTGTACAAACTTTGTGAGAGTACCTCAGGGTACACTTACAAGTTTCGTGAGTACGAGGGGAGAGATTCCCATAGTCAACCCCCAGAATGTCCCCCCACTTTGGGTGTTACCGGGAAACTTGTGTGGGACCTTATGTACCCACTGCTAGATAAGGGTTACCACCTTTACGTGGATAACTTTTATACTAGTATAGCCTTGTTCCAGTTCCTCGCCGCCTGATCCACGTCCGTTTGTGGGACCATGCGGAAAAATCAACGCGACCTCCCTGCCCACCCCCTCCAGGTACCTATCCCCAGGGGTGCGACCCGTGCCCTTACCACTGGAAACCTGTTTCTGGTCAGCTATCAGGACAAGAGGGATGTCCTTGTACTGTCCACAATTCATGGTAACGGCATCACTCCTGTCCCTGTGCGAGGTACCGCGGCAATGGTCCTCAAGCCCGATTCTATCGTCGACTACAATCGGTATATGGGAGGAGTTGATCTCTCTGATCAAGTCCTCAAGCCATATAACACCATGC
This sequence comes from Bufo gargarizans, assembly GCF_014858855.1. Lineage (NCBI taxonomy): Eukaryota > Metazoa > Chordata > Amphibia > Anura > Bufonidae > Bufo > Bufo gargarizans. The sequence goes on along the minus strand of NC_058087.1, from coordinate 24,691,220 downwards.
GCAAAACCATGGTACAAAAAAGTTGCAGTCTACTTGCAGGTTGCCATGTACAACTCTTTTGTGCTGTCCCGGAGCGCTGGCAACACAGGGACATTCCTTCAGTTCTATGAGGCAGTCCTCAAGGCCCTGATCTTTTCGGACCGGGAAAGAGCAGGCCGAAGTACCTCGGGAACTGGAGGCGCCCGGATCGTCCCTGGCCAACACTTTCCAGGTGTGGTCCCCCATACTGGAAAGAAGGGACGATCCCCAAAAAAGTGCAGAGTGTGTCGCAGAAGGGGGATACAGAAGGACACCATTACTCAGTGTGACACGTGCCCCGATCACCTGGGCCTCTGCATTGACGGTTGCTTCAGGGAGTATCACACTTCCATGGAGTACTACATTTATATCCCAATTTAGCCACTATCGGATAAAAAAACTGGTTCTCAGACTTGAGACACCCCAAAAAAACTAAAATAATTAAAAAAAAAGTATACAAATTAGGTATCGCTGCGTCGGTAATATCTCCTCTATAAAAATACCCCATGACCTAACCCCCCAGATTAACATGGTCCAAAAAAATAATATAAAACGGTGCAAAAAAACAACTTTTTTTTGTCAGCTTACATAACAAAAATTTGAATAGCAAGCGATCAAATAGTCATATAGCCCCCAAAATAGTGCCAATAAAACCGTCCTCTCATCCCGCAAAAAATGAGCCCCTACATAAGATAATCGGCTAAAAAGATAATATAGTCTAAAACCTAAATAATTGTAAAAAAGTAGACTTATTAGGTATTGCCACATCCGTAAGAATCTCCTCTATAAAAATACCCCATGACCTGACCCCCCAGATTAACACGGTCAAAAAAACTAAACGGTGCCAAAACAGCTATTTTTGACACTTTTCCATTTCAATCCGTTTTTTCCGGTAACAAAGCAAGGGTTAACAACCAAACAAAACTTAATATTTATTACCCTGATACTGCAGTTTACAGAAACGCCACATTTGTGGTCGTAAACTGCTGTATCACTAAAAGGCAGGGCGCAAAAGGAAAGGACCGACATGGTTTCTGGAAGGCCGATTTTGATGGCCTTTTATATTGACACCATGTCGCTTTTGAAGCCCCCTGATGCACCCCTAGAGTAGAAACTCCCTAAAAGTGACCCCATCTAAGAAACTACACCCCTTAAGGTATTCAAAACTGAGTTTACAAACTTTATTAACCCTTTAGGTGTTCCTCAACAGTTAATGGCAAATGGAGATGAAATTTCAGAATTTCAATTTTTGGTAACCTTACCTCACAAAAATTTTATATAGAGCAACCAAAAATCATTTCTACCCTAAAAATAGTCCCAATAAAACTGCCACCTTATCCCGTAGTTTCCAAAATGGGGTCACTTTTAGAGAGTTTCTACTCCAGGGGTGCATCAGGGGGGTTGAAACAGGACACGGTGTAAATAAACTGGTCCATAAAAATCAGCCCTCCAAAAACCAAACGGCGCTCCATTCCCTCTACGCCCCACCGTGGGGCCGTACAGTAGTGTACGGCCACATATGGGGTGTTTCTGTAAACGGCAGAGTCAGGGCAATAAAGATACAGTCTTGTTTGGCTGTTAACCCTTGCTTTATTAGTGGAAAAAATGGGTTAAAATGGAAAATTTGGCAAAAAAATGAAACTTTCAAATTTCAGCCCCATTTGCCAATAACTATTGTGCAACAGCTGAAGGGTTAACAAAGTTTGTAAAATCAGTTTTGAATACCTTGAGGGGTGTGGTTTCTTAGAAGGGGTCAATTTTAGGGAGTTTATACTCCAGGGGTGCATCGGAGGGTTGAAACAGGACACGGTCTAAATAAACCGGTCCATAAAAATTTGCCCTCCAAAAACCAAACGGCGCTCCTTTCTCTCTACGCCCCGCTGTGTGGCCGTACAGTAGTGTACGGCCACATATGGGGTGTTTCTGTAAACGGTAGAGTCAGGGCAATAAAGATCCAGTCTTGTTTGTCTGTTAACCCTTGCTTTGTTAGTGGAAAAAATTGGTTAAAATTTAAAATTTTGCAAAAAAATGCAATTTTCAAATTTTATCCCCCATTTGCCAATAACTCTTGTGCAACACTTGAGGGGTTAACAAAGTTTGTAAATCAGTTTTGAATACCTTGAGGGGTGTAGTTTTTTAGATGGGATCACTTTTAGGGAGTTTCTACTCTAGGGGTGCATCAGTGGGGCTTCAAATGGGACACGGTGTAAATAAACCAGTCCAGCAAAATCTGCATTCCAAAAACCATATAGTGCACCTTTCCCTCTACACCCTACTGTGTGGCCGTACAGTAGTTTTCGGCCATATATGGGGTATTTCTGTAAACGGCAGAATCAGGGCAATAAAGAGACAGTCTTGTTTGGCTGTTAACCCTTGCTTTGTTAGTGGAAAAAATGGGTTACAATACAAAAAAATGAAATTTTCAAATTTCATCCCCATTTGCCAATAACTCTTGTGCAACACCTAAAGGGTTAACAAAGTTTGTAAAATCAGTTTTGAATACCTTGAGGGGTGTAGTTTCTAGAATGGGGTCATTTTTGGGTGGTTTCTATTATATAAGCCTCACAAAGTGACTTCAGACCTGAACTGGTCTCTAAAAATTGTTTTTTTGAAAATTTCTTACAAATTTCAAGATTTGCTTCCAAACTTCTAAGCCTTGTAACATCCCCAAAATATAAAATATCATTCCCAAACATGAAGTAGACATATGGGGAATGTAAAGTAATAACTATTTTTGTAGGTATTACTATGTATTATAGAAGTAGAGAAATTGAAACTTGTAAATTAGCATTTCTTTTCAAATTTTTTGTAAATTTGGTAATTTTTTATAAATAGAAATTAATTTTTTTTAAATTCATTTTGCCAGTGTCATGAAGTACAATATGTGATGAAAAAACAATCTCAGAATGGCCTGGATAAGTCATTGGGCCAGATTTATCATGACTCTGACAGCTCACTCCACTTTCACATATGGCTAAAGTCAGTTTTAGCCAAGTCAGATTTATGATCGGCCCTTTAAGACTGTAATAAATGTGGTTTGACGGTAGCAGTTTATCCGTCAGTAAGCAGCTTTACGAAAAAGTCGCACGTTTTTATGAAAAAGTCACACGTTTTTATGAAAAAGTCGCATGTTCTATTAAAAAGTCTCATAAGATAAGCATGGACCTCACTGGAGTGAAATTGCGACTTTTTTGCGACTTTTTAAATAGTCCCAATAGTAAATCTGTCTAGAGATTCATTTACATAAGAAAACACGCCCAGAAAACTGGCGAGCATAGTGCAGAGCAGAAAAAAGTCGCAAATTTGTGCGCAGTTTTAGCGTTTGGGACTTTTTTGGGACTTTTTCACTCCATTATTCTTACCTGAGCTAATGATAAATCTGGCCCAAAGTGTTTAAAAGTTATCACCACTTAAAGTGATACTGGTCAGATTTGCAAAAAATGGCCTGGTCCTTAAGGTGAAATAAGGCTGTGTCCATAAGGAGTTAAAGAGGACCTTTCAACAGTTTTGACATAGTCTAATTATGGTATTACCTTGTAGGGCGTCCCCCACTGATGCCATGGGTGTATATATATTTTTTCAACCCCCCCTCCCGTTCGTCCGCTGTGGCCCCCTGATGATTTGGCGCGCTGTATTATAATGAGCATTAAACCCGCAACGCTGTGGTTGCACCAAATTTCTGAAACGGCACACAGCAATAATATATGTGGCGTCAGTGTAGAAGTAGACCGGGGGATGCCTGGTATAGGTTGTCACTTTTGCAAAAGTCGCACATAGTAAATGAGCCATAACTCAGGTCTAATCTCACTTTTAGCTCCTAAACATTGACCACTTTGAAAAGTGGCGAGGAACATGAAATGTCGCAAAATATGACTTGCAACTTTTACGCCACAAAAATGGCATTTGATTTGATAAAGATCTCCTAATATCTATACCCATGAAATGCTTGATTTAAAGAAATCCTGCCTGTGTACAGGTGACATCTCATGACAGAGCAGCCCATCCCCTGGGGGAAGGATAAGACAAATAAATACTTGTACTGAGGAGAAGAAACACAAGAACAGCTCGTTCACTGCTCTCCTCCTCGCTGCTCAGGAAGAACGATGGAGACTGCAATGAGAAGCCTTTTTTCAGATAAAAGCAGATACCTCAAGTCCTTCCGCTTCTTCCTTAAGAATTCCACTGAGCACCAGTGCATGCAGCAGTTTATAGAGACCTGGCTGCCGGATGCCTTCTCCAGGTAAGTCACCCTCACTTTATAGACAGGCAAGTCCCATTATTCTGAGCACCAGATAATATCTAGAGCAGGGATCAGCAACCTTCGACACTCCAGCTGTTGTGAAACTACAACTCCCAGCATGCTCCTTTCAAATCTGTAGGAGTTCAGACAACAGCCAAGCAAGTGTGCATGATGGGAAATGTAGTTTCACAACACCTGGAGTGCCGGAGGTTGCTGATTACTGTTCTAAAGTAACCAGTATATGCAGCACGGACAGTAGCTAGACGGGCTGGGGCTGACTCCATAAGGTTCTGGTTGGTTGTCACAGGTATCTGAAGCCACGCTGACTGCAGAGCATCCCACAGCTGCTGGAGGGGATGTGCTGGGGATCGATAGAGAGAACATAACCATTCAGGTGGCCCCATAGATGCACAGTTGGGTTCAAGTCTGGGGAAGGGGGCCAGGGAAGTACTTGGAAGTCTTGGTCATGTTCTTCCAACCAATATCGGATATTTCTAGCAATGCGACATGTCGCCTTGTCTTGCTGGAAGATCCTATCCACCCCAGGGACAACAATCAGCATGTATGGGTATACGTAATCTGCAAGGATGAATTCCTACCTAAATCGGTTGAGAGTGCCTTACACATGGATAACTGGCCCAGAGAATGCCAGGAAAATCTTCCCCCAAACCATGAAGCTGCCCCCATCAGCTTGTGCTCTTCCAGTAATGGGTGCAGGGTATTTGTTCTCTGATGTTTCTTTCCTGACACGCCAACGTCCATCCGTTCCATGAAGCAGAAAACATGACTCATGGGAGAAGACAACCTTTTACCAATCAGTGGAGGTCTAATTCTGATATTACCATGAAAAATGAAGCCTTTTCTGCAGCTTCGTTATCAGAGGTGCAGTGACCGTCCATCTGCTCTGGATCCCCATACTCAGTAGGGTTCACTGAACTGTTATACACACATCTAGTGGCCCCTGTTCATTTTGGTGGTAAGCTGCTCCACTGTAGCATGTCGGTCCCACGTCTCCATTTTTCAGTCCAGGGCTTGTTTACTTCCTCCCTGTCACGGGCATCGTCACCCGATCCTCTAAAGCCAACCGCTGACTTCAACACCGTTGTGTTTCTTGTAGACAGCAGTTGGCTGAGGAGGATCAGGTGACCATGACCATGCCAGGGAGGAAATAAACAAGCCCGGCACCAGAAGATGGAGACGAAAGAGCAAGTGCAGAGGACCAGAGTGGCGGGGGGTAGGAAAGGCTGATCCTTTCAGTAGGAGAGGCAGGCTGCCGACACCTGTTAGAAATGATGTATTCCCCAATAACCAATATAAACCTTTTCTTTATGGCTGACCCTTACAGAAAATAGGTATCAACAGCTTAGTACCATAGTAAATGGGACTGATGCAATACCAGACACAGCTACTACTAAAAGTATGGTGCTGTGCCAGGTACAATATGAAGTGCTTACTGGAGCACCTTCATCAGCTGATGGCCAGTGGTGCTGAGACTTTGATCCTACTGATCTTAAATGGTTGGCCTATCCTAACACTCGGTCTTCAGTTTTTCTAGTCCAAAATAACACAAGTTATGCCTCTAGGTATTCCTGGATTGTGTATATCAACCAGTATCTGTTTTTCAGTATAGGGGATGGAAAGACGACCATCAATGTCCTTGGAGTAGGAAGTGGATCGGGTAAGATCAATGTTGGTGCCGTAGAGTCATTGTAACATCTGTGTACAGGGTAAAAATTGGAAGACAACATGTAGTAGTGAATATAATGGTCAATGGACAAATGCAGTTACATGGGTTACCAGAAACTGCTGCAAGTGAAAATGTTGGCCCGCCTAAGCGCTAAAATCCTGTTACAAGTAAATTGGACCATAACTTGCACTGCCTAAACCTCAAAAACCCAGAGGATGCACTCTGTGCCTGGACCAAACTGCAAACAGCATCTATATTGACAAAACTATATTGGTAATTGGTCAGCCTGTACCTATCAGAAGTGAATCAGACTGATCGGTAGGGTGATGTCACCACCACTAAGGATAATGCAGAGGGGCAAACAATTCTCCTACACATTTTGAAGGTACACCTCCCTTCATCAGGTGTCTTGTCCCAGCCCGATTTAATTTTTGGCCCCGAGCTTGCCACCAAGTGGGACTAATAGTAAGGAATTTAATAAAATTAGCTCTGTGATTAAGGGATGTTTACCTATCCTATATGACGATGAGATTCTATATAACACATTAAAATCTGGCGTAAAATCGTACCCAGGAGGGCTACTACATTGTCCTGCTCTCTGTCTCCGTCTCTATTCACCTCCAATAGATCAGGGGTTAACAAAAAACAAAGCTGGCTCAGTTACAAGGGGTTCACAAGGTGCGGGGGCAATCCATGCAAAACTTGCAACTATGTGACTCCCTTGCAATCTTTTGAAAATTCGGACCACTCCTGCAGTTTTCCTATTCAAAGTTACATTAATTGTAACACTGCAGGAGTGGTTTACATTATCCGTTGTATCGAATGTGACTTGATGTACATTGGGAGTACAATTCGGAAGTTCAAGAATCGACTCTTGGAGCATCTGAATTATATTAGTAATCCCAATGCATTAAATATCTCCAATGTAGCGAGACATTTTGTGCAAATGCATGCCCGTAAAGTAAAAAGCTTTAATGTTTTTGCAATAGAGAGGGTGTTTGCACCCACGAGAGGGGGTGACCACTGGAAAAAACTCCTCCTAAGGGAGGCGTTTTGGATATTCAGATTAAACAGTAGAGTCCCGGCTGGCTTAAATTTAAAAAGGGAGCTAATGTAAATCTATCAGTAAATTTACAACTCAGGGGGCAATGTATTATACATATTATTTTCCTAGGGGTAACGGATGTAATCCCTTAAGTTAGGAATCCAACGGCGGGATCAAGGTCATATTAGTTATGATATTATATGTTTTTATGTGTAGTGTACTATTCACACTGTGCGGTTTCTCTTTCCCCTTTTTCTAGTCAATATGACGGGACTATAGTTCCCTAGGGGTTAATTGGATCTAGAGCTTCAGCACAATGTGAAATACATCTATCCTGTGATTAGCAGCTTAGATGATGGGTGTGACACATAGTGAGACAACCAATGAAGAATGTGCTCTCCTCCCCCGAATTTTGGAGGGGCGGGCACTGAATGCATTTAAATTTCAGTGTCTCACTATGTGATATTGTTACGACTAAGGGTCAAGTACCCGAAACGCGTCAACTTGTCTCCTGTACCAAGTGGCTGTGTCTGCTGTAAATGAATGTACTAATAAAGAAGAAGTTTTTAAGAGGATCTCTATTTGAATCTGAGACCATTCCTTTTTCAAGTTCCATGCAGACTGCAATGGGGACACTCCCCTAAGGTTTCAGGAGTCGAGAGCATACATTGACCAGGAAGGTGAGCTGGATAATGTGTGTTTGTATCATGAAGAGGATACCACTGATCCATCTGTTTCTGCTGGATTCCCACAGCCTGACCACCAACCAATACGGTTTTGTCAATATAAGCGATGTTTGCAGCTGGAGCAGACATGCAGTGATTGGAATAGGTGCCTTGCAATACTTTAATTTACCTGCAGAGGCACTTTTTTTTGTAAGAAGATTTTACATGATAGATTTTACTGGTTTCTTAGAAACACTTTCTTGTAAATTCCATATTTAGGTGAAATAGACCTAAAAATCTTCTCCAAAATACAAGCTCTATATCCTGGAGTCCCCATCCATACTGATATTGTTGAGCCAAGCCCAGGGCAGCTCCTCAGCTACAAGGGTAAGTGTGTCCTCCCTGCTCCTTATTCTCTGTACTTTGCCCTCGTTTGGTGCCTGTCAAGGAGTCACTTTAGTACCCCAGATATGTGGGTACTACAATTGTATATAGTTATGTATATATTCTTATGTGTTTTGTATGTTATGGCAGTTATTACTAGTAAGGATATGGTTGGCAAAGGTTGACTGGAACATAGCTAACCACCCTGTTCTCCTCCTCTTGGTTGGAGTGGGCTGGTCCTGCTTCCTGCCAGGGGGGAAGTTCCAGAGGAATCTGAGAGTGGAGAGGAAGCACACTGCTGGGCTCCTGCTCCTAAGTGTCATGGTCTTACCTTCGTTTGACATGTGCTGGCGGCCATCTTGGTTTCTGGGTTTCTTGTAGCCTCCCACCCTGCGGCTTCTCCTTCCCACTGGGAGGAGCTGGATGCCTAGCTCATATATATAGAAGGTCTGTGGCTTCAGTTCCTTGCTTGGTCCTCCTGTGTTCACATGCTTCTAAGACTGCTGCTGCTTCTGGTTCCTGATCCTGGCCTCGTCTGACTACCCCGTTGGTTCCTGATCCTGGCTTCGTCTGACTACCCCGTTGGTTCCTGATCCTGGCTTCGTCTGACTACCCCGTTGGTTCCTGATCCTGGCTTCGTCTGACCACCCTCCTGGTTCCTGACCTCTGTCTACGCAAGACCCTGCTTCGGTTTAGCCATCCGTTTGGACTTTTGCTACGGCTTGATTTCCAATAAAGCCTTCTTATTTCCACTCATCTCTGTTGTACGTCTGGTTCATGGTTCCATGACATTAGGACCAAGCCATGAATTCTGACGGTACAGGGCCATCCTCGCTACCTACGCTGGTTGCCAGACTTGATCAGCAGGATCACCTGTTGGGTCGGTTCGCTGTGGCGTTGCAAACCCTGCTTGAACGCACGGCTCATTTCGCTTCCGTTGCCGATGGGTCGGTTGTCGCTCCTGGGCCCGCTCCTACTGCCGCTCCGGTTGTTGCGCCAGAGTCTACCCCGACACCTGTTGCTGCGCCTGCGGTGTCTCGGGGTATGACCGGCTCTGCCCCCCTTCCACAGCGCTTTGGGGGAGAGCCAACTCAGTGCCGAGGTTTCCTTAACCAGGTGGGCATTTATTTCGAGTTGCTGCCACATGCCTTTCCTACTGAGAGATCAAAGGTGGGCTTCTTGATCTCGCTGCTCTCGGACAAGGCCTTGGCCTGGGCCAGCCCTTTATGGGAGAACAACAATCCGGTGGTTGCCGAGTTTTCCGGTTTTGTTGCTTCTCTTCGGAAGGTATTCGATGTGCCGGCTCGTGCTGCCTCTGCTGCGAAGCTCCTTATGTCCATCAGACAGGGTTCACGATCCGTAGCTGAATACGCCATTGAGTTTCGTACCCTGGCAGCAGAGGTGGGCTGGAATAATGAGGCTCTGGTCGCTGCTTTCTCTCATGGTCTCTCGGATGCCTTGAAGGATGAGGTTGCAGCTAAGGACCTACCAGTGGAGCTCGAGTCTCTTATTTCTTTCCTGATTTTGATTGACACCAGACTCAGGGAGAGACCTTCCTTTAAGGAGAGCCTGCGGAGGTCTCCTAACAGATTGGCGCCTACGTTTGCTGTCCCACCCGTGCCTCCCTCTCCTCCCACGCCTCCTGGGGATGACTTGTCTGGGGGTGAACCCATGCAGCGGGGGTTTGCTCGCCTGTCCGAGGGGGAGAGGGTACTCCGGAGACGCGAGGGCCGATGCATGTACTGTGGTCTCGGTGGGCATTTTCGGTTGGCATGTCCGAACCGTCCGGGAGAACGCTCGCACCTGAGGTCCTGTCGGGGGCAGATCTTGGGTGGAGTCTCCTCGTCCCCGGTTTCCCGTGTTGACAAACCACTGATCACGGTTGTCCTCTCCTGGGTCGGGGGCTCGGTGACGACCCAGGCGTTGGTGGACTCTGGTGCTGGTGGTTTGTTCATTGATAGAGTGTTCGTTGCCGCCAATTCCATTCCTCTGCAGCCTCGAGGTTCCCCACTGGCTCTTGAGGCGATAGACGGCAGACCCCTTCTGCCGCCACACGTGACTCATGAGACCCTTCCAGTGGGGATAGCCATTGGTGCCGTTCACAGAGAGTCGGTCTGTCTCCAGGTTATTTCGTCTCCACACTACTCGGTGGTCTTGGGGTACCCCTGGCTCCAGAAGCATAATCCGACTTTCGATTGGAGATCGGTCGAGATCCTCTCGTGGTCACCGCAGTGTGGGGCTAGTTGCATCCATGGGCCTGTCAAGTTGCTGTGTACTTCCTCGGACTCTCTGTTGCCTCCTGAATACGAAGAGTACCGGGATGTATTCGATAAGGTGCGCGCGGTTGCCCTACCTCCGCACCGCCCATACGATTGTGCCATAGAGTTACAATCAGGTGCCGTTCCTCCTCGTGGCAAAGTCTATCCACTGTCGGTAGCGGAGAATGAGGCCATGGAGGAGTACGTGAGGGAGGCGCTTTCACGCGGACACATTCGCAAATCCTCGTCCCCGGCAGGGGCTGGATTTTTCTTTGTGAAAAAGAAGGGCGGCGAGTTGAGGCCTTGCATCGATTACAGGGGTCTCAATCGCATCACGATCAAGAACGCTTACCCGATACCCTTGATTTCCGAGCTGTTCGATCGCCTCAAAGGGGCCACGGTCTTTACCAAACTCGACCTGAGGGCGGCATATAACCTGGTAAGGATCAAGGCGGGCGATGAGTGGAAGACCGCGTTTAACACCAGGACCAGGTCATTATGAATCCTTGGTTATGCCCTTTGGGTTGTGCAATGCGCCCGCAGTCTTCCAGGAATTCATCAACGATGTTTTCCGTGACCTGTTGCAGCAGTGTGTGGTGGTCTATTTGGATGACATCTTGGTATATTCTGAATCCATGGAGGCCCACATTATGGATGTCAGACGAGTGTTGCAACGGTTACGAGAGAACAGGCTGTTCGGTAAGCTTGAGAAATGCGAATTTCACCGATCCCAGGTAACCTTCTTAGGTTACATCATTTCCGCTGAGGGGTTCTCCATGGATCCTGAGAAGGTTTCGGCTGTCTTACAGTGGCCCCAGCCCAGTGGTCTCCGTGCCCTGCAGCGCTTTTTGGGCTTCGCCAATTATTATCGGAAGTTCATCAGGGACTTTTCCATGCTAGCCAAGCCTCTCACGGATCTGACCAGGAAGGGCAGTAATTTCCAGGTCTGGCCGCTCGAGGCCATCCGAGCTTTTGAGGCTCTAAAGTCCGCCTTTGTGTCGGCTCCGATTCTGTCGCATCCCAACCCTGGGTTGCCCTTTGTCCTCGAGGTGGACGCGTCTGAGACGGGACTAGGCGCCCTTCTGTCTCAGCGTAGAACACCAGAGGGTCCTCTGCTTCCCTGTGGGTTTTACTCCCGGAAACTGTCTTCCGCGGAGTGCAACTATCAGATTGGTGACAGGGAGTTATTGGCCATCGTGCAGGCCCTTAAAAAATGGAGGCACTTGCTCGAGGGTTCGGTGGTTCCGGTTCTCATCCTGACGGACCACAAGAATCTGACCTACCTTTCTGAGGCCAAGAGATTGACACCACGTCAGGCCAGATGGGCTCTGTTCTTGTCACGTTTTAATTACGTGGTCTCCTACCTACCCGGTTCCAAGAACATCAGAGCGGATGCCTTATCACGGCAGTACTCCGAGCTGTCTGGGGAGGAGTCGATTCCGACTTCGGTCATACCTCCGAATCAGATCCTGGCCGCCATTCGCACCAGCCTGACCTCTCCCCTGGGTGAGCAGATTTTGGCGGCTCAATCTGGTGCTCCCTCTGGGAGACCCAACGGCAGGTGTTTTGTGCCTGAGGAGTTGCGCACTCGGTTGTTGCGAACCTACCATAACTCCAAGGCCGCGGGGCATCCTGGAAAGAATCAGCTGTCCTGGGCTGTTTCACGTCTGTTCTGGTGGCCTTCTCTACGTTCCGACATCGCCGCATATGTAGCGGCATGCTCCGTTTGTGCCCAGAGTAAGTCCCCTCGGCACCTTCCGTTGGGCCTTTTGCAACCCATAGCCACCGGGGAGCGCCCATGGTCACACCTGGGGATAGATTTCATTGTGGACCTCCCTGCATCCCGAGGCCATACGGTCATTCTCATGATTGTGGACCGGTTTTCCAAAATGTGCCACTGTGTTCCTCTCAAGAAGTTACCCTCTGCACAAGAGTTGGCCACGATTTTCGCCAGGGAGGTCTTCCGGTTGCACGGTTTGCCCAAGGAGATTGTGTCGGATCGGGGGAGTCAGTTTGTGTCCAGGTTCTGGCGCGCCTTTTGCTCCCAGTTGGGGATTCATCTCTCTTTCTCCTCGGCCTACCACCCTCAGTCCAATGGGGCCGCAGAACGATCTAATCAGGCCTTGGAGCAATTCTTTCGTTGCTATGTCTCCGATCACCAAGACAATTGGGTTGACCTCCTGCCTTGGGCTGAGTTTGCCAGGAACACGGCGGTGAACTCTTCCTCTGGGACGTCTCCCTTCATGGCCAATTATGGGTTCCAACCTGCCGTGTTACCGGAGGTATTCTCTCCCCAGGATACTCCGGCTGTGGAGGATCACCTTTCCGTCCTACGTGCTTCTTGGGTACAGATCCAGAGGTCCCTTGAGGTCTCTGCGCAGCGCCAGAGACTCCAGGCTGATCGCAGACGAGCGCCCGCTCCTTCCTACCAGGTCGGAGACCGTGTATGGTTGTCCACCCGCAACCTCAACCTTCGAGTGCCCACTCCCAAGCTGGCGCCTCGCTTTGTTGGTCCCTTCCGAGTGCTTCGCAGGGTAAACCCGGTAGCCTATGCCCTTGCGCTTCCTCCTGGCATGCGGATCTCCAACGTGTTTCATGTCTCCCTGTTGAAGCCGTTGGTGTGTAATCGTTTCACTTCCTCGGTTCCTCGGCCCCGTCCGGTCCAAGTGGGCAATCGTGAGGAATATGAGGTGAGCAATATCCTGGACTCACGCCTGGTCCGCGGTCGGTTGCAGTTTTGGTCCATTGGCGTGGTTATGGTCCAGAGGAGCGTTCCTGGGTTCCCTCCGCAGATGTCCATGCTCCTGCTTTGCTCCGAGCCTTCCACGCACGCTTCCCTCAGAAACCGTTCCTTACTCCACGGAGGAGGGGCCCTTGAGGGGGAGGTACTGTCATGGTCTTACCTTCGTTTGACATGTGCTGGCGGCCATCTTGGTTTCTGGGTTTCTTGTAGCCTCCCACCCTGCGGCTTCTCCTTCCCACTGGGAGGAGCTGGATGCCTAGCTCATATATAGAAGGTCTGTGGCTTCAGTTCCTTGCTTGGTCCTCCTGTGTTCACATGCTTCTAAGACTGCTGCTGCTTCTGGTTCCTGATCCTGGCCTCGTCTGACTACCCCGTTGGTTCCTGATCCTGGCTTCGTCTGACTACCCCGTTGGTTCCTGATCCTGGCTTCGTCTGACTACCCCGTTGGTTCCTGATCCTGGCTTCGTCTGACCACCCTCCTGGTTCCTGACCTCTGTCTACGCAAGACCCTGCTTCGGTTTAGCCATCCGTTTGGACTTTTGCTACGGCTTGATTTCCAATAAAGCGTTCTTATTTCCACTCATCTCTGTTGTACGTCTGGTTCATGGTTCCATGACACTAAGAAGGATTCTCCAAACCGAATAACAGCTAAACACAGCCTCAAGTATATAATTGAGACCTGGCGCGGCGTCACCGGATGTGGTGGCATGCGACTGAGAGGCCAGGCGCCAGTAATGTCCGCCATGTGATAATACCCAGGTGAGCCTTAAATGCAATCAAATACTAGTCCAACAACCAATCAAATGTATCCACCTGACCTATTTATGGATGACCCTCCTCTCTGCCAACCAATACCCCTTGAAAAAGCTGTACGCGAAACGTGCGTTGGGGAGTGGACTGGTGGTATTGCTGCACGATACAATCGAATCAATTGGTCAGTATATATAATGGTTTCCATCATGTGTCAAATACAATTTTGACTATTGTTATTGCCCTAATTTTGATAACCTTGGTGTATATCTTCACACCGGCTTGTGGCAAATTCTGACACATATATACATGTGGATATTTGTGGTGTCTAACAGCTACAGCTTTTGGATACTATATGCCCACTACTCATGACCATTTGGGTATAATTATGCACTTGCACTTTACCTTAGATATATGTATTGGCAGCCCACCATCGGTTCACTTGGTTTTTAACATGTATTGTAACCTGTATGTATTGTCTTATTTGTGACCAGTGCTGATCATGTGTCTTTTGTGATTTTCTTAATAAAATTGAGTATTTTTGTACTATTGCAGTATATTTTCTTTAAATTAAAGTATACTTTACTTATCTTACTCCTTCAATCGGTTATATATAATTGAGAAGACAGACAACAGACTGAACAGTTACAACCAGCATTAAAGGGACACTGACAGGGCCAATAACCATAATTAGCTGTACAATTAGCTCATCAATATTCACTTAGCTGGGCGGCTTCTGCAGTCCCCGACCTTCCGAGATCCGGCGCATGCCCAATAGAAAGCTATGGGCATCGGACTCACTTTCAGCTTCTGCGCATGAGCCCGGCACCCATAGCTTTCTATTGGGCATGTGCCGGATCTCGGAAGGTCGGGGACTGCAGAAGCCGCCCAGCTAAGTGAATATTGATGAGCTGGGCGGCGCTTCAAAAACGGCGGTTGGGATAATGCTGGCTGGGCGCAGGAGAAGCTGAAACCCCGCCCCTTGGGCAGAAAGAACAGTGATTAGTTCAGGTTATAAAACGTGAGTTAACTGTATTCATAATGTGGACAGGGGGGATACTTATATGTTTTTAATGCACATTAGAAGACCTGTGCATGGATATGTACAGCTAATTATGGTTATTGGCCCTGTCAGTGTCCCTTTAAAGACAGAGGTTAGGTGAGGGACTACAGCTAAGACACCCATTGTCTAGAATACTACTAGGCCAGTAATACATAGTGTTAAACTTCAGCCAATCAATCTGCCTCCATCATCCTTACTGGTGCAAGAGAGAAGATTGCACTTAAAATCAGGTGCTATTGAATGTATTTGAAGTTCTACATTGCACTTAGTAAAAGAGACCTTTATACATTTAATTCTGGCCTCATTCTTCACTATTACAAATCCACTAAACCAATCCCAAGGAAGCAATAGCTTGAGGGAGTACACTGTGACACAACACATCATTAGGGCTACTACCACTCCCATTCTCTGCACCAACTCTTCCGGGGCTCGCTGAATCACTTTTCTGTGGACATTGGACACAACAAAACCTTCTCTGGCTGTTTTATGGCAGTAATCTGATTCTGCTCCATGTGTTGCAGAGCGCGTGGCCAAGACCCCGGGACTTGAAAATGTTCATTTTAACTGGATCAACAAAACAGCTTTTGAGTTTGAGGTTCAAGTGAAGGAAGAGACGTCAGAAAGAAAGTATGATTTCATCCATATGATAGAGGTAAGTGTACCGTAGAGATCGCGTATTCTGCGCTGATGAGAGCCAATGAGACAAAAGCCAGGATTTGTATGATTACACTCACTTGTTTCCCATGGTTTATACAGCGCCTACATATTCTGCAGCGCTGTGCAGAGTGGGCGATCACCACATCAGTTCCTATATCCCTGGACATGACTTGTGCACATGTGCCAAATCCCTCCATTTTAAGGAACCAGTACATGCTAATTGCACCTGACCAGCCAATGCCTTAGTGCTCAAGGTTTTCCTCGTCAAGTGAGGCCGGACTGGGGCAGAACTGAGGGGAGGCCAGCATAACGCTGGTTTGGTTGGTGAGGAGTCGGTAAGTGAAAGGGTTAATGGCCCATTAGCTTGGAGGTGGGGGTGTTGTCGGGGTACCTGGTGTGGGTGTGGTTGGAGGTATTAAAAAGTGGTAGTGGGGAGGAGATAGGCGCCATTTTATAAGTAGACAGCAAACTATAGTGTAGTCAGCACTCACCATGTCCATAGAAGCGATGCTGCCCCAGATCAGGATTGAGGCTGAGGCAAGGGGAGTGGGATGGCTGAAGGAGCAATTTAGAGGCCTTCTTCAGGAACCCCCAGTACCGGCGGAGATCCCAGAGCAAGGGGCTAGACGGCGTGGCAAGTACACCTGCTGGCTCGCTTGAGCCTTAACGAAAACCCGCTGGTCAGGCGCCGATTGCGGAGCCCCTCCACAATGGATAGCAGTGCAGCAGGCTTCAGTCAAGTGCTCCCGCCATGGGAGGAATCCTATGCACTGGTGGGCCCCTGAGCAGAGTGGGGAGTCTGCAGCATGGCAGCAGGATCAGGACCAGGGTCTGCGGTCCGTACCAGGTGTCCTGGTTTTGGGAGGTCCGCTCAGCGAGGGAGAGATGCGGCTGTAGGACGGGCTGTGCAGGTGGCTGCCAAGGACGTGCACAGGCCCTATGCTTCCTGGGATAAAGAAGAAGGCCACGCCCCCCCCCCCCCCAAGTGTCAAGAGCCATCTTATCAAGGAACAGAAGTAACGCTAATCGAGAAGAAGCTGGGAGGTCGGACTGCAGGTTCAGTGTGGCAAGTACATCAGCGGAACGGAGATCAGGAGCGGCTGAATACAGGATCAGCGGCTGCGAATTCCACGCGCCTGTGCAGCCCGGTGAGATTGCTTTGGGTCCTCTTCTTTCTATTCTTAGCTGTCCGGGGGTGTCGGGAAGTGGAACGTCTAGGTGAAGTAGGAAGGGGTCTGGGACAACTTTTGGGCAGATTGGCAGGGTGGTAATCGGGTTTAGGGACTGGGGGAGCATCGCCGCTGCCGGCTTGGGGGGTAGTTTCAGGGAGTGGGGCACCTGACACAGGTACGGCTAGTAGGGCAAGTGGTTCAGTGTCGGTACAGACTCAGGTGGGGGAGGGGAGTATGTGGAAATATTTTCCCTACTTCCTTTGGAGAGATTTCATTTGGATAAAGGGAAGAAAGATGAAGGTAGAAAAGAGGAGGAAGAGAAGCAGCGTTATCGCTTGATTCCGCGGACGTTTGCAAACTGGTTGCAGGAGTTTGCAATTTTGGCCAGCGTCATTGGGGAAAAGGCACCGGAATTTTGTTCGGCGCTGTTCTGTTACATGGATGCGGTAGGGGAGGCGTACCGGGTTTACGGGGTACGGGCTGGCTCCGGTATGACAAATAATTTAGGCAGAGAAAGGCGGTACGGCCCAGCATATGTTGGGACCATAAGGATATCGAGCTCTGGTTAAGGGTTACGGCCCTGGTGAGGTCGGGACAGTCCTTTCGGGGGGATGTTGGGGGGTCAGGACATGGCAATTTTGCGGCGGCATCAGCAAAAGGTTTGTGTTTCCTATTTAATGAAGGAAACTGTAAATTTGGCGCAAATTTAAAAAATGAGTGCCCCTCTTGTGGCGGAACTCACGGAGCAAATAGATGCTTTAACGGAGGTCGAGATAAAGGGGGGGCAACATTGGAAAAGGGGCAGACTCCGGTGCGGGTGGAAAAGATGGCGCTGTTTTTAAATAAGTATCAGCATCGGGAGGCGGCAAAGTTATTGGAAGGAGGTTTTAAGTCAATTCCGTCGCAAGGTTCTGTGGTTCACAAGAATTTGAGGTCGGCGCTAATTAACCCTGAGATAGTCTCCGAATAAGTTGGCTAGGGAGGTAATGTTGGAACAAATGGCGGGCCCTCCATTATGGTTCCCAAAAAAAGAGACGAATACGTTTCGACTCATTCATCACCTGTCCTATCCGAAAGGTGCATCGGTCAATGATGTGTTGATCCTGAATTATGTTTGGTGGTTTATACGTCATTGTGGCATAGGTAAGGAATTTGGACCCTGTGAAATTACTAGCAAAAACGGATATTGAGGCGGCGTTTCGCTTGTTACCGGTTTGCATTTGTGTTTACCGAGTGTTTGCATTTATTAGGTTGTTTTTGGGAACAGTGTTATTTCGTGGATAGGTGTTTGCCAATGGGGTGGTCACTGTCGTGTGCCTACTTTGAGACATTTAGTTAATTTCTTGAATGGGTAATAGTTGAGGTGTCCGGGTGTTTATCAGTTATTCATTACTAAGAAGATTTCTTGTGTCTGGGTCCAGCGGGTTCACGGGCAGTCGGATTTTGGGGAGTTCGGGGTTCCATTGGCGGTGTATAAGACGGAGGGGCTGACAACCGAGTTGTGTTTTTTGGGGATTGTTATTGACCCGGAATACATGGAGTGCAGGCTGCCGGAGGATAAATTAAAAAATTTGAGATTAGAAGTCAGCAAGGCAAAACGGGCGGCAAAAATCAGATTAAAGGAGTTACACTCACTGTTGGGCAAGCTTAATTTTGCATGTAGCATTATGCCGATGGGGCGTATTTTTTGCTGGCGATTGCCATCTGCGACTTCTTGGGTTAAAGTACCACATCATTTTATCCGGATGGGAAAAGAGTTGCGGGGGGATTTAGATGTTTGGGTGGGGTTTCTAGAGAGCTATAACGGGAGGATGTTAGTTATGGGTGAAGCTGCTAAAAACGCTGACTTTGAGCTGTTTTTCGATCCGGGACAGATTTCGGGGCATACTGCCATGGGCAATGGTGTGCGGGACAGTGGCCCGACTCTTGGGTTACTAAGGCCTGGGTCAAAACTTTGGGCTGCTGGAGCTTTTTCCTATTGTGATGGCGGTGGTGCTGTGGGAAGATAGGTTTGTGAATAAGAAGGTTTGTTTCCATTGAGATAACATGGGGGTAGTGCAGGCAATAGTTTGTCCGCGTCGTCCCCTCCAGTTGTTAAGCTGTTGCCGTTTTTAGTGCTCAGATGTTTGTCCATAAATGCGTGGATAGTGGCAGTTCACGTTCCGGGAGTTTTTAATTGTATTGCGGATGCCCTTTCTCGTTCTCATTGGGAGCAATTTTGTCAACTGGCGCCAGAGGTGGAGGCCAAGGGGTTGGAGTGTCCAGCTTGTCTGTGGGAAATCTTGGAGGAATGGTAATGGGGCTTGTTTGGGCATCATTGAGTCCTGGCACTTGGGCTGCGTATGGTAAGGCATGGGAGGCCTGGGAGAGGTGGTGTGTGCAGTTAGGAACACAGGAGATGGACAAGGAAATGGCGTTGTTTTGGTCACATCAGGGACGAAGGATGGCCAGTGGCACAGTTAAATAGGTGCGTGGCGGGCTTAGCGTTTGGTTTTTGTTTACAGGGTACTATGGATGTTACAAAAACGTTTCTGGTTCAGCAAGTGTTAAGGGAATGGAGAAGAGATAAACGGGCTGAAGATGTTAGAAGGCCGGTGTCGTTTAAGTTGTTAATAGATATTGGTGCTAAATTGGGGTCAGTTTGTAGGTTACAATGGGAGGTTAGATTATTTAAAGCTGCATTTTCGTTAGCGTTTTTTGGGGCTTTTCAGTTGGGGGAGTTGGTAAGGAGCAGTGTCACTAGGGCAGGGGGTTTGCGGACAGAGGAGGTGGATTTGTATGGGGATAGAGTGGAGATATACATTCACAAATCTAAAACTGACTGAGAGCAGAGGAAGGCAGGTGACTTTGTTTGAGGTTCCGGGATGTATTCATTGTCCGATTAGGTGCTTGCGGGATTATGGAGGGGAGAGTGGTACCGGGACTGGGCCCTTCTTACGGCACGAGGATGGATCATAACAGTCTCAGTTTCAAATCATAGCTATTTTCAAAAGATGCTTGACAGTATTGGGGGTTGATTCTGAGGGATATACAGGGCATTCTTTTAAAATTGGGGGCGGCGACGAAGGCGGCGCGTTTGGGGTTGAGCAAGGAGGTGATAAAGAAAATAGGGCGTTGGGAATCTATTCGATTCTGCTTTTATGTGAGGTTGGGTAGATTGTGAGTTAGTTCTGAAGGGTTTTTGGGTAATATTGCTTTTGTTTTGTTGTTTATTTGCAGGTTCGCAGGCCGCGTTGGTGTGGATAATGGGACACTCGTTCGTGTTTTGGGGGCAATAAGAGCAGACGGGCGGCAATTGGGTTTTGCGCGTTAGGTTGCGGTTTTGCGGTTGGTCGGGATGAGAGGTATGCTTTGGGGTGGGGTGTTGCAGGAGGTGCATAGGTTTGTGCGTTTAGATCGCCCCACAGACGTTTTGGTATTACACGTTGGGGGGAATGATCTTGGGGCTCGGCCGTTCAGGGAGTTAATTAGAGACATCAAATTTGATCTCTTGAGGTTATGGGCTTTGTTTCCGAACATGGTTACGGTGTGGTCGGACATTGTGCCAAGGCAGACTTGGACGGGAGCAAGGTCAGTGGACAGGTTGAATAAGGCCCGCATTAAGGTCAATAGGGTGGTCGGCAGATTTTTGTCTAGGAACAGTACGGTTGCCTTTCGGCATGCTGAGCTGGAAGGAGGAGTGGGTGAATTTTGGAGGGCTGATGGGGTGCACTTTAACGCGGTTGGTATTGATTTATAGGCTTTGGAATCCAGGGTGGTATTGAGATTGTGGAGGAACGTGGAGAATGTGGAGCAAGTTTAAGTGGGTAAAGTTGCGCGTCGTTGACGGTGGGAGGTCCTAGAAGTTGGTCGACATGGTGGTCATTGAGAATGGAATTGGCCCCCACGGGTGGGGCTGGACTCTCATCGGTTAACAGAAATCGAGGCATTAGGCTTCCATCAGTTGGCGCCTCAGAGCTGGCGTTCATCGGCTGGGGGCAAGATGGAGTTGCCAGTTTGTTTTGGTTATTTTATTTCATTTGGGCTTCTAGTACCTCCCTCGTCATTTACTCAGGTTATTGGGGGTTGATGTTAATTTATTCATGTTTTGTTATGTTATTTATTTAATAAAACGGCTGCTGTGGCTGAATTAATTCGAATTCTGCGTCTGGCTCTTATTTGTCAGGGGGCAGCAAGAAGGGTAAGAGGTTAGGAAGACCCCTAGTCACCAATACCCTAGTCATGCCTTTCCTGAGCAATAATGAACTTTAGGCATGTGCAACGTGCTGCCCCCCAGTGCCGATCATGTCCCAGGTTTTTAGAAATGCTGAGTGGTGATGTGGCCTTATTAGTTTTGTTTGTGTAACTGTGCTCCTACCTGGATACTGTTGCCCCCCATAATTAGGCTCCGTAGCAATAAAGGGGAGAATGATAGTTGGTGGAGTAAGAGTCCAAACTTTGTAAATGTTCAACAACTTTACTTGAATAAACTTTATACAGACAATTTGGTTTCTCTCTTGGCTCCAGCAGGTTTTGGCGTAAAATGGCAGGCAAACTTAGATACCTTACTTTCTCTTTCTTTGCTGTGCTAGACTGGCTTTGTTGTGGTAGCTGGACTCTATGACAGTTCTGGTACCTTTGGCTATTGACCCCCTTATAATGCTCTGTATATGTAAGGAGTCAGGGTGCTCTATGAGCTGTTTCCCTTGGGAGACTCCTGATGCAGGAGGGGGGACATTCCCCTCACTACCCCATGACATGACTCGCCTGGTTCCAACTCTTGACTCAACTAACTGTACTATTCTGCAACCACTCCCTTGGTAGGAAGCAGGACTAGCCCAATTCTGCCCAACATGGGGGAAGGGGGATGTAGAGAGAATGCAATAGTAAGTTCCATTCTATCTAAAAATCTCTTTGCCAGATACACTACCACCTGCTGGTGAACCAGGCAAATTGCATGATTAGATGTAATAAAAATACATACGTTACATAGCAATATTATTAAAGCACAGTATAGGAGGACCTGGATTAAATACACATATGACATTATTGGTTAGCCATTCGGGACAGTAGTACGGTGTAGGTATGGTAGTGCCCAATCCGGGGTACTACACATGTAAGTTATATATTTTTTTTTCTCTCTTGGCATGTCACTTCTAGTAACTACTCACATTTCCCATGCAATGACAATTCTGGAGCATCTATTCTTATGACTCTATGTTGTGCGATTCCTTTATTATTCCTCCAAGAAGTTATGAATTGCTATCAGTTTGCAATGATGGTCCAGATGGGTGTTACCAGTTGGGGGGGGGGTGTCCCAGTACAGTCTGAAACTATCCAATTAGTTCTGCCAGTGTCAGACTGTGCAGGGACACCCACACCCCCAACTGGTAACACCCAGCTGGACCTTTATTGCAAACTGCTAGCAATTCATAACTCCTAGCAGGAATAATAAAGGAATGGCACACCACAGAGTCATAAGAATAGATGCTCCAGAATTGTTAGTACAAGGGGAATGCAAGTAGTTACTAAAAACAGAAATGTGAGGAGAAGTGACGGCTCCGTTTTGAAACCTCATGCCCACCTACATACTTGAGGTGCATTTATTTCAACAGGTCCATAAATACACAACAGTAGCAAAATATAATACACAAAAGAAGACTGACTGCATCTACATGAAGAGTATACAAGTGGAAATATGTCCTTGGCATAGATGTCTATTGTTCTTTATGCTTCCAGATGCTGTACTATGTAGAAGATGTGCCAGCAACACTGACCTTCTTCAGGAGCCTATTGATACCGAATGGAAAACTCCTTATAATACTTGTATCCGGTAATGTAAAGAACCTATTGGCAGATTAGCTAGGTCTTGTCTCGGTATAAGGTCCCATATGATCTAGCCATATTGAAGACGGATCATTTGGGCACGACTCCCAGGGCTTCATGACTGGACAGCCAGACTTGAGATAGCTAGTTCAAAACAGGAGGATGATCCACAGATATCAGTACATAAAGGAGTGACTGTCATGTGACAGCCGATTCATTCCTAAAGATCTGAAGGAGGGACTGTCAAGTGATGGCCACTTAGAGATTCTATTTAAGCAGATCCTACTGATCGGGCCTGGTTTCATATCACGTAATTTTCTATAAGTTATGTCCCTTCCTCAAGTTCTATCCAACTTTTCTTTCTTCCCTTCAGGAAATAGCGGATCTGCTATTATATGGAAGAAGTACGGACCAGAAGAGGACCAGTGCATCTCAGCGGACGACATTGCAGACTGTGCTGAGATCAGAGGGCACAAAGTATCAGAGTTATGAGCTGCCATCTTACAGGAACATCACTGAATGCTTTATCAATGGGAACAGGAACGGGGACTTAATGTTGGATTTTCTCACGTTGACGTATGATTTCAACATAAATGCCCCTCCCGAGCTGAGAGAGGAAATATTTCAAGATCTCAAGTGCCCAAAGTACAGCTCTATTAAAGAGGGAAAGATCATTTTAAATGGTAATCTTAGTGCTATAGTGGTGGGGAGTGGATAGATATGAGGAACAATGGGCGCGTCCAAGCAACTGGTCTCAGTGATTGCAAAAATTCTCGAAATCTTGACTCCTTTTTGCTGTTTTCAGATGCGATGTTTAAAAAGATTGGGGGTCATCCTTTTTTGCTATTATGGGGACTGTTAATGTAGTGGAATTCAGGAACAAGGTGGGAAGGCTTGGGGGTTCTCTACGCCTCTCCATAGTCCAAGCTTTTTCCTCATATTTAGTTTTATTTGGGTCAAGGGCAAAACCTACAATCTCTCCCTCCATAATTTACTCAATGCCCCTTCCGTAAGTCCCATACACGTCCAATGCAGAGAGCCATATACAAGCATAACCAGCCCTCTGTTTAAATATATAGGGCAGTAGACACACAGAATCGGCAACAGGACTCTTTTCAATAGGTAAGAGTTACAAAGATGGGTCCAACACCTAGTTTTGTGCATGTGTCCTACTAAAGCATTGTCCCGTTGTATTGGACTCCCAGTGGCTTAAAAATAAAGGCCATACTGATTTTACCATGCTCCAGTCCCTGCTGCTCTTCAATTCCTGGTCCCAATTTAATGCACCACAAATTCCTGGAAAAGTCAATCACGGGCTAAGGTGGTCCACCACAAGTGATCGGATCTGTAAAATAGCAGGCAACATTTTGAGCGGTTCATGTTGGATTGTTTTGCATTTGCTTGCAACCAAAGTTTTTAGGAAATTCTAAATGAATTTCATTATTGTAGAATCAATTTACTCATCTCTACCCAGCAACTGTCCTGAGTGCTGTGCAGCGGCATCTCTACATGCTCGATGTCAGATCGGCAGCTGCCCCGTCTGCCATGCAGCAGAGCCTTTCCATGCCACATGTTTTGGCCGGACAACCCCTTTAAGACTACTTTCACACTAGCGTTTTAGTTTTCCGGTATTGAGATCTGTCATAGGGGCTCAATACCGGGAAAAAAACGCTTGTTTTGTCCCCATTCATTGTCAATGGGGACAAAATTTAACTGAACAGAACGGAATCCTCCAAAATGCATTCCATTCCGTTTAGTTGCGTTCCCTGACTGGAGAGCAAACCGCAAAATGTAGTTTGCTTTCCGTCCTGGGATGTGGAGGAAGACGGATCCAGCATGACCCCCATGGCAAGTCAATGGGAACGGATCCTTCCTCCATTGACTTTTAATGGAGTTTGTGACGGATCCGTCTTGGCTATGTTAAAGATAATACAACCGGATCAGTTCATAACAGATGCTGATGGTTGTATTATCAGTAACGGAAGCGTTTTTGCTGAACCCTGCCGGATCAGCAAAAACGCTATTCTGAAGTAGTCTAAGAAAAGCAACATTCCTAGTGAATGTATTGTACAAGTCAAGAAACCAACCTTACCTAAGACAAAGACAATACAACCAGCCCCTTGAGACCTGAGACCCAGGTGCCGGTGACCTTAAGAATCACAATGCTAATAATATGAGCTCTGGTAAGGCTGTCCTGTTTTCCATAGTTCTGATTTTTAAATCTTGCACCATCTTCTTAATTAGTCACTCTGTTATTATGGGCCGGTTGTGCTAACAAGCTAAAAGGAATAAACAGCGATAGCAGTCCCTGGGTCATGCTGCCATGTCAAGTGCTCCTGCAAAGGATGGTGTCTCGCTCCTCGCCACTCGTCTTGTTAATTCTTGTAAGGGCTTTTTATTTTAGGTTTGCCATTCTGCTTTGATTAATCTATAATGTTTAATAAATGTGACTAAGTAGAACAATAAACTTGGCTCTATACTCTTTTTGAACTTTTTAAAACTTTTTGTAAAGTTTGAACTTTTTAAAAAGCCAGTTTCTTATTTTGGGGTTTTATGCATATGATGGGTTCCAGCTGTCCCTCCTGCTTTTGACATTGGATGAAATTTGAATAGATGGATATGCCAGTGCTTCAATCATTCCTGAAAAATGGAGTATGACTCTCTAATGTCTCCTCTGATGTCTCTTTTCTCATTATAAACAGTAGAAAAATTGTGACAGGTTTTTGGAGAAAAACTGGCATAATTTGGAAAAATATACAGAACACTGCTATTGACACACTAAAATATGCTTTTTGCAATGCTTAGTTCTAAACTGTAGACGCTTTACTATTTCATTAGTCATAAATCATGATACTGACCATAGAGACTACAGGGAAATTTCCCAGTGGGCAATGTACAGCGACCCGCCCAAGCACTCCTCTTGGCCACTGTAACGGATCTCCTGGCACCCCGACTGGGTACCTCCGCCGATAGATGCTCCTAGTGCTTTTTCGAGGACTCCAAGCACTCCACTTGACACCGTACGCACTGCAGACCACACGAACCGCCGCAGCTTGGTTGGGGTCTCACCGTCCTCCACCCCCGCTGGACCCAAGACCGGGCTTCAGCTTCCAGTGGGTGAACCTCTCCTATATCCAGAGAGCAGGAACCATGAACAAGCTCTTACAAGAGCTTATACTCAGGGGAGTATTGTGATATAGCAATCCCCAAGAGTGCAGTTATTGCATTCCCCAAACATGAGCCAAAACTTCATGAAGGTATAAAGCAGCCTCTTTATTTTAACACACAAGCATTTTATACACATCTTCCAAAAAGGTTACCACCCACAGGGTTTTGTAAAAACAGCCAATAACCACGTACAATACACTCAGACACTCCCACACAAAATCCTCCCCTCTGCCCGTGATAGAATTACATCACCCTGGGTTGATGCAATCATCAGAGGCAGGCGAATACACAATATCCTCTGTCCTGGAGACAACCGAGACGTAATTCAATTATCTCTCAGGACAAAGGACATCGCCAATACACACAGAGAGACAATGGAACAGACCTCCCTATTCAATGTATACAATGTCCCACCCTTTTCAATACACATAGACATTTAACATCCCAAAATGGCACGAAATAGACCAGGGGTTCAAGTTAGTCCAAGTCCTTTGTGAACAACGGAGGCCTGGCTGATGAGAGGGCCCATAATCCTGGGGCAAGAGGCTAGTAGCCAGGCCCCTCCAAAACCCAGTTGCGAGGTTGGTTTCGCCACAGCCACCAGCCGGGTACATAAAGATCTGGTATTCTCAGCATTGATTAATGTAGAAGCATCAGGTATTTATATTCCGCAGGTGCCCTCCTGTATTCAACTGTATTGCCTTTCTCAGGACAATGATACGATTTCATACTGTAGCATGGGTGGCAGTATTTTGTTCTGCACTATGGTATTGCTAGCCCTGCCTACTTCTGTTGTCCCACCTTCTGTTAATGTGGCCCAACCTCCAACATGGGGCCACTTTAAGTTCCCGGTTCGCCCTGCCGGAAAATCACATCTTGTATTATACTTCAGAGCTGCACTCAATATTCTGCTGGTGGAGTCATTGTGTACATACATTACATTACTTATCCTGTATTGATCCTGAGTTACATCCTGTATTATAATCCAGAGCTGCACTCACTATTCTGCTGGTGGAGTCACTGTGTACATACATTACATTACTTATCCTGCACTGATCCTGAGTTACATCCTGTATTATACTCCAGAGCTGCACTCACTATTCTGCTGGTGGAGTCACTGTGTACATACATTACATTACTTATCCTGTACTGATCCTGAGTTACATCCTGTATTATACTCCAGAGCTGCACTCACTATTCTGCTGGTGGAGTCACTGTGTACATACATTACTTATCCTGTACTGATACTGAGTTTTACAGCAAGACACGGAGGCTCATATTGCTTTCTCCTTCTTTACTGTCCACCAATAGCAGCAAAGAGAAAAAATTTACATACAGGAAATAACCATAGAAACCACGGTCCCTCCCCTATGGCCCCTATATTAGGCCGCTCTTCCTCTGGACCTTCCTCTTTCTTTGCTGCTGCCACCAGTTAAGTGCACCTATAGTTCTGTCAGTTTACTATTGTGCTTGTATTGTCTTGTTCTGTTTGCGCTGCCCCTGCCAAGGTGACTTACCCTACAGGCAGCGCTCCCTATGTGGATTTCTATCCACATTTATTATTTTAGGTGTTGCTATTTTTACTTCAGATTTCCCCCTTTAGGTGGTGCCCCCCTTGCGCTTTATTACCCTTGCATAGCGCTTTTCCCTTGCGGTCAGAGTTTCCCTCTGTGGCATCCCTTGTTCCCCCCTGCAGTATCTATTACCGGCATGTAGTGCTGCGCACGGAGTAGGGCACACACTTCACGGTCGGCGCTTGGGGGCGGAGCTCCGCTCCTTCTCTCTGCCGCGGCGCCATTGCTGGAGCGCTTCTGGATGTATTCGGACCTCGAGATCTCGGCGGCCATTTTCTGGCCTTGGTGCCGCGATTCTCGCGGGATTTCGTCCGCAGCAGCCTTCCGGTCACGCAGTTTTCCTGGCCGCCGGCTCCTGCACTGCTGCTCCGGTCCTCTGCTCCTCAGGCGCCCTGCTACTGTAGTGTTTGCCTCACAGGTTACCCAGCAAATTGCACAATTGGCCTCACAGGTTACCCAGCATTATCCTGCAATATACCCACATTGTGTCAGCCCCAGGGGTACCATGTCTAGCCCTTCACAAAATCTTCCTAATGTCCCCCCCCTCCTCTCCTGAGGGTCTGATTAACCCTGAGGTGGATGCACAGACGCTGGCCCTGTAGCGCTCTGTGTCTGATGCTGTGTCATAATGGCTGCCATGGGCTCCATGTCGAGCATTCTCTCCCAGAGTATTACTCAGGCACTAGCTCAGCCTTCTAGAATGCCCTCACTAGACTCCGCTACCACACCGCAGCCTACCTGTAATGAACCTCCTGTACCACAGGAGACCTTGACTGGTGCTCATCCTGCCACCCCAGATGCCGTGCATAGTTCACGGAAAAGAGCCTCATCACGCCAGGCAGAATGGGCGCGAACATGGAAGTGCGCTAGGGCGCAATCCCCTAATGAGTCTGACTCGGACAGAGTGTCAGACGAGGAGGCTTTTGCGGATGCGGATTACATGTCAGAGGAGGATGTTGCTCCCCCAGTTCAGGGCCCCTCAACCTCCGCTACTGCGGCCTCCTCTGCTAAGGACGGTTCATCCTCCTCCGCCGTTAACCGATCTGATGCCCTACTAGATTCGGCGGGTATGCCTATGTTCGATCCCGAAACATTGCATCACCCTAGATCGGCAGAATGGCTTCCCACTGAACATGTGGGTAATTATCTAGAGCACTGGGCCCGTCACCCTTTAAGCCGTGAATCACGGAACAAGCTTAGAGACGAGTGCCCCAGGCCTCTTGTACCTAACAAAGTGTGTGACACACCAATTGTAGACCCCAAGATGTCTCAATTCCTGGCCAAAACGGGTTGGAACCCCAAGAAGGGCCTGGATTCAGCTCTGCGTAGCTGCCAGGACAAGGTACTTTTTTCGGCCCTCTGGCCAAGATCTTTGAGCTTGCCGAGGCTGCTAGAACTGAGGGCTCCCCAATTGATCCCGAAGAATTGCGGGGTTGGACCCAGAGGGCAATCTGTATTGCCGGAAACGCCAACACTTCTTTGGCGATTGAAAGGCGAAAAGCCATTTTATTTAAAATCGACCCGAAATTGTCCAATTTGGCTCTCACGGAGGCGGGTAAAGAGGCCCAGGGACTCCTGTTCGGTGAATCCTTTATTAAGGATATGAGCCGATTTGTAGGTACCTTCACCGCGCTAGACAAGGCCCAGTCTTCTATGCGCCGGGTGTTCCAGGGTCGGGTCTCTAATCGGGCCGACAGTAGTAGGGGCCGCCTGTCCAGCCGTGCAAACTTTCAGGCCCGTGGCGCAGGACGTGGTTCCTTCGGACAACGACCTCCCTTCCAGGAGCAGCGTAACCCATCACCCTTCTTCTCGACCAGAGGAGGCCAGTGGCAAGCTCGCTCTTTCAGGGGCAACCCTAGCTCTCGCAGAACCTTGGGTAAGTCTTCCCCAGATTGGGGATTCTACGGTACCTTGTGTAGGGGGCAGACTCCTAAGTTTTTCTCATGCTTGGGGCCTAATCACGTCAGATCTGTGGGTACTCTCCACGGTCAGGGGCTTCCGTATAGAACTCACGGGGTCTCCAGATCTTGTTCCCCCCCCCGCCCATAACGCTATCACACCCAGATCGCGCACTTGTAGACACAGAGTTGTACTCTCTCCGGCAAAAACAGGCAATAGAGCCGGTTCCCCCTACGGAGGGGGGTGTCATCAGCAACATATTCCTTGTGCAGAAAAAAGGAGGTCAGATGAGACCTGTCATCAACCTTCGCGCCCTGAATGCGGTGGTACGCTACCGTCATTTCAAAATGGAGGGGATTCACCTACTTTGGGACCTATTGGCTCCTGGGGATTGGATGGTAAAGCTGGATCTGAAGGATGCTTACCTGACGGTACCAGTGGCCCCTCTCTCCAGGGATCTGCTCCGATTCTGGTGGAGAGGGGAGACCTGGAGGTTCACATGTCTCCCATTCGGGCTGTCTTCCGCTCCTTGGTGCTTCACCAAGCTGCTACGTCCTGTCGTTTCATGGTTGAGGAGTCGTGGTGTTCGTCTCATCGTTTACCTGGACGACATCCTCCTGTTACACGAGTCCAGAGAGGGTCTGCTACAACACCTGCAGTGGACGGTGAACTTACTGACGGGCCTCAGTTTCCTCATCAACAGGGAGAAGTCATGCCTCGCCCCATCTCAACAGATGGAATTCCTGGGCTTCATGGTGAATTCGATCTCGGAATCCCTCAGTCTTCCTATGGCAAAGTTGCGGTCGATCCGCAAGGAGTTGAGACATGCGCTTCTTGTTCCCCACCTCTCTTTGCGTCAACTGGCTCGCATCATCGGTCTCTTAGCTTCGTCGATTCAAGCCGTGTTTCTGGCCCCGTTGCACTATCGGGCTCTACAGAGGCTGAAGATCGCCCATCTTCGGGCCGGTGCCTCCTTTGCGGACGTGGTAGTCCTGGACGCGGAGGCCCGGGAGGAGTTGAGCTGGTGGATCGCCAATCTGGAAGCATGGAATGGCAGAGCGATCTTCGGATTCCTGCAGGAATTGACCATCGAGTCGGATGCGAGCCTCTGGGGTTGGGGTGCTCATTGCGACGGAGTCTCCACGGGGGGATCTTAGTCAGCGGAGGAGTCTCTCCTCACATCAACGCCTTGGAACTCCTAGCCGGTTAGTTTGCAGTCAAGAGCTTCTCCAACGGGATCGCCAACGCGTGCATCAGGCTGCGGATGGACAATATCTCGGCAGTGCAGTACGTCAACCGATTGGGCGGTACTCATTCGGCGACTTTGACCCGGTTAGCCAAGGAGTTCTGGTCATTTTGCCTCTCCTGAGACATCATGGTACAGGCGGACTACTTACCGGGATTGAACAACGTTCGGGCGGACTGGAATTCGCGTTACCTGTCGGACGGCAGCGATTGGCAGTTGGACCCGGAGGTGTTCTTGGTGATTTCGGACGTTTGGGGCCCGATGTCCATCGACCTATTTGCGTCTCGGCTCAACAGGCAACTTCCCCGGTTTTTCAGCTGGCGGCCGGATCCGGAGGCGGTGGCGGTGGACGCGTTCCTCCAGGATTGGTCGGTGTCCCGCCTTTATGCCTTCCCTCCGTTCTCGATGATTCCGAGGACGCTCCTTCAGGTTCAACGACATCTAGCGGACTTGGTGATGGTGGTTCCATTCTGGGGGTCTCAGGTCTGGTTCCCATCCTTACTGGGGATCCTAGTGGAAGTGCCTCTTCTTCTCCGGTCCCGGGCGGATCTCCTTTGCAGCCTTCAGGGTCTACACCACCCGCTTCTCCTCGAGGGTTCGCTTCGGTTGCTGGCTTGCCGGGTCTCCGGACACCTGGAGCTGTCGATGGAATTTCGGAGGCGACTCGACGGTTATTGGACAATGCATGGGCTCCCGGTACCCGAAAGTCTTATCGGGCAGCCTGGAGAAATTGGGCTGGCTGGTGCGTGGAACGGAACTTGGATCCCGTTTCGGCACCTGTAGCCGACCTGTTGCAGTTTCTCACATCACTTTTCGAGGCTGGTAAAGCATACCGTACCATTAACCTGTTCAGGTCTGCTATTTCCTCTACATATCGAGGTTATGAGGGCGTACCTGCGGGCCAACATCCGGCGGTATCTCGTCTGTTGTTGCGCCGTTCTCACTTGGCTCGTCCTCCTCGGCCCCGTTTTTCTACTACCTGGGACGTCTCTTTGGTCCTTTCCTTTTTGTCTTCTTGGCCGGATAATTCGGCCCTTTCATTGAGGCAGTTGTCTGCAAAATTGTTGGCGTTATTTTGCCTTATTTCTTGCAAAAGGGTCTCAGATGTTAGGGCTCTTGATTATGACGCTCGGTCTTTTAACATTTCACGACGGACCAAGACTAATATCAGGTTTGTCTCCTATCCCAGCTTCCCTTCGTCTACGATTTTGTGTCCTGTAACTTGCCTTAGGGAATACGAATCCAGGACTAGGGCCCATCGGTCTCCTGACAAATCTCAATTGTTCCCTTCTATCCGCCACCCTTTCGGGCCGGTTTTTAGCCCAACTTTGGCTCGCTGGCTTAAGTGGATCATGGCTCTGGCGGGTGTCGACACTTCCGTTTTCACTGCCCATTCTGCGCGGAGTGCTTCTGCCACCGCCTTGGCGTTTTCAGGGGCCAGATTGGAGGATGTGATGCGGATTGGTCCAATGTCACCACGTTCAGAGAATTCTATTTTCGTCCTCAGGCTCATTTGTTTGCTTCTATTGTAGAGAGGCTTTGAACTTGCAATATGAGCCTCCGTGTCTTGCTGTAAAACTCAATGATTTTCCTAGTCTACGACGTAAAGTCATAGTTTTATTAAAGACACGGAGGCAAGTTTTGCCCGCCCTTTTCCCTCCCTTGCTTCTTTTCTCTGTGTTTTTCTTAGGCTACTTTCACACGAGCGTTCGATCGGATCCGTTCTGAACGGATCCGATCATAATAATGCAGACGGAGGCTCCGTTCAGAACGGATCCGTCTGCATTATATTGGCATATAAAAGCTAAGTGTGAAAATAGCCTCAGACGGATCCGTCCAGACTTTCAATGTAAAGTCAATGGGGGACGGATCCGCTTGAAGATTGAGCCATATTGTGGCATCTTCAAACGGATCCGTCCCCATTGACTTACATTGTAAGTCTGGACGGATCCGCACGCCTCCGCACGGCCAGGCGGACACCCGAACGCTGCAAGCAGCGTTCAGGTGTCCGCCTGGCCGTGCGGAGGCGAGCGGAGCGGAGGCTGAACGCCGCCAGACTGATGCAGTCTGAGCGGATCCGCATCCATTCAGACTGCATCAGGGCTGGACGGAAGCGTTCTGCTCCGCTCGTGAGCTCCTTCAAACGGAGCTCACGAGCGGACAGCAGAACGCTCGTGTGAAAGTAGCCTTACAGGGGTCTTTGCATTATTTACATCTTTGTAGGTTTATGATTGTTATTATATTCATTGTCATTATTGTTATTATAATTATTAACAGTTATCATCATCATATATATTATTTATTGAGAGTTATATTGTTTTCAGTCCTTTAATCCCTAATGTGTCGTTTTGAGTAGAGGGATTCCGGACGTGCTTGGTCCTGACGTGTTTGTTTCACCTGGGTCTATGATCTGCTCTCCTTTTCAGGTTGAAAAGCTATCCAGGATCAGAAGCAGTGCTCCCGGTTGATGCCTTTACCACAGTTTGGCCAGGTTGGCTAGTTGGTTACGCTTCATGGTGTAGGACTTATCCGTTCCAGTTACAGTTGGAGTTTTCTCATTGCGGTGTTCGTGATGTTGGCACCAGGATATCAAAGAAAGAGGAAGGTCCAGAGGAAGAGCGGCCTAATATAGAGGCCATAGGGGAGGGACCGTGGTTTCTATGGTTATTTCCTGTATGTAAATTTTTTCTCTTTGCTGCTATTGGTGGACAGTAAAGAAGGAGAAAGCAATACTCGCCTCTGTGTCTTTAATAAAACTATGACTTTACGTCGTAGACTAGGAAAATCATTGAGTTACATCCTGTATTATACTCCAGAGCTGCTCTGACTATTCTTCAGGCTTCAGAGGTGAAATCCCTCAACTTCCCCTGCAGGCTGTGTGTCTGTACAGAGCTTACTTTAATCATTTACAATCTGGTAAGTGGCCCAGTTGAAAGATTCAAAGTTCTCTAACCTTCCACCAAGATGACTCTTGCTTTTGGAAAGCCTCACACATGATTAGAAGCCCCACCCCATGTCAATCAAAAAAGCAACTGCCCCCTTCATAGCAGAAGTGTTTGTGTGGTGTGGGCTGGGATCTCGGCTGCGGGCAGGGAGAAGAGGATTAGATTACATGCAGTGGATCAATGTAAGGCTCTGTTCACATTTTGACCTATATGTTTAGTTACCATATAGAAGTATAGGAACCAAAGTTTAATCCTTGGACAATTCCTTTTGGGAAAAGCAGTCCACTGATGCAGCGCGGGCAGCAGCAGGCAGCAGCACAGCATTGTGTCACGATCCAGCCCAGGCATCAGCAGGGATAGAGCGTGAGAGTCTGCCCTGAAGTAAGATAGTTTTTATATAAAGATAATATTCTTTTCCGTCTGATGTTTCGCCAGGAACTTGGCGTCTTCAGGGGTATGCCCATACCCCTGAAGACGCCAAGTTCCTGGCGAAACATGTCGGGGGGGCAGATAGTGATAACAGTGTGTCTTTTAGCCAGCGCATGTCTGAACTAATAGTAGTGTGATAGATAGATAGATGAGGAAGAGGAATATAGTCCACTAAGGCAATCGCTGCCAGGAGGCAGCACACTGTGCAATTAACAGTGAGCACTGTCCGAGCATAGATTACGCCATAACTAAAGAAATTAAGAGGACAACAGATAGAAGTGCAGAGTGCCCTTTAGTGGATGGTCCTTATAATCAGACATAGGATGACCAAGAATATACTAGTCAGACATAGCTGACAATTTTAACTTTAGAAGCCCATCCCCTGTAGGAACGATAAGACAGATACTTGTGCTGAGGAGAAGAAACACAGAACGCCTTGTTCACTGCTCTCCTCCTCGCTGCTCAGGAAGAAAGATGGAGACTGCAATGAGGAGCCTTCTGTCAGATAACAGCAGATACATCGAGTCCTTCCGCCTCTTCCTTAAGAATTCCACTGAGCACCAGTGCATGCAGCAGTTTATAGAGACCTGGCTGCCGGACGCCTTCTCCAGGTAAGTCACCCTCACTATAGACAGGCAAGTCCCATTATTCTGAGCACCAGATAATATCTAGAGCAGGGATCAGCAACATTCGGCACTCCAGCTGTTGTGAAACTATAACTCCCAGCATGCTCCTTTCAATTCTGTAGGAGTTCAGACAACAGCCAAGCAAGTGTGCATGATGGGAGATGTAGTTTCACAACACCTGGAGTGCCGGAGGTTGCTGATTACTGTTCTAAAGTAACCACTATATGCAGCACGGACAGTAGCTAGACGGGCTGGGGCTGACTGCATAAGGTTCTGGTTGGTTGTCACAGGTATCTGAAGCCACGCTGACTGCAGAGCATCCCACAGCTGCTGGAGGGGACGTGCGGGGGATCGATAGAGAGAACATAACCATTCAGGTGGCCCCATAGATGCATAGTATGGTTCAAGTCTGGGGAAGGGGGCTAGGGAAGTACCTGGAAGTCTTGGTCATGTTCTTCCAACCAATATCGGACATTTCTAGCAATGAGAAACTTGCACTGCCTAAACCTCAAAAACCCAGAGGATGCACTCTGTGCCTAGACCAAGCTGCAAACAGCATCTATATTGACAAAACTATATTGGCAATTGGTCAGCCTGTACCCATCAGAAGTGAATCAGACTGATCGGTAGGGTGATGTCACCACCACTAAGGATAGTCCAGAGGGGCAAACAATTCTCCTACACATTTTGAAGGTACACCTCCCTTCATCAGGTGTCTTGTCCCAGCCCGGTTTAATTTTTGGCGCCCGAGCTTGCCACCAAGTGGGACTAATTGAAGAACGGATTATTACATCAGGCGCAAGGAGGGGCAGGAGCAGACATCATGAAGAGGATACCACTGATCCATCTGTTTCTGCTGGATTCCCACAGCCTGACCACCAACCAATACGGTTTTGTCAATATAAGCGATGTTTGCATCTAGAGCAGACATGCAGTGATTGGAATAGGTGCCTTGCAATACTTTAATTTACCTGCAGAGGCACTTTTTTTTGTAAGAAGATTTACATGATAGATAATTTACTGGTTTCTTAGAAACACTTTCTTGTAAATTCCATATTTAGGTGAAATAGACCTAAAAATCTTCTCCAAAATACAAGCTCTATATCCTGGAGTCCCCATCCATACTGATATTGTTGAGCCAAGCCCAGGGCAGCTCCTCAGCTACAAGGGTAAGTGTGTCCTCCCTAATCCTTATTCTCTGTACTTTGTCCTTGTTTGGTGCCTGTCAAGGAGTCACTTTAGTAGCCCAGACATGTGGGTACTACAATTGTATATAGTTATGTATATATTCTTATGTGTTTTGTATGTTATGGCAGTTATTACCAGTAAGGATATGGTTGGTAAAGGTTGACTGGAACATAGCTAACCATCCTGTTCTCCTCCTCTTGGTTGGAGTGGGCTGGTCCTGCTTCCTGCCAGGGGGAAGTTCCAGAGGAATCTGAGAGTGGAGAGGAAGCACACTGCTGAGCTCCTGCTCCTAAGGATTCTCCAAACCGAATAACAGCTAAACACAGCCTCAAGTATATCATTGAGAAGACAGACAACAGACTGAACAGTTACAACCAGTATTAAAGACAGAGGTTAGGTGAGGGACTACATCTAAGACACCCATTATCTAGAATACTACTAGGCCAGTAATACATAGTGTTAAACTTCAGCCAATCAATCTGCCTCCATCAGTCTTACTGGTGCAAGAGAGAAAATTGCACTTTAAATCAGGTGCTATTGAATGTTTTTGAAGTTCTACATTGCAGTTATTAAGAGACCTTTATACATTCAATTCTGGCCTCATTCTTCACTATTACAAATCCATTAAACCAATCCCAAGGAAGCAATAGCTTGATGGAGTACACTGTGACACAACACATCATTAGGGCTACTACCACTCCCATTCTCTGCACCAACTCTTCCGGGGCTCGCTGAATCACTTTTCTGTGGACATTGGACACAACAAAACCTTCTCTGGCTGTTTTATGGCAGTAATCTGATTCTGCTCCATGTGTTGCAGAGCGCGTGGCCAAGACCCCGGGACTTGAAAATGTTCATTTTAACTGGATCAACAAAACAGCTTTTGAGTTTGAAGTTCAAGTGAAGGAAGAGACGTCAGAAAGAAAGTATGATTTCATCCATATGATAGAGGTAAGTGTACCATAGAGATCGCGTATTCTGCGCTGATGAGAGCCAATGAGACAAAAGCCGAGATGATTTGTATGATGACACTCACTTTTTTCCCATGGTTTATACAGCGCCTACATATTCTGCAGCGCTGTACACAGTGGGCGATCACCACATCAGTTCCTATATCCCTGGACATGACTTGTGCACATGTGCCAAATTCCTCCATTTTAAGGAACCAGTACATGCTAATTGCACCTGACCAGCCAATGCCTTAGTGCTCTAGGTTTCCATTGTCAAGTGAGGCCGGACTGGGGCGGAACTGAGGGGAGGCCAGCATGACGCTGTTTGGTTGGCGAGGAGTCAGTAAGTGAAAGGGTTAATGGCCCAGTAGCTGGGAGGTAGGGGCGTTGTCCGGGTAACTGGGGTGGGTGTGGTTGGAGGTATTAAAAAGCGGTAGTGGGTAGGAGATAGGCGCCATTTTATAAGTAGACAGCAAACTGTAGTGTAGTCAGCACTCACCATGTCCATAGAAGCGATGCTGGCCCAGATCAGGATTGAGGCTGAGGCAAGGGGAGTGGGATGGCTGAGGGAGCAGTTTAGAGGCCTTCTTCAGGAACCCCCAGTACCGGCAGAGATCCCAGAGCAAGGGGCTAGACGGGCGCAGCGGGTCCGCCCGCCGGCTCGCTTGAGTCTCGACGAAAACCCACTGGTCAGGCGCCGATTGCGGAGCCCCTCAGGGGACCCTCCACGACGGATATCAGCGCAGCAGGCTTTAGTCAGGCGCTCACGCCGTGGGAGGAATCCTATGGAGTGGCGGGCCCCTGAGCAGATTGGGGAGTTTAACCCTCCCTCCCCCGCTCTTTGCAGCATGGCGGCAGGATCAGGACCAGGGTCTGCGGTCTCTCCCAGGTGTCCTGGCTCTGGGAGGTCCGCTCAGCGAGGGAGAGATGCGGCTGTAGGACGGGCTGTGCAGGAGGCTGCCAAGGACGTGCACAGGCCCTATGCTTCCTGGGATGAAGAAGAAGGTCACACCCCCCAAGTGTCAGGAGCCATCTTTATCAAGGAACAGAAGTGACGCTAATGGAGAAGAGGCTGGGAGGTCGGACTTCAGGTTCAGCGTGGCAAGTACATCAGCGAAATGTGCAATCGGAGATCAGGAGCGGCTGGTTACAGGATCAGCGGCTGCGGGTTCCACAGCGCCTGTGCAGCCTGGTGAGATTACTTGGGGTCCTCTTCTTTCTATTCTTAGCTGTCCGGGGGTGTCGGGGAAGTGGGACATCTGGGTGAAGTAGGAAGGGGTCTGGGACAACTTTTGGGCGGATTGGCGGGGTGGTTATCGGATTTAGGGACAGGGGGAGCGTCACCACTGCCGGCTTATGGAGTGGGTTCAGGGAGTGGGGCACCTGACGCAGGTACGGCTAGGGGGAGTATGTGGAAATATTTTCCCTACTTCCTTTGTTCCTTTGGAGAAATTTAATTTGGATAAAGGGAAGAAAGATGAAGGTAGAAAAAAGGAGGAAGAGAAGCAGCATTATCGCTTGATTCCGCAGATGTTTGCAAACTGGTTGCAGGCGTTTGCAATTTTAGCCAGCGTCATTGGGGAAAAGGCACCAGAATTTTGTTCGGCGCTGTTCTGTTACATGGAAGCGGTAGGGGAGGTGTACCGGGTTTACGGGGTACAGGCTGGCTCCGGTATGACGAATAATTTAGTCAGAGATATCTGGCTCTGGTTAAGCGTTACGGCCCTGGTGAGGTCGGGACAGTCCTTTCGGGGGGATGTTGGGGGGTCAGGACAGGGCAATTTTGCGGCGGCATCAGCAAAAGGGTTGTGTTTCCTATTTAATGAAGGAAACTGTAAATTTGGTGCAAAGTTCAAACATGAGTACGCCTATTGTGGCGGAACTCATGGAGCGAATAGATGCTTTAAGGGAGGTCGACATAAAGAGGGGGGGGGCAACGTTGGAAAAGGGGCAGACTCCAGTGCGGGTGGAAAAGATGGCGCATTTTTTAAATAAGTATCCGCATCGGGAGGCAGCAAAGTTATTGGAAGGAGGTTTTAAGTCGGGTTTTTACATTCCGTCAATTCCATCGCAAGGTTCCGTGGTTCATAAGTAATTGAGGTCGGCGCTAATTCACCCTGAGATAGATTCCAAAAAGTTGGCTAGGGAGGTAGTGTTGGAACGAATGGCGGGCCCGTTTTCCGACCTGCCTTTGGCAATGGAGGGGGGGGGGGTGGTTCCCAAATAAAGAGCCAAATAAGTTTTGACTCATTCATCACCTGTCCTATCCAAAAGGTGCGTCGATCAATGATGGTATTGATCCTGAATTATGTTTGGTGGTTTATACGTCATTTGATGCGGCTGTGGCATAGGTAAGGAAGTTGGGCCCTGGGACATTACTAGCAAAAACGGATATTGAGGCGGCGTTTCGCTTGGTACCGGTTCATTCAGAGTGTTTGCACTTATTAGGTTGTTTTTGGGAAGAGTGTTATTTCGTCGATAGGTGTTTGCCAATGGGGTGCTCACTGTCGCCCGCCTACTTTGAGACATTTAGTTCATTTAGTGAATGGGTAATAGTTGAAGTGTCCGGTTGTTCATCAGTTATTCATTACTTAGACAATTTCTTGTGTCTGGGTCCAGCGGCTTCACGGGTGTTCTCAGTCAGTTTTTGGGGAGTTCGGGGTTCCATTGGCTGTGGATAAGACGGAGGGGCCGACAACCGAGTTGTGTTTTCTGGGGATTGTTATCGACACGGAAAAAATGGAGTGTAGGCTGCCGGAGGATAAGTTAAAAAAATTTAGATTAGAAAACGGGTGGCAAAAATCTGATTAAAGGAGTTACACTCACTGTTGGGCAAGCTTAATTTTGCATATAGAATTGTGCCGATGGGGTGTATTTTTTGCTGGCGATTGCCGTCTGCGACTTCTGGGGTTAAAGCACCACATAATTTTATCCGGCTAGGAAAAGAGTTGCGGGGGGATTTAGATGTTTGGGCAGGGTTTCTGGAGGGCTATAACGGGAGGACGTTAGTTATGGGTGAAGCTGTTAATAATGTTGACTTTGAGCTGTTTTTCGATCCGGCCGGTGGGGCAGATTTCGGGGCATACTGCCATGGGCAATGGTGTGCGGGACGGTGGATCGACTCTTGGGTTACTAAGGGCTGGGTCAAAAATTTGGCGCTGCTGGAGCTTTTTCCTATTGTGATGGCGGTGGTGCTGTGGGAAAATAGGTTTGCGAATAAGAAGGTTTGATTTCCATTGCGATAACATGGGGGTAGTGCAGGCAATTAATAGTTTCTCCGCATCATCCCCTCCAGTTGTTAAGCTGTTGCAGTTTTTAGTGCTCAGATGTTTGTCCTTAAATGCGTGGATAGTGGCAGTTCATGTTCCGGGAGTTTTTAATTGTATTGCGGATGCCCTTTCTCGTTCTCAGTGAGAGCATTTTCGTCAACTGGAGCCAGCGGTGGAGGCCAAGGGGTTGGAGTGTCCAGCTTGTCTGTGGGAAATCTTGGAAGAATGGTAATGGGGCTGGTTTGGGCATAATTGAGTCCTGGCACTTGGACTGCGTACGGTAAGGCATGGGAGGCTTGGGAGAGGCAGTGTGTGCAGTTAGGGACACAGGAGATGGACAAGGAAATGGCGTTGTTATTTTTCGTTATCAGGGAAGAAGGTTGGTCAGTGGCACAGTTAAATAGGTGCGTGGCGGGCTTAGCATTTGGCTTTCGTTTACGGGGTATTATGGATGTTACAAAAATGTTTCTGGTTCAGCAAGTGTTAAAGGGGTGGAGAAGAGATAAACAGGCTGAAGATGTTAGAAGGCCGGTGTCCTTTAAGTTGGTAATAGATATTGGTGCTAAATTGGGGTCAGTTTGTAGGTTGCAATGCATTTTTGTTAGCGTTTTTTGGGGCTTTTCGGTTGGGGGAGTTGGTAAGTAGCAGTGTCACTAGGGCAGGGGGTTTGCGGACGGGGAAGGTGGATTTGTATGGGGATAGAGTGGAGATATGCATTCGCAAATCTAAATGGACTGTGAGACCAGAGGAAGGCAGGTGACTTTGTTTGAGGTTCCGGGATGTATTCTTTGTCCAATTAGGTGCTTGCGGGATTATGGAGGGGAGAGTGGTACCGGGACTGGGCCCTTCTTGAGGCATGAGGATAGATCATTCCTGTCTCGGTTTAAATTCATAGCTATTTTCAAAAGATGCTTGACAGTATTGGGGGTTGATTCAAAGGGATATACAGGGCATTCTTTTAGGATTGGGGGCGGCGACGGAAGTGGCGCATTTGGGGTTGAGCGAGGAGGTGATAAAGAAAATAGGGCGTTGGGAATCTATTTGATTCCACTTTTATGTGAGGTTGGGTAGATTTTGAGTTGGTTCTGAAGGGTTTTTGGGTAATATTGCTTTTGTTTTGTTGTTTATTTGCAGGTTCGCCTTGGTGTGGATAATGGGACACTTGTTCGTGTTTTGGGGGCAATAAGAGCAGAAGTCGGACCAGACGGACGGCAATTGGGTTTCGCGCGTGAGGTTGTGGTTTTGCGGTGGATCGGGATGAGAGGTATGCTTTGGGGCGGGGTGTTGCAGGAGGTGCATAGGTTTGTGCATTTAGATCACCCCACAGACGTTTTGGTATTACACGTTGGGGGAATGATCTTGGGACTCGGCCGTTCAGGGAGTTAATTAGAGACATCAAATTTGATCTCTTGAGGTTTTGGGCTTTGTTTCCGAACATGGTTACGGTGTAATCGGACATTGTGCGAAGGCAGAATTGGAGGGGTGCAAGGTCAGTGGATAGGTTGAATAAGGCCCACATTAATGTCAATAGGGTGGTCGGCTGATTTGTGTCTAGGAACAGTGCGGTTGCCGTTCGGCATGCTGAGCTGGAAGGAGGAGTGGGCGAATTTTTGGAGGGCTGATGGGGTGCCCTTCAACGCGGTTAGTATTGATTTATAGGCTTTGGGAATCAAGGGTGGTATTGAGATAGCCCTGTGAATGTGGAGGAACGCGCAAGCTTAAGTGGGTAAAGTTGCGCGTCGTTGACAGTGGGAGGTCCTAGAAGTTGGTGGATATGGTGGTCGTTGATAATGGGAGGTCCCCCACGGGTGGGGCTGGACTCTCATCTGTTAACAGGAATCGAAGCATTAGGCGCCCATCAGTTGGTGCCTCTGAGCTGGCGTTCATCAGCTGGGGCAAGATGGAGTTGCCAGTTTGTTTTGGTTATTTTATTTGGGATTCTAGTACCTCCCTCGTCATTTACTCAGGTTATTGGGGGTTGATGTTAATTTATTCATGTTTTGTTATGTTATTTATTTAATAAAACGGCTGCTGTGGCCGAATTAATTCGAATTCTGAGTCTGACTCTTATTTGTCAGGGGGGAGCAAGAAGGGTAAGGGGTTAGGAAGACCCCTAGTCACCAATACCCTAGTCATACCTTTCCTGAGCAATAATGAACTTTAGGCATGTGCAACGTGCTGCCCCCCAGGGCCGATCATGTCCCAGGTTTTTAGACATGCAGAGTGGTGATGTGGCCTTATTTGTGTGTGTAACTGTGCTCCTACCTGGATACTGTTGCCCCCCATAATTAGGCTCCGTAGCAATAAAGGGGAGAATGATAGTTTGTGGAGTAAGAGTCCAAACTTTGTAAATGTTCAACAACTTTACTTGAATAAACTTGCATACAGACAATTTAGTCTCTCTCTTGGCTCCAGCAGGTTTTGGGGTAAACTGACAGGAAAACTTAGATACCTTAATTTCTCTTTCTTTGCTGTGCTAGACTGACTTCGTTCTGGCATCTTTTGAGGGGGATACCTTTGGCTATTGACCCCCTCGTAATGCTCTGTATCTGTAAGGAGTCAGGATGCTCTATGAGCTGTTTCCCTTGGGAGACTCCTAAAGCAGAAGGGGGGGGGCATTTCCCTCACTGCCCCATGACTTGGCTCGCCTGGTTCCAACTGTTGACTCAACTAACTCTGCCTCTGCAACCCCCCCCCCCTTGGTAGGAAGCAGGACTAGCCAACTTCT
Organism: Bufo gargarizans; assembly: GCF_014858855.1. NCBI lineage: Eukaryota > Metazoa > Chordata > Amphibia > Anura > Bufonidae > Bufo > Bufo gargarizans. Next base: position 24,648,711 of record NC_058087.1, on the reverse strand, counting down.
GCCGTTACAATTGGTGGCAGCAGTGGGATCATTCCCACAGCCGGAAGGAGAACTAGAGGAGACACCATTCCATAGATTTTACAATTTAAGGGCAACGCATGTCCTAGTATAGCGACCCTGACTGCTCCAGAATGGAACCAGCAGTGGAGTATGATGAGGAAGACCTGGATGACCGGGATGCATTAAGGAAAGGCATCTGATACCAGGCCCTGGATAATGTACAATACCAGCGAGGCGAGAGTCTCCCCAGTGAAGAGCAGCGATTTCAGAAGCAAGTGGCCCTGCGGATGCTCTTACTGGGAGAGCAACCCCTTGAGGAATGGGTGAAGGAACTTGAGCACCGGGTATGGCAGGAGCTATGGCTGGAGGATGCCTACCAAGCGCTCTGGTGGTATATGGCACAGTATATACCCTGGACAGCTGAGCATGACAAGTCAGAGGGAGAGGAGTTTGATGGTCCTGGCTTGTTATGGGAGTCCTTTGCAGAGTCTGACTTCGGGAGCCCTGCACAGTCCAGACTTTAGGACATTTTCTATGAGAGGGAGGCTAGGCAGGATTGGGATGACCCCCATGAGGTAGAGAAAGACCTGGCTCACCTAGCAACCCTGGAGTGGGAACTGGAGCAGGACTACCGAGATCTCTTCCACTCCATTGGGAAGGCTCAGCAGGACAGCAAGATGACAGACCCGGATCCAGACCCATTCAGCTGGGCAGATATTGTGGAAATTTACTGGGAAGAAACACAGGTGGCCGGTGGAGGTGGGACCGAGGTCTCAGAGAATTGGGAGCCCAGTCCCCATTCCCCAGCTGCAGGCTGAGTTACAGGGAGCAGAGTCAGTCGGTCCTGTCCCCCAGCGGCAGAGTTTCCTACAGGGAATAGAGAGCCCAGTCTCCTTTCCCCAGCAACAGGACACTGTATTTTGGGAGCGGAGACAGCCGGTCTTCCTCCCCAGAGGCTGGAAGTATGTATGGGAGAGGAGCTTGCTACCCCATCTCCTCAGCGGCAATGTGATTTATTGGGAATTGGGAGCCCAGTCTCCATTCCCCAGTGGCAGGCTGAGTTACAGGGGGCAGAGACAGTCGGTCCTGTCCCCAAGCTGCAACATGATCTATTGGGAATTGGGAGCCCAGTCTCCATCCCACAGCAACAGAAAGATTTGTTGGGAATTGGGAGCCCAGTCTCCATTCCCCAACGCAGCTTAACGTACCAGGGGGAGACAGTAAGGCCCACAACCATGCAGATGGGACCGTGGTCTCTGCACTTACAGCACAGGGTAGGGACAGTCGTTCCTGTCCCCCAGCAACAGGGCTGTTTAGCCAAAGGGGAGACAGTCGGTCTCTCCCCACAGCAGCATGGTGGTTTATCTAAAGGGGAGACAGTCGGTCTCCCCCTCCAACAACCAGGCTACAACCAGGCTTCTTCCGTGGTAGCGCTGGCACCAGGGCAAAGTACCGCTGGTCTCTGCCCACTCAGCAACCCACCAAGGCAGTCTACCAGTCCCCCACACAGCCGTAGTGAGGCACATGGACATGGACAAGTTTATCTGTTGCTCAAGTGTAGTAACCATTAATTGTGGGTGGGCTGTACTGCTGTTTCTATTTTGTGGGTGGGCTGCTGGACTAACAAGGGCACTGACCGGCAGAAGGTCAGATATCTTGTTAGTCTGTTTGGTAAAGGGGAGAAATGTGGCGAAACCAACCTCGCCACTGGGTGGTGGAGAAGCCTGGTTGCCAGCCTCTTGGCCAGGATTATGGGCCCTCTCATCAGCCCATGCTAAACTTAATCCCCATGGCAATTTGACTGTGTTTGTGGCATCTGAGCGCTGTTTGGATATATTGAGCGCTCAGATCCAAGCCATCTGGGGATATGTTAAATGTCTATGTTTACTGTAATGGTTGGGACATTGTATATTTGAGTAGTGATGTCTGTCCTATTGCCCCCACGTGTGTATTGGCGATTTCCCTTTGTCCTGAGAGATAATTGAATTACTCCTCAGTTGTCTCCAGGACAGAAGACATTGTTTAAAAACTGTGTATTCTCCTGCCTGTGATAATTACATCAACCCATTGTGTAAAGTAATTGTATCACAGGCAGAGGGAAGGATTTTGTGTGGGAGTGTTTTACTGTATTGTACGTGTTTATTGGTTGTTTTTACAAAACCCTGGGGGTGGTACTAATGTGTAACAATGTTATATAAGAACAATAAACACACAGCTCTGGCTGTCCACTGCTTGACCCTCAACACAGAGCCTTGTCTCGTTCTTGGGGGGATTCACTGTATGCTGTTACAGACTGATTGCTAGGAGTGTAAGCCGCTTGGGTGCGTTTCCTATTCGTCTGCTAGCAGCTATTCGTGAGGTTCCGTTCGGGAGTTTGGAGCATTCCCTTGTATGCCGTTACAAGCACAATATAGGAGGACCTGGAATAAATACACAGATGACATTATTGGTTAGCCATTCGGGACAGTAGCACGGTGTAGGTATGGTAGTGCCCAATCTGGGGTACTACACATGAAATAATTTTTTTTTTTTTTTTTTTTCTCTTGACATGTCAGTTTTAGTAACTACTCACATTTCCCATTCAATGAAAATTCTGGAGCATCAATTCTTATGACTCTATGTTGTGCGATTCCTTTATTATTCCTGCAAGAAGTTATGAATTGCTATCAGTTTGCAATAATGGTCCAGCTGTTCATAACTTCTAGCAGGAATAATAAAGGAATGGCACACCACAGAGTCATAAGAATAGATGCTCCAGAATTGTTAGTGCATGGGGAATGCAAGTAGTTACTAAAAACTGAAATGTCAGGAGAAGTGACAGCTCCGTTTTGAAACCTCATGCCCACCTACATACTTGAGGTGCATTTATTTCAACAGGTCCATAAATACACAACAGTAGCAAAATATAATACACAAAAGAAGATAACGGCATCTACATGAAGAGTATACAAGTGGAAATATGTCCTCGGCATAGATGTCTATTGTTCTTTATGCTTCCAGATGCTGTACTTCTTAGAAGATGTGCCAGCAACATTGACCTTCTTCAGGAGCCTATTGACACCGAATGGAAAACTCCTTATAATACTTGTATCCGGTAATGTAAAGAGCCTATTGGCAGATTAGCTAGGTCTTGTCTCAGTATAAGGTCCCATATGATCTGGCCATATTGAAGACGGATCATTTGGGCAAGACTCCCAGGCTTCATTACTGGACAGCCAGACTTGAGATAGCTAGGTCAAAACAGGAGGATGATCCACAGATATCAGTACAGAAAGGAGTGACTGCCATGTGACAGCCGATTCATTTCTAAAGATCTGAAGGAGGGACTGTCAAGTGATGGCCACTTAGAGCTTCTATTTAAGCTGATCCTACTGATCGGGCCTGGTTTCATATCACGTCATTTTCTATAAGTTATGTCCCTTCCTCAAGTTCCATCTAACTTTTCTTTCTTCCCATCAGGAAATAGCGGATCTTCTATTATATGGAAGAAGTACGGACCAGAAAAGGACCAGTGCATCTCAGCGGACGACATTGCAGACGTGCTGAGATCAGAGGGCACAAAGTATCAGAGGTATGAGCTGCCAGCTTACATTAACATCACATAATGCTTCATTGATGGGAACAGGAACGGGGACTTGATGTTGGATTTTCTCACGGAGACTTATGATTTTAACAAAAATGCCTCTCCCGAGCTGAGAAAGGAAATATTTCAAGAGCTCCAGCGCCCAAAGTACAGCTCTGTTAAAGAGGGAAAGATCATTTTAAATGGTAATCTTAGTGCTATAGTGGTGGGGAGTGGATAGATATGAGGAACAATGGGCGCGTCCATGCAACTGGTCTCAGTGATTGCAAAAATTTTCTAAATCTTGACTCCTTTTTACTGTTTTTAGATGCGATGTTTAAAAAGATTGGGGGTCATCCGTTTTGCTATTATGGGGACTGTAAATGTAGTGGAATTCAGGAACAAGGTGGGAAGGCTTGGGGGTTCTCTACACCCCTCCATAGTCTATGTTTTTTCCTCATATTTAGTTTTTTTTTGGGTCAAGGGCAAAACCTACAATCTCTCCCTCCATAATTTACTCAATGCCCCTTCCGTAAGTCTCATACACATCCAATGCAGAGCGCCATATACAAGCATAACCAGCCCTCTGTATAAATATATGGGGCACTAGACACACAGAATCGGCAACAGGACTCTTCTCAATAGGTAAGAGTCACAAAGATGGGTCCAACACCTAGTTTTGTGCATGTGTCCTACTAAAGGATTGTCCCATTGTATTAATTTTTTGTTTAGGACACCCAGTGGCTTAAAAATAAAGGCCATACTGATTTCACCAAGCTCCAGTCCCTGCTGCTCTTCAATTCCTGGACCCAGTTTAATGCACCACAAATACCTGGAAAAGTCAATCACGGGCTAAGGTGGTCCCACCACAAGTGATCGGATAAGTCGATTCGGGACCAGGAATTGAAGAGCCTTCCGAACTGTAAAATAGCAGGCAACATTTTGAGCTGTTCATGTTGGATTGTTTTGGATTTGCTGGCAACCAAAGTTTTTAGGAAATTCAAAATGAATTTCATTATTGTAGAATCAATTTGCTCATCTCTACCCATGCTCGCCTCTACATTCTCGATGTCAGATCGGCAGCTGCCCTGTCTGCCATGCAGCAGCGCCTTTCCATGCCACATGTTTTGGCCGGACAACCCCTTTAAGGCTACTTTCACACTAGCGTTTTAGTTTTCCGGTATTGAGATCTGTCATAGGGGTTCAATACCGGGAAAAAAACAGTTCAGTTTTGTCCCCATTCATTGTCAATGGGGACAAAACTGAACTGAACAGAACAGAATGCTCCAAAAATGCATTCCGTTCTATTTAGTTGTGTTCCCAGAACAGAGAGAAAACCGCAAAATGTAGTTTGCTTTCCGTCCTGGGATGCGGAGGAAGACGGATCCGACATGGCAAGTCAATGGGAACGGATCCTTCCTCTATTGACTTTCAATGGAGTTTGTGACGGATCCGTCTTGGGTATGTTAAAGATAATACAACCGGATCAGTTCATAACAGATGCTGATGGTTGTATTATCAGTAACGGAAGCGTTTTTGCTGAACCCTGCCGGATCAGTAAAAATGCTATTGTGAAAGTAGCCTAAGAAAAACAACATTCCTAGTGAATGTCTTGTACAAGTTAAGGAACCAACCTTACCTAAGACGAAGACAATACAACCAGCCCCTTGAGACCCGAGACCCAGGTGCTGGTGACCTTAAGAATCACAATGCTAATAATATGAGCTCTGGTAAGGCTGTCCTGTTTTCCATAGTTCAGATTTTTAAATATTGCACCATCTTCTTAATTAGTCACTGGTTATTATGGGCCGGTTGTGCTAACAAGCTAAAAGGAATAAACTGCAATAGAAGTCCCTGGGTCATGCTGCCATGTCAAGTGCTCCTGCAAAGGATGGTGCCTCGCTCCTCGCCACTCGTCTTGTTAATTCTTGTAAGGGCTTTTTGTTTTAGGTTTGCGATTCTGCTTTGAATAATCTATAATGTTTAATAAATGTGACTAAGTAGAACAATAAACTTGGCTCTATACTCTTTTTTTTACTTTTTAAAACTTTTTGTAAAGTTTGAACGTTTTAAAAAGTCAGTTTCTTATTTTGGGGTTTTATGTATATGATGGGTTCCAGCTGTCCCTCCTGCTTTTGACATTGGATGAAACTTGAATAGATGGACATTGCCAGTGCTTCAATCATCCAGAAAAATTGAATATGACTCTCTGATGTCTCCTCTGATGTCTCTATTTTTCATTATAAACAGTAGAAAAATTGCAACAGGTTTTTGGAGAAAAACTGGTATAATTTGGAAAAATATACAGAACACTGCTATTGACACACTAAAATATGCTTTTTGCAATGCTCAGTTATAAACTGTAGAAGCTTTACTCTTTCGTTAGTCTTAGAACATGGGACTGACCATAGAACCTACAGGACAATTTCCCAGTGGGCAATGTACAGCGACCCGCACAGGCACTACTCTTGGCCGCCAGCCGGGTATATAAAGATCTGATGTTCTCAGCATTGATTAATGTAGAAGCATCAGGTATTTATGTTCCGCAGGTGCCCTCCTGTATTTAACTGTAATGCCTTTCTCAGGACGATGATACGATTTCATACTGTAACTTGGGCGGCAGTATGTTGTGCTGTACTGTGGTATCTGGTACTGCTGGAGCAGTATTTTGTTCAGCACTATGGTATTGCTAGCCCGGCCTACTTCTGTTGTCCCATTTTCTGTTAATTTGGACCAACCTCCAACATGGGGCCACTTTAAGTTCCCAGTCCGCCCTGCCGGAAAATCACATCTTGTATTATACTCCAGAGCTGCACTCACTATTCTGCTGGTGCAGTCACTGTGTCCATACATTACATTACGTATCCTGTACTGATCCTGAGTTACATCCTGTATTATACTCAAGAGCTGCACTCACTATTCTGCTGGTGCAGTCATTGTGTACATTACATTACTTATCCAGTACTGATCTTGAGTTATGTCTGTGAAGGTTCTCATTTATCCAGGTCATGGTATATCTGTAAAGAATAAATCAAGGCAACTGGACGTACTGTAGATTTCTTGAAAACGTTTCACTCGTTCTTCCAACGAGCTTTCTCAATTCTGCAGAATTGAGAAAGCTCGTTGGAAGAACGAGTGAAACGTTTTCAAGAAATCTACAGTACGTCCAGTTGCCTTGATTTATTCTTTATAGATATGATCTTGCGTTACATCCTGTTTTATACTCCAGAGCTGCACTCACTATTCTGCTGGTAGAGTCATTGTGTACATACATTACATTACTTTTCCTAGCAAGGGGGGAACTAACTCTCCTTAGGGAGTGAGCACCTTAATCAGTGTGAGGAGACTTATAGGCCATACATGCTCCTCTGGAATTCTGGGAGGGAAGAAATGCAAATGAGCTCTTAACAAGCTTTGTCTCTAATGCCACCAGATGTTAGAGGCAAAGCTTGTTAAGAGCTCATTTGCATTTCTTCTCTCCCAGAATTCCAGAGGAGCATGTATGGCCCATAAGTCTCCTCACACTGATTAAGGTGCTCTCTCCCTAAGGAGAGTTAGCTCCCCCCTTGCTCGGACAAAGGCCTCCTACCCAGTTAAGCCAGTACTCTCTGCTCTGCACTAACGAGGGGCAATCATCCTGAAACAGCTGTCTGCAGATGAGGTGCTGGCTTATTTTAAGAGCTGAATATTGACTTATAGGATAGCTACCTTACATCTGGTGGCATTAGAGGCGGAGCTTGTTAAGAGCTCATTTGCATTACTTATCCTGTGTTGATCCTGAGTTACATCCTATATTAAGGTAACATGTGGTCAAAAGACCAAACAAATCCCTTTGGGGGTCTCTAGCTAATGTTAAAATGTATCTTTATTTATTAATTGCTAAAAGAATGCTGCACAACTTCTATAAGGAAGATCTAATGTTAAAATTCAGAATACAATTGAGATATTGGACATATATTCTTCTTCTGTATTAAACTATCCACTGTTGCTTTTGGCTAGCAACAACTATGGGGTATAGTTATGTCGAGTGAGTGTTCATATAGGTTCCTATCTTGGTATTTCAACCATGAAGGTACTTGGTGCAAGGAATCAGTTTAATGTCCTCATGTGTGTCCAGTTAGACCAGAGCTCCATATGGCTATCACTGCATTGTCATAACCCTATAATATGGGACAGATAAGAGTTGGTTAATTTAGATTTTGTGTAATTTGTACATTACCACTCAGTACACCGTGTTCCTACACCGTAGCCACTTAGTAGTGGAATGTTTGTATCAGCTGTTCAAACACATCCAATATTGTCTGTCACTTGTTATCTTAGAGGAGATTATACCTTGTTGCAACAACTGGCAATGTTTCCACCAGTTGGCAGCACTTCTCTCTATATATTGGTGATCCCGTGTACTGACAGTTGATTTGTAACACAGTGACTGAGTTTGAGAATCGCTTCTTATATTCGATTCACTCTGAACGATGCCTCATGTTGCTGTACATCTGTGCTTGAGCTTGCTGGATAATGACAAGGTTCCTTTGCACAATCGCTATCTGGTCTATAACTGGTCTAAAACTGAGCGCTACACTATGGCACCCCTCCCGACATGTTTCGCCATTGCTGTGGCTTCGTCAGGGGAAGTGGGGTCCTAAGTGTGCATGCGCTCAAGATGACCACTATTTATGCATTGCAAGTCTCCGCCCCCCCATCCCCCCCCCCCCCCCCCCCCCGCTGCTTACAGCCAATCATTAAATTTCTACTTCCAGGGGGAGAAAAGGGAGGGGGGGGGGGTTGGAGAGATTTGGTCCTGGCAGATACTGTCTGATACTGTCCAGATCTTTTTTGAAGCACTGCCCAGTGTATACGTCTTGCCCTGAGAAAACATAGCTGATTTTGCTCTAGTAGTGGGATTGATAGAAACTGTAGATTAAATTGGTTGGTGTGAATTTTTGCAAATATGCAATGGTCCATGATGATCCCTTATTGTGAATTTTTATGCAATCATATGTTTATGTTACTTTCTTAATAGTGCAATGTTGGCATGTTAGATGAAGGCCGTATACGAAAAGCCCTCGTTCAGGCCTTTTGGACTAAGGGTCTGTAATCTGTGGATCCATTTTGCTTCTTCCTGTAGAAGTTTCTGGTCCAAATTGCCACTTCTTGGTCCCAATTTAATTTTAGCCAGTCCCCAAAATTTTAGGACTTCTAAGTTACCACTGTGGGTATATGTAATGTGTCTATACAGTGAGGTGTCCTTTTCTGTGTTGATGGCACTGATATGCCCTGAATTTGCTGCGGCAATTGAAGAAATCTCTGATTGTATATTCACGTCCATCAACTGGGTTCTTTCTTTATTCTCGGAATATACTTACAAAATGTGCAATTGCCACATGGGAAGGAACCCACGGTGCTGGATTTTAACCAGCTTCCACTTTTTATTTATCTTGTAGGTAAAAAACTATGGACGTTCTGTCCCCTTCTATAGGTGACACTGGGGTATGGTGATAATACCGTATTCAATTCTCTATCGCTGGTGAGTATTTTCCAATGTCTTTTTAAAATTGTCATTATTTGTTGATGATTACAGTCATAGGTTCCGATGCACCTTATCTTTTTGGTATCCTGCGTAAGATCATTTTTGTATTTTTGGGATAATAAATCCTCTCTTTTCGCGTTTTTTGCATGATTAAATGCCCTTTTTAAACTTTTCCGCGGATACCCTCTCGCTCTAAACCGTTTAAAGAGCTCATCCTCCACTTTTTTGAAGGCCTCTTCGGTGTTACAATTTCTCCTCGCTCTCAAATATTGTCCCACTGGTATTCCTTTTTTCAATGTAGTTGGATGCCAACTAGACTAGTGGAGGAGACTGTTTGTAGAGGTCGGTTTACGGTAAATCTATGTTAAAATTTGGCCCATTTCTCCTTTTTGGATTATTAGATCCAAGAAACAGATTTTGTCTGGGTGAATTTCAAAAGTAAAGTGCATCCCTATGTCATTGTGATTAAGTGCAATGACAAACTCAATAAACTCCTGCTTGTCGCCCACACAAACATCATCAATGAATCTACCCCTAAAAATGATGTGACTAGTGAAGTGTGCAAGTGTCTCGGAAAAAACAATAGTGTCCTCCCACCACCCCAAAAATAAATTTGCAAAAGTTGGTACACACGGTGTCCCCATAGCGGTACCTTTCATTTGCTGGTAAAAGGTACCATTACACAGGAAGTAGTTGTGGGTAAGTATAAATCTCAATAAGCTTATGACAAAATTATTGTGTTCATGGAAGCACATGCTCTTAGTGTCCAGAAAGTATTTGACAGCTTTGATCCCTAATTCATGCTCGATATTGCTATATAGCGCTTCCACGTCCAGGCTAGCTAAGAATGTGGATGCCGATAGTGAGATGCCACTGATTCGGGTCAGCACATCAGTGGTGTCCTTTATGTATGAAGGCAATGATGTAACAAACGATCTCAGTATAGCATCCACATACTCGCTTGCCGATTGAGTGAGGGAATCATTATCCGAAACTATCGGACGCCCGGGTATTGGATTTTTATTTTTATGCACCTTTGGCAGTGCATAAAATGTCGCGATCGTGGGGCTTTTGTTGTTTAAAAATTCAGATTTATCTTTTGAAATCAGGCATTGGTCCCTTGCTGTTTTCAGGATCTTCTGCAATTCACTCAGATATCTACTTGTTGGATTTTCTTTGAGGGTCTTATATATTTTCTCATCTGATAATAGTCTATTCACCATCTGATCATAATCCTCCCAATCTAGGATCACTATATTTCCCCCTTTGTCACTTGCTTTCACCACAATATCCCTGTTGGATCTTAGTTCCTCAAGAGCAACAGATTCCTCAGGTGTTAAATTTCACGCGATGGTATCTGTTTTCACTTTTAATTTATCTATCTCTTGTGGACCTTGTCTACAGACAAGGTCCACAAAGGTTTCAATATTTTAAAATTGGGAAAAGGAGGGGGCCCATTTTGATCTGGGTTTTAGATCTGTCAATGGAGGTGTAATTTCAGAATAAAGGCCCTCACTTTCCATCTGTAGACTTTCTAAAGTGTATAGTGCTTGTTGTTCTCTCTGAAATAATTTGCCAGTGTCAGAACTGGTCCTGGCGAATTGTTTGTGCAGTGCTATCTTCTGTGCAAATAAATTAATGTCCTTCACCCAACTAAACTTATCAAATCGTGGTACAGGCGTGAATGTAAGTCCTCTCTTTAATAAGGCAATTTGTGCTTCTGATAAGAACAGTGTTGACAGATTGATTATCTGGGTCGTCTGTGAATTTTCCGTTGGTTCATCACCTTTGTCAATTCTCTCATTGGCAAAGTTCACATTTACATAGTCGTCCAGGTCATTTAGTTCATTGTCAGCCCCAATTATTTTGTGTTGTACCCCCATTTTTCCCTGTCCCTTAGTTGGACATTGCTCTGTCCTAAAAAAAGGGGGACTACAGGGGGGATCGAAGAAATATTTGGCTGGCCAGGCATTAATTGACCCTGAGTCTGTTGCACTGTTGTGTTTGTGGTATTTGTGCCTAAGTGTAAGGGTCCTGATGATGTTGTTGGTGGGATACTCTGTACTTCCATCATTGTTTTTTGTCTTGTAGTATTTGAACTGTCCATTTGTACTTGGGATGCCATTCCAGTTGTACTGGAGAATGTAAAGCCACCCAACAAGGAGGGTTCGCCAGCCTGTGAGGATTGGGGACATTCTGATGTTAACAACAGGGATATTGTGGTGAAAGCAAGTGACAAAGGGGGAAATATAGTGATTCAAATCGGGAGGATTATGATCAGATGGTGAATAGACTATTATCAGATAAAGAAATATATAAGACCCTCAAAGAAAATCCAACAAGTAGATATCTGAGTGAATTGCAGAAGATCCTGAAAACAGCAAGGGACCAATGCCTGATTTCAAAAAAAGAATCAGAATTTTTAAACAACAAAAGCCCACGATCGCGACATTTTATGCACTGCCAAAGGTGCACAAAAATAAAAATCTAATAACCGGGCGTCCGATAGTTTTGGCTAATGATTCCCTGACTCAATCGGCAAGCGAGTATGTGGATGCTATACTGAGACCATTTGTTACATCATTGCCTTCATACATAAAGGACACCACTGATGTGCTGACCCGAATCAGTGGCATCTCACTATCGGCATCCACATTCTTAGCTAGCCTGGACGTGGAAGCGCTATATAGCAATATCGAGCATGAATTAGGGATCAAAGCTGTCAAATACTTTCTGGACACTAAGAGCATGTGCTTCCATGAACACAATAATTTTGTCATAAGCTTATTGAGATTTATACTTACCCACAACTACTTCCTGTGTAATGGTACCTTTTACCAGCAGATGAAAGGTACCGCTATGGGGACACCGTGTGTACCAACTTTTGCAAATTTATTTTTGGGGTGGTGGGAGGACACTATTGTTTTTTTCGAGACACACTTCACTAGTCACATATTATTTTCGGGTAGATTCATTGATGATGTTTGTTATTTTGGGTGGGCGACAAGCAGGAGTTTATTGAGTTTGTCATTGCACTTAATCACAATGACATAGGGATGCACTTTACTTTTGAAATTCACCCAGACAAAATCTGTTTCTTGGATCTAATGATCCAAAATGGAGAAATGGGCCAAATTTTAACAGAGATTTACCGTAAACCGACCTCTACAAACAGTCTCCTCCACTGGTCTAGTTGGCATCCAACTACATTGAAAAAAGGAATACCAGTGGGACAATATTTGAAAGTGAGGAGAAATTGTAACACCGAAGAGGCCTTCAAAAAAGTGGCGGATGAGCTCTTTAAATGGTTTAGAGCGAGAGGGTATCCGCGGAAAAGTTTAAAAAGGGCATTTAGTCATGCAAAAATTTGAAAAGAGAGGATTTATTATCCCAAAAATACAAAAATTATCTTACGCAGGATACCAAAAAGATAAGGTGCATCGGAACCTATGACTGTAATCATCAACAAATAATGACAATTTTAAAAAGACATTGGAAAATACTCACCAGCGATGGAGAATTGAATACGGTATTATCACCATACCCCAGTGTCACATATAGAAGGGGACAGAACATTAGGGACAAACTTGTCCATAGTTTTTTACCTCCAAGAGAAATAAAAAGTGGAAACTGGTTAAAATCCAGCACCGTAGGCTCCTTCCCATGTGGCAATTGCACATTTTGTAAGTATATTCCGAGAATAAAGAAATTCAAGAACCCAGTTGATGGACGTGAATACACAATCAGAGATTTCTTCAATTGCCGCAGCAGTGGTATTATTTATGTGGCGTCGTGTACCTGCCCCAAATTATATGTAGGGAAAACTATACAGGAACTCAGACGGTGGTATACGGCATATACCCCAATTTGGCCTAACTATATGTACAAAGAGTTGAATAAACTTGCGGAATTCCGTGTGTGGAATTCGTATAACCTGAATAGAATGACCCAGTTGTACTCGGAGGGTATATTGAAAGATTTCGCTCAGTTACAACAGGAATTTAATATCCCTAAGAAATTCTATTATTTATACCTACAGCTCCGACACGCCATAAAAACGCAAGACAAGTCTGAAAAAGTTGCCCCTGCTTCAAAACACAGTATTATAGACCTCACAGCGACAAGTGGTACCACTAATGGTGTTATTTCACTTCACTACAGTGCATTTATTGATATGCAAGTTAAAAATACACCTTTACAACTATTTGCCAAGTGGAAGTCGGACATATCGGACCTCACTGAGGAACAGTGGGAAAAAGTGTTAGAGGATTGCCCGTCGCTAGCTGTTAGTGAAGCGCAGAGAGGAGGGGGGGAGGGGGAAGGAGGTGGGAGGGTAGGTTGGGTTACCTTTGTTCTCAATATGCTTGTGAAAATCAAATAAAAATATCTGATTTAAAAAAAGGAACTCAGATGGAGAATATCAGGGCATATCAATGCCATCAACACAGAAAAGGACACCTCACTGTATAGACACATTACATATACCCACAGTGGTAACTTAGAAGCCCTATAATTTTGGGGACTGGCTAAAATTAAATTGGGACCAAGAAGTGGCAATTTGGACCAGAAACTTCTATAGGAAGAAGCAAAATGGATCCACAGATTACAGACCCTTAGTCCAAAAGGCCTGAACGAGGGCTTTTCGTATACAGCCTTCATCTAACATGCCAACATTGCACTATTAAGAAAGTAACATAAACATATGATTCCATAAAAATTAACAATAAGGGATCCTCATGGACCATTGCATAATTTGCAAAAATTCACACCCACCAATTAAATCTACAGTTTCTATCAATCCCACTACTAGAGCAAAATCAGCCATATTTTCTCAGGGCAAGTGGTATTCACTGGACAATTGCAATAAGTAATGTATACAAAAATTACTTCACCAGAAAGAGACTTGGCCACCTAGGAAGTGTTAAAAAACTGAGGCGGTGCTTCAAAAAAGATCTGGACAGTATCAGACACTGCCAGGACCAAATCTCTCCAACCCCCCCCCCCCCCTTTTCTCCCCCTGGAAGTAGAAATGTGATGATTGGCTGTAAGCAGCGGTGGGGCGGAGACTTGCAATGCATAAATAGCGGTCATGCCAAGGGGGGAAAAAAAACGTGGCATGTGATTAAGTGAATTAGAGTGCAAAAACATCTAAATACCCCACTAATGATAGTAACAAGTAGTTATATGAGTATGCAGAGTGTTAAGCATGGAGTATAGAGTGATGAGTAATATACCAAACAACTAAAAAGAGCATGTTAGCTCACATATAGGGGGTAGATTTCTCATGAGAGTCTAGTGCTAAGGATCTAGAACCATCATGGGTTGTTGTCAATCCTATCCAGGATGACAGATAAATGTAGAGGGAGGAGGAGCTTGAGGTCTGTTCAGTGTTATGGACGGCCGGCCTGAGTGGAGGGGAGGAGATACTAACTTTAGGAGGAGGAGTCTGAGGTCCGTTCAGCGTGATGGACGGCCGACACGAGTGGAGGGGAGGAGATACTAACTTTAGGAGGAGGAGTCTGAGGTCCGTTCGGTGTGATGGACGGCCGACGCGAGTGGAGGGGAGGAGACACCAACGACGCACCTCCCAGTGGAAGTAGAAATGTGATGATTGGCTGTAAGCAGCGGTGGGGCGGAGACTTGCAATGCATAAATAGTGGTCATCTTGATCGCGTGCACGCTTAGGACCCCACTTTCCCTGACGAAGCCACAGCAGTGGCGAAACATGTCGGGAGGGGTGCCATAGTGTAGCGGTCAGTTTAGACAGAATACAGAGAGCGAATTAGCAGGAGAATACAGGACCAGTTACAGACCAGATAGCGATTGTGCAAAGGCACCTTGTCATTATCCAGCAAGCTCAAGCACAGATGTACAGCAACATGAGGCATCGTTCAGAGTGAATCGAATATAAGAAGCGATTCTCAAACTCAGTCACTGTGTTACAAATCAACTGTCAGTACACAGGATCACCAATATATAGAGAGAGAAGTGCTGCCAACTGGTGGAAACATTGCCAGTTGTTGCAACAAGGTATAATTGTTGGATTTTACTAGTTTATGACGTAAAGTCATGATTTTATGAAAGTCACGGAGGCGAGTATTGCATAATCTCTCTTTACTGACAGCCACAGCAGCAAAGAAAAAATGAAACCAAATTAACATATTGCCATAGCAACCGTCCCCTCCCACCTTAGTCCCCTATATAATGTCCACCAGTCCATAGTACTTCCTCTTTCTTGGCGAATGCCACTCCTACCGGACCGGACATTGGACACTCCAAACTGAACCGCATGAAACTGGAACCATCCGAACTCGAAACACCCCGAAAGGGATAACAACAGAGCCTTCTTCCGGAACGTCTGGCAAAAAAGGGGTTACTCCTCTGAACCTGCAACCGCTGAACTGGAACAGGAAGAAGCTACTCCACAGGAACAAACGGGTATCACCCATTGTGATGAATACCACCCCTCGTGCCCGCTGACGTCAACCACGTTGAGCTCACGAGACCTGGTATGATCACAGGGTTTACCAAAAACGTGAAGTTACGCCCTCCAGAGGAGCACGTAAGGTCAGGCTGGTATAGTTTACACACACACCTCCTGTCCACGCGGACACAGAGAGGCAACAAGCTGAGAGAGCCTTTTCACTGCCGCAGTGAAAACAGCACACACTCAGCCCGGGTAACTGCCACCAGTTTCTCGTTTGATATAAGCCCGGTCCGCTAACGGGATTATATAGGGTCAGAAACCAACCCACGGTAGCTTATAACTAGGCCAAAACACGGACGTGGGGATTCGTGATCGAGATACAAGATAGCACAAGATTAAATTATAGATTTAATCGCTGTACGAGCACACTAGATGTGACACAATATACACAGACAATATATACAGTGGTCTGAGGTTACAGATACAGATTATATGGGTACAATAGGATTAAGCAGTGTGAAAGTAAGTTACCAAATATGATGAAAGTTCCTTGGGATGTCCTGAGCCGGAGGCCACACGAGGGGCTGTGATCTCCTGCTATTTCCTGGGTCCCTCTAAACACATGTGTAGGATGTGACCCCTCTTCAGAGAAAAGACGCCGCCTACTTGCTGGCACCAGGCTTTTAACCTGTAGCTGGCCCATCCCCTCCCTGCCACAGGGACGGGTCAACTCCCCCTCTTCTGGGCTGACGGTGAATGACCCACAAAACCCTTGAGAGGTCATAGCTCCAGACCAGAGGGTCACAGGGAGATGGTTCTGGGACTAATGGACCTGCCTGGGTTCCGGCTACAAGTAGAGCCCAAACCTGGTACCGGTAGGTGGCTTCTATGGGGAGATATGGGTATCTCCCTACCCCGACTGGGTACGAGTAAACAAAGACCATGGGACCGTACCTCGTGGCCACCGGGACACAAATATGTATCCGGTTTGCGCCTGCGATGGCCAGGTGATTCATAATTCCTTATGAGAGGTAGGTGCCAATATGTCTAGGAAATCTCATTGATCCAGGCAAAAGCAGATACCCACAGCAGGGGGTTTTCCTGCAGATTCAGGTGGCTCCCAACTGCTGCACAGAGGTGTGAACTTCTCCTTGAAGCTTGGACCCCCTGAGGGGTGTCTTCCTGGCCAACTGACACTCAGTTGGCTGGGGGGGGGGGGGTGGAAACTTATTTGGCATGTACACTCAATCATGCCAAGAGGTGCATAAAATTACAATCAGGGCTGGGGGGCTTTGAAGCAGGGAAATCCCTACCTCTGCTGTCTGTCAGCAAATGGGGGGTGTGAGGACATGGCTGACAGTAAATATTAATCCATATTCCTCACACCCATCAACGAAATCATCCTGCAAAGAGAACAAAATGCATGAAAGGAAATGTTCCATCTGTATGACACGTGCAAACACGACAAACCATCAAGAATCCACAATAATACAGATTAGCACAAATGAAACTATACATCATAACAAGCAATAACCCAAGGGAGGGAAGACACCCAGGGTGGGCAATACTCGCCTCCGTGTCTTTCATAAAATCATGACTTTACGTCATAAACTAGTAAAATCCAACAATTTTATTTCAAGACACGGAGGCTCTTATTGCAAGTTTAAAGCTGTAAAATAACCGAAGAAAAGGCATGTAGAGAAGGGCGAAAGTAGAATTCTTTAAAAGTCGAAGCCCGAGACCAGTCGGCAATCTTCATGATGTCCTCCAAACGAGCCCCAGACACCAACATGGAGGTGGAGGCAGCACTCCTAGTAGAATGGGCCGTGAACACCGAGGTGTCCACACCCGCTAAAGACATACTACATTTAACCCAACGCGCCAGAGTAGGAGTGGAAACCGGGGCAAACGGTCGTCGATACGAGAGAAACAACTGAGGGTTCCCAGCAGATCTATGCACGGAGGTCCTAGCCTCATATTCCTGGAGACATGTGACCGGGCAAAGGTTCGGAACAGCCGGAAAACTGGGATAAGAGACTGAACGAATATGAGTCTTGGTCCGGCAGGAGATATTGAAAGTGACTCCTTCCGGCAAAAATGACCTGGCATCAAAATCTAAAGCCCTGACGTCAGAAACTCTTTTGCAAGATATAAGGCAAAAGAGGGTAACCAGTTTGGCCGAAAGCTGGCGTAGGGAAAGTTGGGAGTTAGATGGCCACGTCGTGAAAAGATCCAAGACCAAAGAGACATCCCAGGTGGAAGAAAAACGCGGCCGAGGGGGCCACGACATACGAGATCCCTTGAGGAGTCGGCATACCAGGGGATGTTGACCCGCAGGGTGGCCCTCAAATCCCTGGTGAAAGGAAGAAATCGCTGAACGGAAGAGATTGATTGTACGATACGCCTTACCTTCCTCAAATAAGGTCGTCAAAAACTCTAGGACGTCTGATACAGCTTGGTGAAGCACCAAGGGGCTGACGACAGGCCGAAGGGAAGGCAAGAGAAACGCCATATTTGTCCTCTCCAAAAGAAACTGAGAAGGTCCCTGGAAGGAACAGCGACCGGTACGGTGAGATAGGCATCTTTCAGATTCAATTTCACCATCTAATCTCCCTGGAGGAGAAGGTCCCTGAGGAGGTGAATACCCTCCATGTTGAAGTGCCTGTAGCGCACAAATCTGTTTAGAGGTTTGACATTTATGACGGGGCGCATCTGCCCTCTTTTCTTCCACACGAGGAAGATACTGCTGAGTAGGCCCTCTGAGGAGCACGGGACAATCTCGATGGCACTCTTGTGAAGTAGTTCTGTTAGTTCCTTGTCTATGGCCTGAGACGCGGCCCCGGAGGATGGGATAGGAGGGGGAAACGGAATATGATGTGGGTTCTGCACCAGTTCTATCTGGAAGCCCCATATTGTGGATAGAACCCAACCGTCTGACGTGATTGACTCCCAAACATGAGAAAAATGTTGGAGTTTGCCCCCTACACAAACTGGAGAAAAAGGAAAACAAGGGACACTTACCAAGGGGACGACGGAATCCGGAACCTCCTCTGAAAGGCCTGTGGCTAGGTGCACCTCGGGACGGAAAGAAACCGTGCGATTGCCTGGTGTCCTGGAATGAGAATCGTTGAGTAAAGGGTCTCTGACCGCAGGAGCCTCTGCCCGTACCACGGGCGTGAAATGCAGAGCGGCCGGCCGAACGGCCCCTGTAACTGCCGGCCCTCGAGGAAAAACGGCCCTGGAACACCCTCTTCATGGAAGACTGTGCCTTGTCCAGAGCAATAAAGGCACCAACGAACTTGCCCATGTCCTTAATGAAGGACTCGCCAAACAGGAGACCCTGTGCCTCTCTCCCAGCCTCAGTGAGAGCTAGATTCACAAATTTTGGCTCTATTTTGAACAGAATGGCTTTGCGCCGTTCTATTGACAGGGAACTATTCACATTGCTATACATATGGCCCGCTGGACCCATCCCCGGAGCTCCTCAGGATCCACAGGAGTATTAGCCTCTCTGGCGATTTCCGCCATCTCAAAAATCTTAGTCAACGGGCCAAAAACGTCCAGGAGTTTGTCCTGGCACGCTTTTAGGGCCGATTCCAGCCCCCTTCTAGGGTTCCACCCAGATTTCGCTAAAAACTTGACCATTTTGGGGGTCCACAGACGGGGTCTCGCAAACCTTGTTTGCAATAATGGGTCTTGGGCACTCGGCCTTCAGTTTGTTGTGAGCCTCCTTAGTCAGAGGGCGACGAACACGCGCTTCAAGGTATTGAGCCACGTGGTCAAGGGGGAGCCATTTGGCAGATCTGGGGTGGTGAAGACTGTCCGGATCGAAAAGGGGTTCACCTAGAGGATCGGTTAATACACCAGACGGCCCCTGCAATGCGTCCGCAGACGAAACGCCAGGAGGCGCCGGGATGGGTGTCGGAGTAGGATCGGCATGGGCAGAATCAGACAGATCTTCCTCGGGGAAATCAATATCCTCAAATCTAGCCTCCTCCTCAGAGTCGACCTCAGAGTCAATCTCTAACTCAGTTTGGGCTCTAGCGCACTTCCAATTCCTCGCCCGTTCTGCCTGGCGGGATGAGGCTCTTTTGAGTGAGGTCGCGCTCTCTGGGATGGCATTAGACTCACCAATCAAAGGTGTTCTGGAGGCGTGAGGTACAGGTAAATCGGGCTGCGCCATGTCACTGAAGACAGTTGGGCGAGCTGAGAGGGCATCCGAGATGGATTTGGTGAGGGAGTGGGTCACGGAGCCCATAGCGGCCATAATGGCCTCAGAAACAGAGCGCTGGAAAGCATCCGCAGAAAAAGCAGAGCCACCAGGTGCAGGTGTCGGAGAAGAGACTGTGTCTCTGCCTGCTTCTAAACTCTGTGATGGAGTATGGCCAGATGGGTGAGACATCACTGCAGTGACAATGTACAGTTTTGCTATCAGGGTCTGACTAAGACAGCCAGAGGAGCGGTCAAACAGGGCAGCACAAATGTGGAGGGTAGTAAAATCCCAGTGGGGTGAGATCTAACAGGAGAGCTAACCTGAGGGAAGGAGAAAAGGAACTCACAGTGGGTAGTCACCCAGCAGTGAGCCGGAGCAAGGAGAGAGAGAGCCGAATGGTGAGAGGGTGCAGGGTGGAAGGCGTGGCCAAGAATCGGAAGGAAACGAGGAACGCCAGAGGGAAAGGATGCAGGAAAAAAAGAAGCAGAACGAGAGAAATAGGCTACAACAAAATGGCCGCCGAAATCACGCGGCCGGCCGAAATCACGCGAGACTACGGGACAAAGCAGCAAGCGGCGGGAAAGACGGGGTAAGAGAGCAGAACTGCTCCGAGAAGCGAGCGCTCTGTCTCCCCCCCACCAAGTAAGTGAAGGGAAGGGGAGAAAAGGTGCGGGTCCGCAGGGAACAAGAAAAAAACATAATTAACCCCGTCGGAGCCCCCCTGCTGCAGCAGGGCAACTAAAATACCCCCTCGGCAAAGCAGAGATAGGGGAAGCTGAATAAGGCACCGAAAACTGGGGAAAAAAAGCAGATAAATCTAGACGCCCCAGCACAAAAAAACTGGGAAAAAAATATACAGACCAAACAAAATAAGGTCAATAAAATATATATACCACACAGTAAATATAATAAGATATAGGCTGCTAAACAATAGGTACTTATCTTTGTGGCAGCAGCAAAGAAAGAGGAAGTACTATGGACTGGTGGACATTATATAGGGGACTAATGTGGGAGGGGACGGTTGCTATGGCAATATGTTAATTTGGTTTCATTGGGTTTTCATTTTTCTTTGCTGCTGTGGCTGTCAGTAAAGAGAGATTATGCAATAAGAGCCTCCGTGTCTTGAAATAAAATCTCCTCTAAGATAACAAGTGACAGACAATATTGGATGTGTCTGAACAGCTGATACAAACATTCCACTACTAAGTGGCTACGGTGTAGGAACACGGTGTACTGAGTGGTACAGTACAAATTACACAAAATCAAAATTAACCAACTCTTATCTGGCCCATATTTTAGGGTTATGACAGTACAGTGATAGCCATATGGAGCTCTGGTCTAACTGGACACACATGAGGACATTAAACTGATTCCCTGCACCAAGTACCTTCATGGTTGAAATACCAAGATAGGAACCTACACTCACCTAAAGAATTATTAGGAACACCATACTAATACGGTGTTGGACCCCCTTTTGCCTTCAGAACTGCCTTAATTCTATGTGGCATTGATTCAACAGGGTGCTGATAGCATTCTTTAGAAATGTTGGCCCATATTGATAGGATAGCATCTTGCAGTTGATGGAGATTTGAGGGATGCACATCAAGGGCACGAAGCTCCCGTTCCACCACATCCCAAAGATGCTCTATTGGGTTGAGATCTGGTGACTGTGGGGGCCATTTTAGTACAGTGAACTCATTGTCATGTTCAAGGCATTTTCGCCCACAGGACTGCCGCATACTGGATGTTTTTCCCTTTTCACACCATTCTTTGTAAACCCTAGAAATGGTTGTGCGTGAAAATCCCAGTAACTGAGCAGATTGTGAAATACTCAGACCGGCCCGTCTGGCACCAACAACCATGCCGCGCTCAAAATAGCTTAAATCACCTTTCTTTCCCATTCTGACATTCAGTTTGGAGTTCAGGAGATTGTCTTGACCAGGACCACAACCCTACATGCATCGAAGCAACTGCCATGTGATTGGTTGACTAGATAATCGCATTAATGAGAAATAGAACAGATGTTCCTAATAATCCTTTAGGTGAGTGTATATGAACACTCACTCGACATAACTATACCCCATAGTTGTTGCTAGCCAAAAGCAACAGTGGATAGTTTAATACAGGAGAAGACTATATATCCAATATCTCAACTGTATTCTGATAATTTTAACATTAGATCTTCCTTATAGAATTTGTGCATCATTATTTTAGCAATGAATTAATAAAGATATATTTTAACATTAGCTAGAGACCCCCAAAGGGATTTTTGGGGTCTTTTGACCGCATGTTACATTGATTACAACATCCCGAGGGTCCCTAATAGGGCGTGAGATTTGTTTCAACATCCTGTATTATACTCCAGAGCTGTACTCACTATTCTGCTGGTGCAGTCACTGTGTACATACATTACTTATCCTGTAATGATCCTGAGTTACATCCTGTATTATACTCCAGAGCTGCACTCACTATTCTGCTGACTTCGCCTGCAGGCTGTGTGTCTGTACAGAGCTTACTTTAATCATTTACATTCTGGTAAGTGGCCCAGTTGAAATATTCAAAGTTCTCTAACCTTCCACCAAGATGACTCTTGCTTTTGGAAAGCCTCACACATGATTAGAAGCCCCACCCCATGTCAATCAAAAAATAAACTTCCCCCATAGCAGAAGTGTTTGTGTGGTGGGGGCTGGGATCTCGGCTGCAGGCAGGGAGAAGAGGATTAGATTACAGTGGATCAATGTAAGGCTCTGTTCACATTTAGACCTATATGTTTAGTTACCATATAGAAGTATAGGAACCAAAGTTTAATCCTTGGACAATTTATTTTGGGAAAAGGAGTCCGCTCAGGGTGTCGGGGTACTGTTAAAGATGCTCTCAGTCAGAGCCAAATGCATTTGCTCTACTGCTCCAAATTGTCTTAATCCTAGGATTTTACATGCATGGACAGTAGTGATGAGCGGCAGGGGTCATATTCGAATTTGTGATATTTAGTGAATATTTTGTAGAATAATCATCATATATTCGCGAATTCGTATATTCGTTATATTCTACATTCTTTTTTTAATGCGAAAATCGGCAAGGTAATGATCCTGTAATATGCGAATATTACGCGCTCAATACAGGCGTGGGGCAAAAACGAATATATAGCACTATAGAATATAGTGCTATGTATTGGTTTTTACGAATATTCGTCATTTTTTCCATCTGAACACATGATTCCTCCCTTCTTCTTGCTTGTGGGCCAATGAGTCATTGTCCCACAAGCAACTTAAGCAGGGAGGAATCATGACTTCAGATGGAAAAAAATGACGAATATTCTAAAAAACTAATATATAGCCCTATATTCAATAGAATATTAATAAAAATTTGAAAATAAAATATATAACAGATCCATTTCTCTGGATGACATCCGGAGAGACGGATCCGTTTCAGATAATGCAGCATGTCCCCCCCAAGGTGATCCTGCCTATGACGGTCTGTATAAGATACGGCCGGTCATCGATCACTTTGAGGCCAAATTTGTACAGGCCTAAGTACCTGTAAGGGAGGTCGCGGTTGATGAGTCTCTCATTGCGTTCAAGGGGAGACTCATTTTCCGCCAGTATGTTCCCTCAAAGCGGGCGAGGTATGGCGTTAAGCTGTACAAACTTTGTGAGAGTACCTCAGGGTACACTTACAAGTTTCGTGTGTACGAGGGGAGAGATTCCCGTATTCAACCCCCAGAATGTCCCCCCACTCTGGGTGTTAGCAGGAAACTTGTGTGGGACCTTATGTACCCACTGCTAGATAAGGGTTACCACCTTTACGTGGATAACTTTTATACTAGTATCCCCTTGTTCCAGTTCCTCGCCGCCATATCCAGGTCCGCTTGTGGGACTGTGCGGAAAAATCAACCCGACCTCCCTGCCCACCCCCTCCAGGTACCTATCCTCAGGGGTCCGACCCGTGCCCTTACCACTGGAAACCTGTTGCTGGTCAGATATAAGGACAAGAGTGATGTCCTTGTACTGTCCACAATTCATGGTAACGGCATCACCCCTGTCCCTGTGCGAGGTACCGCGGCAACGGTCCTCAAGCCCGATTGTATCGTCGACTACAATCGGTATATATGGGAGGAGTTGATCTCTCTGATCAAGTCCTCAAGCCATATAACACCATGCGCAAAACCATGGTACAAAAAAGTTGCGGTCTACTTGGTGCAGGTTGCCATGTACAACTCTTTTGTGCTGTCCCGGAGCGCTGGCAACACAGGGACATTACTTCAGTTCTATGAGGCAGTCCTCAAGGACCTGATCTTTTTTCGGACTGGGAAAGAGCAGGCCGGAGTACCTCGGGAACTGGAGGCCATACTGGAAAGAAGGGACGATACCCCAAAAAGTGCAGAGTGTGTCGCAGGAGGGGGATACGGAAGGACACCACTACTCAGTGCGACACGTGCCCCGATCACCTGGGCCTCTGCATTGACGGTTGCTTCAGGGAGTATCACACTTCCATGGAGTACTAAATTTATATCCCAATTTAGCCACTATCGGATAAAAACATCTCAGACTTGAGACACCCCAAAAAATTGTAAAAACTAAAATCATTTAAAAAAAAGTATACAAATTAGGTATCGCCTCGTCGGTAATATCGCCTCTATAAAAATACCCTATGACCTAACCCCCCAGATTAACATGGTCCAAAAAAATAACAAAAAACGGTGCAAAAAAATAACTTTTTTTGTCACCTTACATAACAAAAATTTTAATAGCAAGCGATCAAAAAGTCATATAGCCCCAAAAATAGTGCCAATAAAATGTCCTCTCATCCCACAATAAAATTAGCCCCTACATAAGATAATGGGCTAAAAAGCAAAAAAATTGACTCTTAGACTTTAGAGATACAAAAAAGATTTTTTTTGTATCAAAAAAGATAATATAGTCTAAAACCTAAATAATAAAATTATTAGGTATCGCCGCGTCCATAAGAATCTCCCCCCAGATTAACACGGTAAAAAAAAAACAATGGTGCAAAAACAGCTATTTTGGCACTTTTCCATTTCAATCCGTTTTTTCCGGTAACAAAGCAAGGGTTAACAACCAAACAAAACTTAATATATTACCCTGATACTGCAGTTTACAGAAACACCACATTTGTGGTCGTAAACTGCTGTATCACTAAAAGGCAGGGCGCAAAAGGAAAGGACCGACGTGGTTTCTGGAAGGCCGATTTTGATGGCCTATTTTATTGACACCATGTCCCTTTTGAAGCTCCCTGATGCACCCCTAGAGTAGAAACTCCCTAAAAGTGACCCCATCTAAAAAACTACACCCCTCAAGGTATTCAAAACTGAGTTTACAAACTTTATTAACCCTTTAGGTGTTCCTCAACAGTTAATGGCAAATGGAGATGAAATTTCAGAATTAAAATTTTTGGTAACCTTACCTCACAAAAATGTAATATAGAGCAACCAAAAATCATATGTACCCTAAAAATAGTCCCAACAAAACTGTCACCTTATCTCGTAGTTTCCAAAATGGGGTCACTTTTAGGGAGTTTCTACTCCAGGGGTGCATCAGGGGGGTTGAAACAGGACACGGTGTAAAAAAAACGGTCCATAAAAATCAGCCCTCCAAAAACCAAACGGCTCTCCTTTCCCTCTACGCCCCACCGTGGAGCCGTACAGTAGTTTACGGCCACATATTGGGTGTTTCTGTAAACGGTAGAGTCAGGGCAATAAAGATACAGTCTTGTTTGGCTGTTAACCCTTGCTTTGTTAGTGGAAAAAATTGGTTAAAATGGAAAATTTAGCAAAAAA
The DNA here is from genome assembly GCF_014858855.1 of Bufo gargarizans. NCBI lineage: Eukaryota > Metazoa > Chordata > Amphibia > Anura > Bufonidae > Bufo > Bufo gargarizans. The sequence continues at coordinate 24,623,185 of NC_058087.1, read as the reverse complement.
ATGAAATTTTCAAATTTCATCCCCCATTTGCCAATAACTCTTGTGCAACACCTGAAGGGTTAACAACGTTTGTAAAATCAGTTTTGAATACCTTAAGGGATGTCGTTTTTTAGATGGGGGTCACTTTTAGGGAGTTTCTACGCTAGGGGTGCATCAGTGGGGCTTCAAATGGGACATGGTGTAAATAAACCAGTCCAGCAAAATCTGCATTCCAAAAACCATATAGTGCAGCTTTCCCTCTACGCCCTACTGTGTGCCCGTACGGCCACATATGGGGTGTTTCTGTAAACGGCAGAATCAGGGCAATAAAGATACAGTCTTGTTTGGCTGTTAACCCTTGCTTTGTTAGTGGAAAAAATGGGTTACAATGGAAAATGTGGCAAAAAAAGGAAATTTTCAAAAAAATTTCAACCCCATTTGCCAATAACTCTTGTGGAACACCTAAAGGTTTAACAAAGTTTGTAAAATCTGTTTTAAATACATTGAGGGGTCTAGTTTCTAGAATGGGGTCATTTTTAGGTGGCTTCTATTATATAAGCCTCACAAAGTGACTTCAAACCTGAACTGGTCTCTAAAAATTGGGTTTTTAAAAATTTCTTAACAATTTCAAGATTTGCTTCCAAACTTCTAAGCCTTGTAACATCCCCAAAATATAAAATATCATTCCCAAAATGATCCAAACATGAAGTAGACATATGGGGAATGTAAAGTAATAACTATTTTTGTAGGTATTACTATGTATTATAGAAGTAGAGAAATTGAAACTTGGAAGTTAGCAATTTCTTTCAAATTTTTGGTAAATTTGGTATTTTTCTATAAATAAAAATGAAATTTTTTTTTTACTTCATTTTACCAGTGTCATGAAGTACAATATGTGACGAAAAAACAATCTCAGAACGGCCTGGATAAGTCAAAGCGTTTAAAAGTTATCACCACTTAAAGTGATACTGGTCAGATTTGCAAAAAATGGCCTGGTCCTTAAGGTGAAATAAGGCTGTGTCCTTAAGGAGTTAAAGAGGACCTTTCAACAGTTTTGAGATAGTCTAATTATGGTATTACCCTGTAGGGCGGCCCCCACTGATGCCATGGGTGTATATATTTTTTTTCAACCCCCCTCCCGTTCGTCCGCTGTGGATCCCCGATGATTTGGCGCACTGTATTATAATGAGCATTAAACTCACAACGGTGTGGTTGCACCAAACTTCTGAAACGGCACACAGCAATAATATATGTGGCATCAGTGTAGAAGTAGACCAGGGGGTTGCCTGGTGTAGGTTGTCACTTTTGCAAAAGTCGCACATAGTAAATGAGCCATAACTCAGGTCTAATCTCACTTTTAGCTCCTAAACATAGACCACTTCGAAAAGTGGCGAGGAACATGAAATGTCGCAAAATTGACCAATTGTGAGGGTTGCCATGACTTGCAACTTTTACACCACAAAAATGGCATTTGATTTGATAAAGGTCTCCTAATATCTATACCCACGAAATGCTTGATCTAAAGAAATGTTGCTTGTTTACAGGTGACATCTCATGACAGAGCAGCCCATCCCCTGGGGGATAGATAACATAAGACCAGGGCCGGCCTTTGGGGTGTGCGGGCTGTGCGGCCGCACAGGGCGCCATAGCAACAGGGGCGCCGGGCGGCCGACAGCCCGCAATGTAATATGGGCAGGCGAGGCGGCACTTATGTTTCCCCCCCCCCTCCTGTACTCAGCAGGGGGCGCCCGGCGCCCGTTGCGGTAAAAAAAAAAGTTGCTTATATAAGTTGGGGGCGGCTGGCGGCGCCCCTCATTCTGCGCCGCCTGAGTGGCTTGCCGCTCTAAAGAATCCTGCCTGCGCCTGTTAATGTAGCGTGGCCGAGCTCTGTTAGGTCCGCGGTACAGGAGCTTTTGTTTCCTGTACCCGGCCGGACTGACAGGAAGTGCTCACTTAGTGTGCACTTCCTGTCAGTCCGGCCGGGTACAGGAAACAAATGCTCCTGTACCGCGGATCGAACAGAGCTCGGCCACGCTACACTAGAGGTACACTAGAGTGACAAGGGGGGAGGAAAGAAAGAGAGAGAGTGACAAGGGGGGAGGAAAGAAAGAGAGAGTGACGAGGGGGGAGGAAAGAAAGAGAGAGAGTGACAAGGGGGGAGGGAAGAGAGAGAGTGACAAGGGGGGAGGGGGGAGGAAATAATGAGAGTGATGGGGGGGGGAGGAAATAATGAGTGATGGGGGGGGGGGAGGAAATAATGAGTGATGGGGGGGGGGGAGGAAATAATGAGTGATGGGGGGGGGGGAAATAATGAGAGTGATGGGGGGGGGGGGGGAAATAATGAGAGTGATGGGGGGGGGGGAAATAATGAGAGTGATGGGGGGGGGGAAATAATGAGAGTGATGGGGGGGGGGAAATAATGAGAGTGATGGGGGGGGGGAAATAATGAGAGTGATGGGGGGGGGGAAATAATGAGAGTGATGGGGGGGGGAATAGTGAGAGTGATGGGGGGGGAATAATGAGAGTGATGGGGGGGGGGATAATGAGCGTGACAAGGGAGGGCGGGTGGAATAATGAGTGACAAGGGAGAGGGGGGATAATGAGAGTGACAAGGGAAGGGGGGGGGGGGGAGAGAATGACAATGGAGTCCCCAGAGCCAGACTGCAGCCAGAGTCCAGATCATCTTATTGTCCTGGTGGTAAGTAGACAATGCAATATGTTTATTATTTAATTGTTTAGTTATTAATACTACATTGGAAACAAATTTTCTCAGCTGGACACCGGCCGACACTGTGCATGCGCTGGGAGCCTCACCAGCGTTTAGGGTAGGGAAAAAGCACTGGCCCGTACGTAATTTTTCCCTTCCCTAACCGCTGGTGAGGCTCCCGGTGCATGCGCAGTGTCGGCCGGTGTTCAGCTGAAAACATCCATCCGATCACTGCGCATTGGCCCATAGTTTTTCCCTACCCTAACCGCCGGCGAGGCTCCTGGCGCATGCGCACTCTGCTGTGAAATTTCCCTAACCTGTCGTTGTGCGCCTGCGCGGCGCTGCACACCTCCTCACGTCATGTCCGGTGCGACCGGAAGTGACGAGGGTAGGGAAATCTCACGAACTAGGGAAGTATAACATTACACCGGCCTTTGGGGTGTGAGGGCTGGTAACTACTTGGTTGGATAGTCAGCCAGCCTATGCCATGATGCCAGCAACAAGCAGTGTTTTTATTTTTTTTTGGGGGGGGGGGGGGCGCCACAAGGTTAGCTCGCACAGGGCGCCTGAACACCTAAGGCCGGCCCTGCATAAGACCTAAAAATACTTGTGCTGAGGAGAAGAAACACAAGAACAGCTCGTTCACTGCTCTCCTCCTCGCTGCTCAGGAAGAAAGATGGAAACTGCAATAATAAAACTTTTTTCAGATAAAAGCAGATACCTCAAGTCCTTCCGCTTCTTCCTTAAGAATTCCACTGAGCACCAGTGCATGCAGCAGTTTATAGAGACCTGGCTGCCGGACGCCTTCTCCAGGTAAGTCACCCTCACTTTATAGACAGGCAAGTCCCATTATTCTCAGCACAAGATAATATCTAGAGCAGGGATCAGCAACCTTCGGCACTCCAGCTGTTGTGAAACTACAACTCCCAGCATGCTCCTTTCAATTCTGTAGGAGTTCAGACAACAGCCAAGCAAGTGTGCATGATGGGAAATGTAGTTTCACAACACCTGGAGTGCCGGAGGTTGCTGATTACTGTTCTAGAGTAACCACTATATGCAGCTCGGACAGTAGCTAGACGGGCTGGGGCTGACTCCATAAGGTTCTGGTTGGTTGTCACAGGTATCTGAAGCCATGCTGACTGCAGAGCATCCCACAGCTGCTGGAGGGGACGTGTGGGGGATCGATAGAGAGAACATAACCATTCAGGTGGCCCCATAGATGCACAGTTGGGTTCAAGTCTGGGGAAGGGGGCTAGGGAAGTACTTGGGAGTCTTGGTCATGTTCTTCCAACCAATATCAGACATTTCTAGCAATGCGACATGTCGCCTTGTCTTGCTGGAAGATCCTGCGACAACAATCAGCATGTATGGGTGTACGTAATCTGCAAGGATGGATTCTTACCTAAATCGGTTGAGAATGCATTCCACATGGATAACTGGCCCAGAGAATGCCAGGAAAATCTTCCCCCAAACCATGAAGCTGCCCCCACCAGCTTGTGCTCTTCCAGTAATGGGTGCAGGGTATTTGTTCTCTGATGTTTCTTTCCTGACACGCCAACGTCCATCCGTTCCATGGAGCAGAAAACGTGACTTATGGGAGAAGACAGCCATTTACCAGTCAGTGGAGGTCTAATTCTGATATTGCCATGAAAAATGAAGCCTTTTCTGCAGCTTCGTTATCAGAGGTGCAGTGACCATCCATCTGTTCTAGATTCCCATACCCCAGTAGGGTTCACTTAACTGTTATATACACATCTGTTGGCCCCTGTTCATTTTGGTGGTAAGCTGCTCCACTATAGCATGTCGGTCCCACGTCTCCATTTTCCAGTCCAGGGCTTGTTTACTTCCTCCCTGTCATGGGCATCGTCACCCGATCCTCTTCAGCCAACGCTGACTTCAACGGCGTTGTGTCTCTTGTAGACAGCAGTTGGCTGAGGAGGATCAGGTGACCATGACCATGCCAGGGAGGAAATAAACAAGCCCGGCACCAGAAGATGTAGGCGAAAGAGCAAGTGCAGAGGACCAGAGTGGCGGGGGGTAGGTAAGGATGATCCTTTCAGTAGGAGAGGCAGGCTGCCAACACCTGTTAGAAATTATGTATTCCCCAATAACCAATATAAACATTTTCTTTATTGCTGACCCTTACAGAAAATAAGTATGAACAGCCTAGTACCATAGTAAATGGGACTGATGCAATACCAGACACAGCCACTACTAAAAGTATGGTGCTGTGCCGGGTACAATATGAAGGGAGCGTAGTGCTTACTGGAGCACCTTCATCAGCTGATGGCCAGTGGTGCTGAGACTTTGATCCTACTGATCTTAAATGGTTGGCCTATCCTAACAGTCGGTCTTTAGTTTTTCTAGTCCAGAATAACACAAGTTATGCCTCTAGGCATTCCTGTATTGTGTATATCAACCAGTATCTGTTTTTCAGTATAGGGGATGGAAAGACGACCATCAATGTCCTTGGAGTAGGAAGTGGATCAGGTAAGATCAATGTTGGTGCCATAGAGTCATTGTAACGTCTGTGTACAGGGCAGAAGTCGGAAGACAACATGTAGTAGTGAATATAATGGTCAATGGATAAATGCAGTTACATGGGTTACCAGAAACTGCTGCAAGTGAAAATGTTGGCCCGCCTAAGCGCTAAAATCCTTTTACAAGTAAATTGGACCATAACTTGCACTTCCTAAACCGCAAAAACCCAGAGGATGCACTCTGTGCCTGGACCCAGCTGCAAACAGCATCTATATTGACAAAACGATATCGGTAATTGGTCAGCCTGTACCTATCAGAAGTGAATCAGACTGATCAGTAGGGTGATGTCACTACCACTAAGGATAGTCCAGAGGGGCAAACAATTCTTCTACACATTTTGAAGGTACACCTCCCTTCATCAGGTGTCTTGTCCCAGCCCGATTTAATTTTTGGCCCCGAGCTTGCCACCAAGTGGGACTAATAGATTATTACATCAGGTGCAAGGAGGGGCAGGAGCAGACATCATTAAGAGGATACCATGATCCATCTGTTTCTGCTGGATTCCCACATACAGGTTAGCCTGACCACCAACCAATACGGTTTTGTCAATATAAGCGATGTTTGCAGCTGGAGCAGACATGCAGTGATTGGAATAGGTGCCTTGCAATACTTTAATTTATCTGCAGAGGCACTTTTTTTTTTGTAAGAAGATTTTACTGGTTTCTTTGAAACACTTTCTTGTAAATTCCATATTTAGGTGAAATAGACCTAAAAATCTTCTCCAAAATACAAGCTCGATATCCTGGAGTCCCCATCCATACTGATATTGTTGAGCCAAGCCCAGAGCAGATCCTCAGCTACAAGGGTAAGTGTGTCCTCCCTAATCCTTATTCTCTGTACTTTGCCCTCTTTTGGTGCCTGTCAAGGAGTCACTTTAGTAGCCCAGACATGTGGGTACTACAATTGTATATAGTTATGTTTATATTCTTACGTGTTTTGTATGTTATGGCAGTTATTACCAGTAAGGATATGGTTGGCAAAGGTTGACAGGACCACAGCTAACCACCCTGTTCTCCTCCTCTTGGTTGGAGTGGGCTGGTCCTGCTTCCTGCCAGGGGGAAGTTCCAGAGGAATCTGAGAGTGGAGAGGAAGCACACTGCTGAGCTCCTGCTCCTAAGAAGGATTCTCCAAACCGAATAACATCTAAACACAGCCTCAAGTATATCATTGAAAAGACAGACAACAGACTGAACAGTTACAACCAGCATTAAAGACAGAGGTTAGGTGAGGGACTACAGCTAAGGCTACTTTCACACTTCCGTTCATAGCGGATCCGTCTGGGGTCTGTACAGACGGATCTGCTCATATAATGCAGACGATGGGATCCGTTCAGAACAGATCCGTCTGCATTATATTGTAGAAAAAAATCTAAGTGTGAAAGTAGCTCAGACGGATCCGTCCAGACTTTACATTGAAAGTCAATGGGGGACGGATCCGTTTGAAAATTAAGCCATATTGTGTCAACTTCAAACGGATCCATCCCCATTGACTTACATTGTAAGTCTGGACGGATCCGTTTGCCTCTGCACGGCCAGGCGGACACCCGAACGCTGCAAGCAGCGTTCAGGTGTCCGCCTGCTGAGCGGAGCGGAGGACTGAACGGTGCCAGACTGATGCATTCTGAGCGGATCCGCGTCCACTCAGAATGCATTAGGGCTGGACGGATCTGTTCGGGGCCGCTTGTGAGAGCCTTCAAACGGAACTCACAAGCGGAGCCCCGAACGCTAATGTGAAAGTAGCCTTAGACACCCATTATCTAGAATACTACTAGGCCAGTAATACATAGTGTTAAACTTCAGCCAATCAATCTGCCTCCATCATCCTTACTGGTGCAAGAGAGAAGATTGCACTTAAAATCAGGTGCTATTAAAGGTATTTGAAGTTCTACATTGCAGTTATTAAGAGACCTTTATACATTTAATTCTGGCCTCATTCTTCACTATTACAAATCCACTAAACCAATCCCAAGGAAGCAATAGCTTGATGGAGTACACTGACACAACACATCATTAGGGCTACTACCACTCCCATTCTCTGCACCAACTCTTCCGGGGCTCGCTGAATCACTTTTCTGTGGACATTGGACACAACAAAACCTTCTCTGGCTGTTTTATGGCAGTAATCTGATTCTGCTCCATGTGTTGCAGAGAACGTGGCCAAGACCCCGGGACTTGAAAATGTTCATTTTAACTGGATCAACAAAACAGCTTTTGAGTTTGAGGTTCAAGTGAAGGAAGAGACATCAGAAAGAAAGTATGATTTCATCCATATGATAGAGGTAAGTGTACCGTAGAGATCGCGTATTCTGCACCGACGAGAGCCAATGAGACAAAAGCCAGGATGATTTGTATGATTACACTCACTTGTTTCCCATGGTTTATACAGTGCCTAAATATTGTGCAGCGCTGTACACAGTGGGCGATCACCACATCAGTTCCTATATCCCTGGACATGACTTGTGCACATGTGCCAAATCCCTCCATTTTAAGGAACCAGTACATGCTAATTGCACCTGACCAGCCAATGCCTTAGTGCTCTAGGTTTCCCTCGTCAAGTGAGGCCGGACTGGGGCAGAACTGAGGGGAGGCCAGCATGATGCTGGTTTGGTTGGCGAGGAGACGGTAAGTGAAAGGGTTAATGGCCCAGTAGCTTGGAGGTGGGGGCATTGTCGGGGTAACTGGGGTGGGTGTGGTTGGAGGTATTAAAAAGCGGTAGTGAGTAGGAGATAGACGCCATTTTATAAGTAGACAGCAAACTGTAGTGTAGTCAGCACTCACCATGTCCATAGAAGCGATGCTGGCCCAGATCAGGATTGATTGAGGGGAGTGGGATGGCTGAGGGAGCAATTTAGAGGCCTTCTTCAGGAACCCCCAGTACCGGCGGAGATCCCAGCGCAAGGGGCTAGACAGGCGCGGCGGGTCCGCCTGCCGGCTCACTTGAGCCTCCAACGAAACCCCGCTGGTCAGGCGCCGATTTTGGAGGCCCTTTGGGGACATTCCATGACGGGTAGCAGCGCAGCAGGCTTCAGTCAGGCGCTCCCGCCATGGGAGGAATCCTATGCACTGGCAGGCCCCTGAGCAGATTGGGGAGTTTAACCCTCCCTCCCCCGCTCTCTGCAGCATGGCGGCAGGATCAGGACCAGGGTCTGCGGTCCGTACCAGGTGTCCTGGCTCTGGGAGGTCCGCTCAGCTAGGGAGAGATGCGGCTGTAGGACGGGCTGTGCCATCTTATCAAAGAACAGAAGTAACGCTAATGGAGAAGAAGCTGGGAGGTCGGACTGCAGGTTCAGCGTGGCAAGTACATCAGCGGAACGGAGATCAGGAGCAGCTGGATACAGGATCAGCGGCTGCGAATTCCACAGCGCCTGTGCAGCCTGGTGAGATTGCTTGGGGTCCTCTTCTTTCTATTCTTAGCTGTCCGGGGGTGTCGGGAAGTGGGACGTCTAGGTGAAGTAGGAAGGGGTCTGGGACAACTTTTGGGCAGATTGGCGGGGTGGTTATCGGGTTTAGGGATTGGGGGAGCATCGCCGCTGCCGGCTTGGGCGGTGGTTTCAGGGAGTGGGGCACCTGACACAGATACGGCTAGTAGGGCAAGTGGTTCAGTGTCGGTACAGACTCAGGTGATGGGGGGGAGGGGAGTATGTGGAAATATTTTTCCTACTTCCTTTGGAGAGATTTCATTTGGATAAAGGGAAGAAAGATGAAGGTAGAAACGAGGAGGAAGAGAAGCAGCGTTATCGCTTGATTCCGCGGACGTTTGCAAACTGTTTGCAGGCGTTTGCAATTTTGGCCAGCGTCATTGGGGAAAAGGCACCGGAATTTTGTTCGGCGCTGTTCTGTTACATGGATGCGGTAGGGGAGGCGTACCGGGTTTACGGGGTACGGGCTGGCTCCGGTACGACGAATAATTTAGGCAGAGAAAGGCGGTACGGCCCAGCATACGTTGGGACCATAATGATATCGGGCTCTGGTTAAGGGTTACGGCCCCGGTGAGGTCGGGACAGTCCTTTCGGGGGGATGTTGGGGGGTCAGGACAGGGCAATTTTGCGGCGGCATCAACAAAAGGGTTGTGTTTCCTATTTAATGAAGGAAACTGCAAATTTGGCGCAAAGTTCAAACATGAGTGCCCCTCTTGTGGCGGAACTCACGGAGCGAATAGATGCTTTAAGGGAGGTCGAGATAAAGGGGGGGGGGGGGGCAACGTTGGAAAAAGGTCAGACTCCGGTGCGAGTGGAAAAGATGGCGCGGTTTTTAAATAAGTATCCGCATCGGGAGGCGGCAAAGTTATTGGAAGGAAGTTTTAAGTCGGGTTTTTGCATTCCGTCAATTCCGTCGCAAGGTTCTGTAGCTCACAAGAATTTGAGGTCGGCGCTAATTTACCCTGAGATAGTCTCCGAATAAGTTGGCTAGGGAGATAATGTTGGAACGAATGGCGGGCCCTCCATTATGGTTCCCAAAAAAAGAGCCGAATAAGTTTTGACTCATTCATCACCTGTCCTATCCGAAAGGTGCATCAGTCAATGATGGTATTGATCCTGAATTATGTTCGGTGGTTTATACGTCATTGTGGCATAGGTAAGGAATTTGGGCCCTGGGAAATTACTAGAAAAAACGGATATGAAGGCGGCGTTTCACTTGCTACCGGTTCATCCAGAGTGTTTGCACTTATTAGGTTGTTTTTGGGAAGAGTGTTATTTCGTGGATAGGTGTTTGCCAATGGGGTGCTCACTGTCGTGCGCCTACTTTGAGACATTTAGTTCATTTCTTGAATGGGTAATAGTTGAGGTGTCCGGGTGTTTATCAGTTATTCATTACTAAGACGATTTCTTGTGTCTTGGTCCAGCGGGTTCACGTACAGTCGGATTTTGGGGAGTTCGGGGTTTCATTGGCGGTGGATAAGACCGACAACCGAGTGTTATTTTTGGGGGATTGTTATTGACACGGAAAACATGGAGTGCAGGCTGCCGGAGGATAAGTTAAAAAATTTTTGATTAGAAGTCGGCAAGGCAAAACGGGCGGCAAAAATCAGATGAAAGGAGTTACACTCACTGTTGGGCAAGCTTAATTTTGCATGTAGCATTATGCCGATGGGGCGTATTTTTTGCTGGCGATTGCCATCTGCGACTTCTGGGGTTAAAGTGCCACATCATTTTATCCGGCTAGAAAAAGAGTTGCGGGGGGATTTAGATGTTTGGGCGGGGTATCTGGGGGGCTATAACTAGGGATGTTAGTTATGGGTGAAGCTGTTAATAACGTTGACTTTAAGCTGTTTTTCGATCCGGCCAGTGGGACAGATTTCGGGGCATACTGCCATGGGCAATGGTGTGCGGGACAGTGGCCCGACTCTTGGGTTACTAAGGCCTGGGTCAAAACTTTGGCGCTGCTGGAGCTTTTTCCTATTGTGATGGCGGTGGTGCTGTGGGAAGATAGGTTTGCGAATAAGAAGGTTTGTTTCCATTGCGATAACATGGGGGTAGTGAAGGCAATAGTTTGTCCGCGTCGTCCCCTCCAGTTGTTAAGCTGTTGCAGTTTTTAGTGCTCAGATGTTTGTCCATAAATGCGTGGATAGTGGCAGTCCATGTTCCGGGAGTTTTTAATTATATTGCGGATGCCCTTTCTCGTTCTCAGTGGAAGCATTTTCGTTAACTGGCACCAGAGGTGGAGGCCAAGGGGTTGGAGTGTCCAGCTTGTCTGTGGGAAATCTTGGAGGAATGGTAATGGGGCTGGTTTGGGCATCATTGAGTCCTGGCACTTGTGCTGCGTACGGTAAGGCATGGGAGGCTTGGGAGAGGTGGTGTGTGCAGTTAGGGACACAGGAGATGGACAAGGAAATGGGGTTGTTATTTTTTGGTCACATCAGGGAAGAAGGATAGCCAGTGGCACAGTTAAATAGGTGCGTGGCGGGCTTAGCGTTTGGTTTTTGTTTACAGGGTACTATGGATGTTACAAAAACATTTCTGGTTCAGCAAGTGTTAAGGGGGTGGAGAAGAGATAAACGGGCTGAAGATGTTAGAAGGCCGATGTCGTTAAAGTTGTTAATAGATATTGGTGCTAAATTGGGGTCAGTTGCAATGGGAGGTTAGATTATTAAAAGCCGCATTTTCGTTAGCGTTTTTGGGGGCTTTTCGGTTGGGGAGTTGGTAAGTAGCAGTGTCACTAGGGCAGGGGGTTTGCGGACAGAGGAGGTGGATTTGCATGGGGCTAGAGTGGAGATATGCATTCACAAATCTAAAACGGACTGAGAGCAGAGGATGGCAGGTGACTTTGTTTGAGGTTCCGGGATGTATTCATTGTCCGATTAGGTGCTTGCGGGATTATGGAGGGGAGAGTGGTACCGGGACTGGGCCCTTCTTGCGGCACGAGGATGGATCATAACAGTCTCGGTTTCAATTCATAGCTATTTTCAAAAGATGCTTGACAGTATTGGGGGTTGATTCTGAGGGATATACAGGGCATTTGTTTAGGATTGGGGGCGGCAACGGAGGCGGTGCTTTTGGGGTTGAGCAAGGAGGTGATAAAGAAAATAGGGGGTTGGGAATCTATTCGATTCCGCTTTTATGTGAGGTTTTTGGGTAATATTGCTTTTGTTTTGTTGTTTATTTGCAGGTTCGCAGGCCGCCTTGGTGTGGATAATAGTGTGTTTTGGGGGGCAATAAGAGCAGAAGTTAGACCAGATGGGCGGTCACATCAGGGAAGAAGCCAGTTAGATCGCCCCACAGATGTTTTGGTATTACACGTTGGGGGGAATGATCTTGGAGCTCGGCCATTCAGGGAGTTAATTAGAGACATCAAATTTGATCTCTTGAGCTTATGGGCTTTGTTTCCAAACATGGTTACGATGTGATTGGACATTGTGCCAAGGCAGACTTGGAGGGGAGCAAGGTCACTGGACAGGTTGAATAAGGCCCGCATTAAGGTCAATAGTGTGGTCGGCAGATTTATGCCTAGGAACAGGATTCGAACCCATGACCGGCCATGTCCCAGGCGGCAGCTCTAGCCACTAGACTACCAACCCTTCTGGACTTTTCCTTCTACTGAACTCTTTGATCCAGCCTTGCCTTGTTAATCTCTGTGATTCCTTGCACCTGCTACATCCTCTTTATAAGCCTTATAAAGCCTTGCACCAGATCCCTGCTGGTTATTGTTCTTCTGGACTTGATCCTGCTGCATCTACTGCTGTTCCTCTGTTGCTACTGCTACCAACTCGACTGCTGCCGACCTCGGAATTGTCCCCGACTACTCTTCTGCTTGTCCCTACCAACTGAACTGCTACCACCGTACCCGATCCGGATTGTCTGACCACGCTCACTGCCGCCTGCCCTGACCCACCGCCTGCCAACCGATTACGCCTCTGCCTGACTTCCTGCAACTACAACCTGACTGCGGTCCTTGCCACTGGGCTCCCACCTCCAGCCAGCTGTCCTCTGACTCAGGTGAGCCTGTAGGATTGTAACAGGTGCGGTTGCCTTTCGGCATGCTGAGCTGGAAGGAGGAGTGGGTGAATTTTGGAGGGCTGATGGGGTGCACTTCAACACGGTTGGAATTGATTTATAGTCTTTGGGAATCCAAGGTTGGTATTGAGATAGCCCTGAGAATGTGGAGGAACGCGCAAGCTTAAGTGGGTAAAGTTGCGCGTCGTTGACGGTGGGAGGTCCTAGAAGTTGGTCGATATGGTGGTCATTGAGAATGGGAGGGCCCCCACGGGTGGGGCTGGACTCTCATCGGTTAACAGAAATCGAGGCATTAGGCGCCCATCAGTTGGTGCCTCCGAGCTGGCGTTCATCGGCTGGGGGCAAGATGGAGTTGCCAGTTTGTTTTGGTTATTTTATTTCATTTGGGCTTCTAGTACCTCCCTTGTCTTTTACTCAGGTTATTGGGGGTTTATGTTAATTTATTCATAATTTGTTATGTTATTTATTTAATAAAACAGCTGCTGTTGCTGAATTAATTCAAATTCTGAGTCCGGCTCTTATTTGTCAGGGGGCAGCAAGAAGGGTAAGAGTTTAGGAAGACCCCTAGTCACCAATACCCTAGTCATGCCTTTCCTGAGCAATAACTTTACGCATGTGCAACATGCTGCCCCCCAGTGCCGATCATGTCCCAGGTTTTTAGAAATGCTGAGTGGTGATGTGGCCTTATTAGTTTTGTGTGTGTAACTGTGCTCCTACCTGGATACTGTTGCCCCCCATAATAAGGCTCCGTAGCAATAAAGAGGAGAATGATAGTTGGTGGAGTAAGAGTCCAAACTTTGTAAAAGTTCAACAACTTTACTTGAATAAACTTGCATACAGACAATTTGGTTTCTCTCTTGGCTCCAGAAGGTTTTAGCGTAAAATGGCAGTCAAACTTAGATACCTTACTTTCTCTTTCTTTGCTGTGCTAGACTGGCTTTGTTCTGGTAGCTGGACTCTATGACAGTTCTGGTATCTTTTGAGGGGGATACCTTTGGCTATTGACCCCCTCGTAATGCTCTGTATCTGTAAGGCGTCAGGGTGCTCTATGAGCTGTTTCCCTTGGGAAGGAGGGGGGGGGATTTCCCTCACTAGGATTACTAGGGATGAGCGAACTCGAACTGTATAGTTCGGGTTCGTACCGAATTTTGGGGTGTCCGTGACACGGACCCGAACCCGGACATTTTCGTAAAAGTCCGGGTTCGGGTTCGGTGTTCGTCGCTTTCTTCGCGCTTTTGTGACGCTTTCTTGGCGCTTTTTGAAAGGCTGCAAACCAGCCAATCAACAAGCGTCATACTACTTGCCCCAAGAGGCCATCACAGCCATGCCTACTATTGGCATGGCTGTGATTGGCCAGAGCACCATGTGACCCAGCCTCTATTTAAGCTGGAGTCACATAGCGCCGCCCGTCACTCTGCTCTGATTAGCGTAGGGAGAGGTTGCGGCTGCGACAGTAGGGCGAGATTAGGCAGATTAACTCCTCCAAAGGACTTGATTAACTGATCGATCTGCAGCTGTGGATCATTGAGCTGCTGATCCTCAATTGCTCACTGTTTTTAGGCTGCCCAGACCGTTTGTCAGTCACATTTTTCTGGGGTGATCGGCGGCCATTTTGTGTCTTGTGGTGCGCCAGCACAAGCTGCGACCAAGTGAATTTAACCCTCAATGGTGTGGTTGTTTTTTGGCTAAAGCCTACATCAGGGTGAAGCTGTCACACCAAGTGCATTTAACCCTCAGTAGTGTGGTTGGTCAAGCTATCACACCAAGTGCATTTAACCAGCAATAGTCTGTTCATTTTTTGGCCATATACTAAATCAGGGGCAAGCTGCGCCCGTCACCAAGTGCATTTAACCCTCAGTAGTGTGGTTGGTCAAGCTGTGACACCAAGTGCATTTAACCAGCAATAGTCTGTTCATTTTTTGGCCATATACTACATCAGGGGCAAGCTGCGCCCATCACCAAGTGCATTTAACCAGCAATAGTGTGGTTATTTTTTGGCCATATCCCAGTCTAATTCTGTCACTAAATCCATACCGGTCACCCAGCGCCTAAATACTAGGCCTCAAATTTATATCCCGCTAAATCTCTCGTTACCGCTGTCCTGTTGTGGCTGGGAAAGTTATTTAGTGTCCGTCAAAGCACATTTTTTGTTCTGGGTTGAAATACAATTCCCAATTTAGCAATTTAAAAATTTAGTGGTTTCTGCTGTATCAGAGCTATTTGAAATCTATCCCTAAAAGGGTATATAATATTCAAGGTGCACATAGGGTCATTCAGAATAACTTCACACACCCGCTACTGTGCATTTCCAAGTCTAATTCTGTCACTAAACCCATACCTGTCACCCAGCGCCTAAATACTAGGCCTCAAATTTATATCCAGCTAAATCTGTCCTTAGTGCTGTAGCTGGGCGAGTTATTTAGTGTCCGTTCAAGCACATTTCTTGTTCTGGGTTGAAATACAATTCCCAATTTAGCAATTTCATAATTTAGTGGTTTCTGCTATATCAGAGCTATTTGAAATCTATCCCTAAAAGGGTATATAATATTCAAGGTGCACATTGGGTCATTCAGAATAACTTCACACACACCCGCTACTGTGTATTTCCAAGTCTAATTCTGTCACTAAACCCATACCTGTCACCCAGCGCCTAAATACTAGGCCTCAAATTTATATCCTGCTAAATCTCTCGTTAGTGCTGTAGCTGGGCGAGTTATTTAGTGTCCGTTCAAGCACATTTCTTGTTCTGGGTTGAAATACAATTCCCAATTTAGCAATTTCATAATTTAGTGGTTTCTGCTATATCAGAGCTATTTGAAATCTATCCCTAAAAGGGTATATAATATTCAAGGTGCACAATGGGTCATTCAGAATAACTTCACACACACCCGCTACTGTGTATTTCCAAGTCTAATTCTGTCACTAAACCCATACCTGTCACCCAGCGCCTAAATACTAGGCCTCAAATTTATATCCTGCTAAATCTCTCGTTAGTGCTGTAGCTGGGCGAGTTATTTAGTGTCCGTTCAAGCACATTTCTTGTTCTGGGTTGAAATACAATTCCCAATTTAGCAATTTCATAATTTAGTGGTTTCTGCTATATCAGAGCTATTTGAAATCTATCCCTAAAAGGGTATATAATATTCAAGGTGCACATTGGGTCATTCAGAATAACTTCACACACACCCGCTACTGTGTATTTCCAAGTCTAATTCTGTCACTAAACCCATACCTGTCACCCAGCGCCTAAATACTAGGCCTCAAATTTATATCCTGCTAAATCTCTCGTTAGTGCTGTAGCTGGGCGAGTTATT
This sequence comes from Bufo gargarizans, assembly GCF_014858855.1. Lineage (NCBI taxonomy): Eukaryota > Metazoa > Chordata > Amphibia > Anura > Bufonidae > Bufo > Bufo gargarizans. The sequence goes on along the minus strand of NC_058087.1, from coordinate 24,607,194 downwards.
TAGTGTCCGTTCAAGCACATTTCTTGTTCTGGGTTGAAATACAATTCCCAATTTAGCAATTTCATAATTTAGTGGTTTCTGCTATATCAGAGCTATTTGAAATCTATCCCTAAAAGGGTATATAATATTCAAGGTGCACATTGGGTCATTCAGAATAACTTCACACACACCCGCTACTGTGTATGTCCAAGTCTAATTCTGTCACTAAACCCATACCTGTCACCCAGCGCCTAAATACTAGGCCTCAAATTTATATCCTGCTAAATCTCTCGTTAGTGCTGTAGCTGGGCGAGTTATTTAGTGTCCGTTCAAGCACATTTCTTGTTCTGGGTTGAAATACAATTCCCAATTTAGCAATTTCATAATTTAGTGGTTTCTGCTATATCAGAGCTATTTGAAATCTATCCCTAAAAGGGTATATAATATTCAAGGTGCACATTGGGTCATTCAGAATAACTTCACACACACCCGCTACTGTGTATTTCCAAGTCTAATTCTGTCACTAAACCCATACCTGTCACCCAGCGCCTAAATACTAGGCCTCAAATTTATATCCTGCTAAATCTCTCGTTAGTGCTGTAGCTGGGCGAGTTATTTAGTGTCCGTTCAAGCACATTTCTTGTTCTGGGTTGAAATACAATTCCCAATTTAGCAATTTCATAATTTAGTGGTTTCTGCTATATCAGAGCTATTTGAAATCTATCCCTAAAAGGGTATATAATATTCAAGGTGCACATTGGGTCATTCAGAATAACTTCACACACACCCGCTACTGTGTATTTCCAAGTCTAATTCTGTCACTAAACCCATACCTGTCACCCAGCGCCTAAATACTAGGCCTCAAATTTATATCCTGCTAAATCTCTCGTTAGTGCTGTAGCTGGGCGAGTTATTTAGTGTCCGTTCAAGCACATTTCTTGTTCTGGGTTGAAATACAATTCCCAATTTAGCAATTTCATAATTTAGTGGTTTCTGCTATATCAGAGCTATTTGAAATCTATCCCTAAAAGGGTATATAATATTCAAGGTGCACATTGGGTCATTCAGAATAACTTCACACACACCCGCTACTGTGTATTTCCAAGTCTAATTCTGTCACTAAACCCATACCTGTCACCCAGCGCCTAAATACTAGGCCTCAAATTTATATCCTGCTAAATCTCTCGTTAGTGCTGTAGCTGGGCGAGTTATTTAGTGTCCGTTCAAGCACATTTCTTGTTCTGGGTTGAAATACAATTCCCAATTTAGCAATTTCATAATTTAGTGGTTTCTGCTATATCAGAGCTATTTGAAATCTATCCCTAAAAGGGTATATAATATTCAAGGTGCACATTGGGTCATTCAGAATAACTTCACACACACCCGCTACTGTGTATTTCCAAGTCTAATTCTGTCACTAAACCCATACCTGTCACCCAGCGCCTAAATACTAGGCCTCAAATTTATATCCTGCTAAATCTCTCGTTAGTGCTGTAGCTGGGCGAGTTATTTAGTGTCCGTTCAAGCACATTTCTTGTTCTGGGTTGAAATACAATTCCCAATTTAGCAATTTCATAATTTAGTGGTTTCTGCTATATCAGAGCTATTTGAAATCTATCCCTAAAAGGGTATATAATATTCAAGGTGCACATTGGGTCATTCAGAATAACTTCACACACACCCGCTACTGTGTATTTCTAAGTCTAATTCTGTCACTAAACCCATACCTGTCACCCAGCGCCTAAATACTAGGCCTCAAATTTATATCCTGCTAAATCTCTCGTTAACGCTGTCCTGTTGTGGCTGGGAAAGTTATTTAGTGTCCGTCAAAGCACATTTTTTGTTCTGGGTTGAAATACAATTCCCAATTTAGCAATTTCATAATTTAGTGGTTTCTGCTATATCAGAGCTATTTGAAATCTATCCCTAAAAGGGTATATAATATTCAAGGTGCACATTGGGTCATTCAGAATAACTTCACACACACCCGCTACTGTGTATTTCCAAGTCTAATTCTGTCACTAAACCCATACCTGTCACCCAGCGCCTAAATACTAGGCCTCAAATTTATATCCTGCTAAATCTCTCGTTAGTGCTGTAGCTGGGCGAGTTATTTAGTGTCCGTTCAAGCACATTTCTTGTTCTGGGTTGAAATACAATTCCCAATTTAGCAATTTCATAATTTAGTGGTTTCTGCTATATCAGAGCTATTTGAAATCTATCCCTAAAAGGGTATATAATATTCAAGGTGCACAATGGGTCATTCAGAATAACTTCACACACACCCGCTACTGTGTATTTCCAAGTCTAATTCTGTCACTAAACCCATACCTGTCACCCAGCGCCTAAATACTAGGCCTCAAATTTATATCCTGCTAAATCTCTCGTTAGTGCTGTAGCTGGGCGAGTTATTTAGTGTCCGTTCAAGCACATTTCTTGTTCTGGGTTGAAATACAATTCCCAATTTAGCAATTTCATAATTTAGTGGTTTCTGCTATATCAGAGCTATTTGAAATCTATCCCTAAAAGGGTATATAATATTCAAGGTGCACATTGGGTCATTCAGAATAACTTCACACACACCCGCTACTGTGTATTTCCAAGTCTAATTCTGTCACTAAACCCATACCTGTCACCCAGCGCCTAAATACTAGGCCTCAAATTTATATCCTGCTAAATCTCTCGTTAGTGCTGTAGCTGGGCGAGTTATTTAGTGTCCGTTCAAGCACATTTCTTGTTCTGGGTTGAAATACAATTCCCAATTTAGCAATTTCATAATTTAGTGGTTTCTGCTATATCAGAGCTATTTGAAATCTATCCCTAAAAGGGTATATAATATTCAAGGTGCACATTGGGTCATTCAGAATAACTTCACACACACACGCTTCTGTGCATTTCCAAGTCTAATTCTGTCACTAAATCCATACCGGTCACCCAGCGCCTAAATACTAGGCCTCAAATTTATATCCCGCTGAATTTGAATACAATACATTGGGCCAAATAATATATTTGTTGTTGTGGTGAACCATAACAATGAGAAAAACATCTAGTAAGGGACGCGGACGTGGACATGGTCGTGGTGGTGTTAGTGGACCCTCTGGTGCTGGGAGAGGACGTGGCCGTTCTGCCACATCCACACGTCCTAGTGTACCAACTACCTCAGGTCCCAGTAGCCGCCAGAATTTACAGCGATATATGGTGGGGCCCAATGCCGTTCTAAGGATGGTAAGGCCTGAGCAGGTACAGGCATTAGTCAATTGGGTGGCCGACAGTGGATCCAGCACGTTCACATTATCTCCCACCCAGTCTTCTGCAGAAAGCGCACAGATGGCGCCTGAAAACCAACCCCATCAGTCTGTCACATCACCCCCATGCATACCAGGGAAACTGTCTCAGCCTCAAGTTATGCAGCAGTCTCTTATGCTGTTTGAAGACTCCGCTGGCAGGGTTTCCCAAGGGCATCCACCTAGCCCTTCCCCAGCGGTGAAAGACATAGAATGCACTGACGCACAACCACTTATGTTTCCTGATGATGAGGACATGGGAATACCACCTCAGCATGTCTCTGATGATGACGAAACACAGGTGCCAACTGCTGCGTCTTTCTGCAGTGTGCAGACTGAACAGGAGGTCAGGGATCAAGACTGGGTGGAAGACGATGCAGGGGACGATGAGGTCCTAGACCCCACATGGAATGAAGGTCGTGCCACTGACTTTCACAGTTCGGAGGAAGAGGCAGTGGTGAGACCGAGCCAACAGCGTAGCAAAAGAGGGAGCAGTGGGCAAAAGCAGAACACCCGCCGCCAAGAGACTCCGCCTGCTACTGACCGCAGCCATCTGGGACCGAGCACCCCAAAGGCAGCTTCAAGGAGTTCCCTGGCATGGCACTTCTTCAAACAATGTGCTGACGACAAGACCCGAGTGGTTTGCACGCTGTGCCATCAGAGCCTGAAGCGAGGCATTAACGTTCTGAACCTGAGCACAACCTGCATGACCAGGCACCTGCATGCAAAGCATGAACTGCAGTGGAGTAAACACCTTAAAACCAAGGAAGTCACTCAGGCTCCCCCTGCTACCTCTTCTGCTGCTGCCGCCTCGGCCTATTCTGCTGCTGCCGCCTCGGCCTCTTCCTCCGCCTCTGGAGGAACGTTGGCACCTGCCGCCCAGCAAACAGGGGATGTACCACCAACACCACCACCACCACCTCCGTCACCAAGCGTCTCAACCATGTCACACGCCAGCGTTCAGCTCTCCATCTCACAAACATTTGATAGAAAGCGTAAATTCCCACCTAGCCACCCTCGATCCCTGGCCCTGAATGCCAGCATTTCTAAACTACTGGCCTATGAAATGCTGTCATTTAGGCTGGTGGACACAGACAGCTTCAAACAGCTCATGTCGCTTGCTGTCCCACAGTATGTTGTTCCCAGCCGGCACTACTTCTCCAAGAGAGCCGTGCCTTCCCTGCACAACCAAGTATCCGATAAAATCAAGTGTGCACTGCGCAACGCCATCTGTAGCAAGGTCCACCTAACCACAGATACGTGGACCAGTAAGCACGGCCAGGGACGCTATATCTCCCTAACTGCACACTGGGTAAATGTAGTGGCAGCTGGGCCCCAGGCGGAGAGCTGTTTGGCGCACGTCCTTCCGCCGCCAAGGATCGCAGGGCAACATTCTTTGCCTCCTGTTGCCACCTCCTCCTTCTCGGCTTCCTCCTCCTCTTCTTCCACCTGCTCATCCAGTCAGCCACACACCTTCACCACCAACTTCAGCACAGCCCGGGGTAAACGTCAGCAGGCCATTCTGAAACTCATATGTTTGGGGGACAGGCCCCACACCGCACAGGAGTTGTGGCGGGGTATTGAACAACAGACCGACGAGTGGTTGCTGCCGGTGAGCCTCAAGCCCGGCCTGGTGGTGTGTGATAATGGGCGAAATCTCGTTGCAGCTCTGGGACTAGCCAATTTGACGCACATCCCTTGCTTGGCGCATGTGCTGAATTTGGTGGTGCAGAAGTTCATTCACAACTACCCCGACATGTCAGAGCTGCTGCATAAAGTGCGGGCCGTCTGTTCGCGCTTCCGGCGTTCACATCCTGCTGCTGCTCGCCTGTCTGCGCTACAGCGTAACTTCGGCCTTCCCGCTCACCGCCTCATATGCGACGTGCCCACCAGGTGGAACTCCACCTTGCACATGCTGGACAGACTGTGCGAGCAGCAGCAGGCCATAGTGGAGTTTCAGCTGCAGCACGCACGGGTCAGTCGCACTACAGAACAGCACCACTTCACCACCAATGACTGGGCCTCCATGCGAGACCTGTGTGCCCTGTTGCGCTGTTTCGAGTACTCCACCAACATGGCCAGTGGCGATGACACCGTTATCAGCGTTACAATACCACTTCTATGTCTCCTTGAGAAAACACTTAGGGCGATGATGGAAGAGGAGGTGGCCCAGGAGGAGGAGGAGGAGGAGGAAGAGGGGTCATTTTTAGCACTTTCAGGCCAGTCTCTTCGAAGTGACTCAGAGGGAGGTTTTTGGCAACAGCAGAGGCCAGGTACAAATGTGGCCAGCCAGGGCCCACTACTGGAGGACGAGGAGGACGAGGATGAGGAGGAGGTGGAGGAGGATGAGGATGAAGCATGGTCACAGCGGGGTGGCACCCAACGCAGCTCGGGTCCATCACTGGTGCGTGGCTGGGGGGAAAGGCAGGAAGATGACGATACGCCTCCCACAGAGGACAGCTTGTCCTTACCCCTGGGCAGCCTGGCACACATGAGCGACTACATGCTGCAGTGCCTGCGCAACGACAGCAGAGTTGCCCACATTTTAACCTGTGCGGACTACTGGGTTGCCACCCTGCTGGATCCACGCTACAAAGACAATGTGCCCACCTTACTTCCTGCACTGGAGCGTGATAGGAAGATGCGCGAGTACAAGCGCACGTTGGTAGACGCGCTACTGAGAGCATTCCCAAATGTCACAGGGGAACAAGTGGAAGCCCAAGGCCAAGGCAGAGGAGGAGCAAGAGGTCGCCAAGGCAGCTGTGTCACGGCCAGCTCCTCTGAGGGCAGGGTTAGCATGGCAGAGATGTGGAAAACTTTTGTCAACACGCCACAGCTAACTGCACCACCACCTGATACGCAACGTGTTAGCAGGAGGCAACATTTCACTAACATGGTGGAACAGTACGTGTGCACACCCCTCCACGTACTGACTGATGGTTCGGCCCCATTCAACTTCTGGGTCTCTAAATTGTCCACGTGGCCAGAGCTAGCCTTTTATGCCTTGGAGGTGCTGGCCTGCCCGGCAGCCAGCGTTTTGTCTGAACGTGTATTCAGCACGGCAGGGGGCGTCATTACAGACAAACGCAGCCGCCTGTCTACAGCCAATGTGGACAAGCTGACGTTCATAAAAATGAACCAGGCATGGATCCCACAGGACCTGTCCGTCCCTTGTCCAGATTAGACATTAACTACCTCCCCATAACCATATATTATTGGACTCCAGGGCACTTCCTCATTCAATCCTATTTTTATTTTCATTTTACCATTATATTGCGAGGCTACCCAAAGTTGAATGAACCTCTCCTCTGCCTGTGTGCTAGGCCTAAATATATGCCAATGGACTGTTGCAGTGGTGGGTGACGTGAAGCCTCATTCTCTGCTATGACATGCAGACTGATTCTCTGCTGACATGAAGTCAGATTCTCTGTTACGGGACCTCTCTCCTCTGCCTGTGTGCTAGGCCTAAATATATGCCAATGGACTGTTGCAGTGGTGGCTGACGTGAAGCCTCATTCTCTGCTATGACATGCAGACTAATTCTCTGCTGACATGAAGCCAGATTGTCTGTTACGGGACCTCTCTCCTCTGCCTGGGTGCTGGGCCTAAATTTATGACAATGGACTGTTGCAGTGGTGGCTGACGTGAAGCCTGATTCTCTGCTATGACATGCAGACTGATTCTCTGCTGACATGAAGCCAGATCCTCTGTTACGGGACCTCTCTCCTCTGCCTGTGTGTGTGCTGGGCCTAAATATATGCCAATGGACTGTTGCAGTGGTGGCTGACGTGAAGCCTCATTCTCTGCTATGACATGCAGACTGATTCTCTGCTGACATGAAGCCAGATTCTCTGTTACGGGACCTCTCTCCTCTGCCTGTGTGTGTGCTGGGCCTAAATATATGCCAATGGACTGTTGCAGTGGTGGCTGACGTGAAGCCTCATTCTCTGCTATGACATGCAGACTGATTCTCTGCTGACATGAAGCCAGATTCTCTGTTACGGGACCTCTCTCCTCTGCCTGTGTGTGTGCTGGGCCTAAATATATGCCAATGGACTGTTGCAGTGGTGGCTGACGTGAAGCCTCATTCTCTGCTATGACATGCAGACTAATTCTCTGCTGACATGAAGACAGATTCTCTGTTACGGGACCTCCCTCCTCTGCCTGGGTGCTGGGCCTAAATATATGCCAATGGACTGTTGCAGTGGTGGCTGACGTGAAGCCTCATTCTCTGCTATGACATGCAGACTAATTCTCTGCTGACATGAAGACAGATTCTCTGTTACGGGACCTCTCTCCTCTGCCTGTGTGTGTGCTGGGCCTAAATATATGCCAATGGACTGTTGCAGTGGTGGCTGACGTGAAGCCTCATTCTCTGCTATGACATGCAGACTAATTCTCTGCTGACATGAAGCCAGATTCTCTGTTACGGGACCTCTCTGCTCTGCCTGTGTGCTAGGCCTAAATATATGCCAATGGACTGTTGCAGTGGTGGGTGACGTGAAGCCTCATTCTCTGCTATGACATGCAGACTGATTCTCTGCTGTCATGAAGCCAGATTGTCTGTTACGGGACCTCTCTGCTCTGCCTGTGTGCTAGGCCTAAATATATGCCAATGGACTGTTGCAGTGGTGGCTGACGTGAAGCCTCATTCTCTGCTATGACATGCAGACTAATTCTCTGCTGACATGAAGCCAGATTGTCTGTTACGGGACCTCTCTCCTCTGCCTGGGTGCTGGGCCTAAATTTATGACAATGGACTGTTGCAGTGGTGGCTGACGTGAAGCCTGATTCTCTGCTATGACATGCAGACTGATTCTCTGCTGACATGAAGCCAGATCCTCTGTTACGGGACCTCTCTCCTCTGCCTGTGTGTGTGCTGGGCCTAAATATATGCCAATGGACTGTTGCAGTGGTGGCTGACGTGAAGCCTCATTCTCTGCTATGACATGCAGACTGATTCTCTGCTGACATGAAGCCAGATTCTCTGTTACGGGACCTCTCTCCTCTGCCTGTGTGTGTGCTGGGCCTAAATATATGCCAATGGACTGTTGCAGTGGTGGCTGACGTGAAGCCTCATTCTCTGCTATGACATGCAGACTAATTCTCTGCTGACATGAAGACAGATTCTCTGTTACGGGACCTCCCTCCTCTGCCTGGGTGCTGGGCCTAAATATATGCCAATGGACTGTTGCAGTGGTGGCTGACGTGAAGCCTCATTCTCTGCTATGACATGCAGACTAATTCTCTGCTGACATGAAGACAGATTCTCTGTTACGGGACCTCCCTCCTCTGCCTGGGTGCTGGGCCTAAATATATGCCAATGGACTGTTGCAGTGGTGGCTGACGTGAAGCCTGATTCTCTGCTATGACATGCAGACTAATTCTCTGCTGACATGAAGACAGATTCTCTGTTACGGGACCTCCCTCCTCTGCCTGGGTGCTGGGCCTAAATATATGCCAATGGACTGTTGCAGTGGTGGCTGACGTGAAGCCTCATTCTCTGCTATGACATGCAGACTAATTCTCTGCTGACATGAAGACAGATTGTCTGTTACGGGACCTCTCTCCTCTGCCTGGGTGCCGGGGCCTAAATATCTGAGAATGGACTGTTCCAGTGGTGGGTGACGGGAAGCCAGATTCTCTGCTATGGAACCTCTCTCCAATTGATTTTGGTTAATTTTTATTTATTTAATTTTTATTTTAATTCATTTCCCTATCCACATTTGTTTGCAGGGGATTTACCTACATGTTGCTGCCTTTTGCAGCCCTCTAGCTCTTTCCTGGGCTGTTTTACAGCCTTTTTAGTGCCGAAAAGTTCGGGTCCCCATTGACTTCAATGGGGTTCGGGTTCGGGACGAAGTTCGGATCGGGTTCGGATCCCGAACCCGAACATTTCCGGGATGTTCGGCCGAACTTCTCGAACCCGAACATCCAGGTGTTCGCTCAACTCTACTCACTACCCCATGACTTGACCTGCCTGGTTCCAACTCTTGACTCAACTAACGGTACAATTCTGCAACCCCTCCCTTGGTAGGAAGCAGGACTAGCCCACTTCTGCCCAACATGGGGGAAGGGGGATGTAGAGAGAATGGAATAGTAAGTTCCATTCTATCTAAAGATCTCTTTGCCAGATACACTACCACCTGCTGGTGAGACAGGCACATTACATGATTAGATGTAATAAAAATACATACGTTACATAGCAATATTATTAAAGCACAGTATAGGAGGACCTGGAATAAATACACAGATGACATTATTGGTTAGCCATTCGGGACAGTAGCACAGTGTAGGTATGGTAGTACCCAATCTGTGGTACTACACATGAAAGTAATTTTTTTTTGTCTCTCTTGACATGTCAGTTTTAGTAACTACTCACATTTTCCATGCAATGACAATTCTGGAGCATCTATTCTTATGACTCTGTGTTGTGCGATTCCTTTATTATTCCTGCAAGAAGTTATGAATTGCTATCAGTTTGCAATGATGGTTCAGATGGGTGTTACCAGTTGAGGAGGTGTCCCAGTACAGTCTGAAACTATACAATTAGTTCTGCCAGTGTCAGACTGTGCAGGGACACCCCCCCCCCCCAACTGGTAACACCCAGCTGGACCTTCATTGCAAACTGCTAGCAATTCATAACTTCTAGCATGAATAATATAAGGAATGGCACACCACAGAGTTAGTACAAGGGGAATGCAAGTAGTTACTTAAAACAGAAATGTCAGGAGAAGTGACAGCTCCGTTTTGAAAACTCATGCCCACCTACATACTTGAGGTGCATTTATTTCAACAGGTCCATAAATACACAACAGTAGCAAAATAAAATACACACAAGAAGACTGACTGCATCTACATGAAGAGTACACAAGTGGAAATATGTCCTCGGCATAGATGTCTATTGTTCTTTATGCTTCCAGATGCTGTACTATGTAGAAGATGTGCCAGCAACACTGACCTTCTTCAGGAGCCTATTGACACCGAATGGAAAACTCCTTATAATACTTGTATCCGGTAAGGTAAAGAGCCTATTGGCAGATTATCCTGTCTCAGTATAAGGTCCCATATGATCTGGCCATATTGAAGACGGATCATTTGGGCACGACTCCCGGGCTTCATTACTGGACAGCCAGACTTGAGATAGCTAGTTCAAAACAGGAGGATGATCCACAGATATCAGTACAGAAAGGAGTGACTGCCATGTGACAGACGATTCATGTCTAAAGATCTGAAGGAGGGACTGTCAAGTGATGGCCACTTAGAGATTCTATTTAAGCAGATCCTACTGATCGGGCCTGGTTTTATATCACATCATTTTCTATAAGTTATGTCCCTTCCTCAAGTTCCATCCAACTTTTCTTTCTTCCCATCAGGAAATAGCGGATCTGCTATTATATGGAAGAAGTACGGACCAGAAGAGGACCAGTGCATCTCAGCGGACGACATTGCAGACGTGCTGAGATCAGAGGGCACAAAGTATCAGAGTTATGAGCTGCCATCTTATATTAACATCACGGAATGCTTCATCGATGGGAACAGGAACGGGGACTTGATGTTGGATTTTCTCACGTTGACGTATGATTTTAACAAAAATGCCCCTCCCGAGCTGAGAGAGGAAATACTTCAAGATCTCAAGTGCCCAAAGTACAGCTCTGTTAAAGAGGGAAAGATCATTTTAAATGGTAATCTTAGTGCTATAGTGGTGGGGAGTGGATAGATATGAGGAACAATGGGCGCGTCCAAGCAACTGGTCTCAGTGATTGCAAAAATTCTCTAAATCTTGACTCCTTTTTACTGTTTTTAGATGCGATGTTTAAAAAGATTGGGGGTCATCCGTTTTGCTATTATGGGAACTGTAAATGTAGTGGAATTCAGGAACAAGGTGGGAAGGCTTAGGGGTTCTCTACACCTCTCCATAGTCTATGCTTTTTCCTCATATTTAGTTTTTTTGGGTCAAGGGACAAAACCTACAATCTCTCCATCCATAATTTAATCAATGCCCCATCCGTAAGTCTCATACACGTCCAATGCAGAGCGCCATATACAAGCTTAACCAGCCCTCTGTTTAAATATATGGGGCACTAGACACACAGAATCGGCAACAGGACTCTTCTCAATAGGTAAGAGTCACAAAGATGGGTCCAACACCTAGTTTTGTGCATGTGTCCTACTATAGGATTATCCCATTGTATAAATTTTTTGTTTAGGTCCCAGTTTAATGCACCACAAATACCTGGAAAAGTCAATCACGGGCTAAGGTGGTCCACCACAAGTGATCGGATAAGTCGATTCGGGACCAGGAAGTGAAGAGCCTTCGGATCTGTAAAATAGCAGGCAACATTTTGAGCGGTTCATGTTGGATTGTTTTGGATTTGCTGGCAACAAAAGTTTTTAGGAAATTCAAACTGAATTTCATTATTGTAGAATCAATTTGCTCATCTCTACCCATACTCGCCTCTACATGCTCGATGTCAGATCGTCAGCTGCCCCGTCTGCCATGCAGCAGCGCCTTTCCATGCCACATGTTTTGGCCGGACAACCATATTAAGGCTACTGTCATACTAGCGTTTTAGTTTTCCGGTATTGAGATCAGTCATAGGGGCTCAATACCGGGAAAAAAACTTTTTTCAATGGGGACAAAACTGAACAGAACAGAATCCTCCAAAATGCATTCTGTTCCATTTAGTTGCGTTCCCAGACCGGAGAGCAAACCGCAAAAGTTTAACCGTAGTTTGCTTTCCGTCCTGGGATGCGGAGGAAGACGGATGCGGCATGGCAAGTCAATGGGAACGGATCCTTCCTCCATTGACTTTCAATAGAGTTTGTGACGGATACGTCTTGGGTATGTTAAAGATAATACAACCGGATCAGTTCATAACAGATGCAGATGGTTGTATTATCAGTAACGGAAGCGTTTTTGCTGAACTCTGCCGGATCTGTAAAAACGCTATTGTGAAAGTAGCCTAAGAAAAACAACATTCCTAGTGAATGTCTTGTACAAGTCAAGGAACCAACCTTACCCAAGACGAAGACAATACAACCAGCCCCTTGAGACCTGAGACCCAGGTGCTGCTGACCTTAAGAATCTCAATGCTAATAATATGAGCTCTAAGGCTGTCTAAGGCTGTCCTGTTTTCCATAGTTCTGATTTTTAAATATGGCACCATCTTCTTAATTAGTCACTGGTTATTATGGGCCGGTTGTGCTAACAAGCTAAAAGGAATAAACTGCAATAGAAGTCCCTGGGTCATGCTGCCATGTCAAGTGCTCCTGCAAAGGATGGTGCCTCGCTCCTCGCCACTCGTCTTGTTATTTCTTGTAAGGGCTTTTTATTTTAGGTTTGCGATTCTGCTTTGATTAATCTATAATGTTTAATAAATGTGACTAAGTAGAACAATAAACTTGGCTCTATACTCTTTTTTTTTTTTACTTTTTAAAACTTTTTGTAAAGTTTGAACTTTTTAAAAAGTCAATTTCTTATTTTGGGGTTTTATGTATATGATGGGTTCCAGCTGTCCCTCCTTCTTTTGACATTGGATGAAACTTGAATAGATGGATATGCCAGTGCTTCAATCATCCAGAAAAATTGAGTATGACTATCTGATGTCTCCTTTGATGTCTATTTTTTTCATTATAAACAGTAGAAAAATTGCGACAGGTTTTTGGAGAAAAACTGGTGTAATTTGGAAAAATATACAGAACACTGCTATTGACACACTAAAATATGCTTTTTGCAATGCTTAGTTATAAACTGTAGAAGCTTTACTCTTTCGTTAGTCTTAGAACATGGGACTGACCATAGAGCCTACAGGGAAATTTCCCAGTGGGCGATGTACAGCGTCCCGCCCAAGCACTCCTATTGGCAGCCAGCCGGGTATATAAAGATCTGATGTTCTCATTATTGATTATTGTAGAAGCATTAGGTATTTATGTTCCGCAGGTGCCCTCCTGTATTCAACTGTATTGCCTCTCTCAGGACGATGATACGATTTCATACTGTAGCATGGGCAGTATGTTGTGCTGTACTGTGGTATCTGGTACTGCTGGGGCAGTATTTTGTTCAGCACTATGGTATTGCTAGCCCTGCCTACATCTGTTGTCCCATCTTCTGTCGATTTGGGCCAACCTCCAACATGGGGCCACTTTAAGTTCCCAGTCTGCCCTGCCGGAAAATCACATCTTGTATTATACTCCAGAGCTGCACTCACTATTCTGCTGGTGGAGTCATTGTGTACATACATTACATTACTTATCCTGTTTTTGATTGAAACACCTTTATTACAATCAGTCGTCATTCATACATACATACTTTAGTACTGTGACGCAGTACAGGCCACGAATCAGTACATAATAAATTACTTACAATCGTCTTTGCGAGCATGGTATTGTTATGTAAAGTACAGGCTAACCTACACTGTATGATCATAACTGAGATTCGGGTGGATAGGGGACACTCCCCCACACCAGGCACGTGACCATTGTCGCCAATTGCGCTTACATCCTCTACATTACAAGGAATTGTCCTTGACTTTGAATCAATTTATTATCCAAAGAAAAGAAGAAGAGAGAAGAAAGAAAGAAAGAAGAAGAAAAACCTTTTTTTTTTTAAACAAACTGTTGACCACTCCCATATCTGAAAAAAACTTTAACCACACCCATATCCACTAATTGGACCTAATCAGATGCATATATATTCCCAAAAAGAAATAGGCTACTCATTCCCACTGATGAAGGAGCAGGAAGCTCTGAAACGCGTATGGGGCATTGAGTAAGCCTATGACATCTAGCTAGCAACGAATAAGAAGGATCCCACAACTACAGATGAGCTCCGGAGCTATCTATCCACTTCCCTCCTAAAAAGCTACAGAGTCTCCACTTCCCGCCATTAGCCTCCACGTGGCAAGCTCCATCAGCACTGAGCGGGAGATCCGAGGAACGCAGGTGACGTCACCGGAAGTGACGACACCTAATAGCAACCAACGGCCGGAGATACCAGCGAGCGGGAACGGCACACGTGGACATCGCCGCCCGGACAGGAGCCGCTGAACAGCGCATCAACAGCCGCAAGGAGGGTAACGTACCTGCTTACTAAGCAGTCTCTATTCCACAGCCCACCAACACTGGATCTGTGAATAAATAATCAATACCAGAATTGGATTGAGTTTTAAACCCAAAATCTTGGGATATATGAATTAGACCTTTTATAGGAAGGAGCATCTTTCTCTCCCAACAGGATTCCACATCATTGACACTGTACCAGGATAATATTGGCCACCATATCACTGGTCATTACAATATAAGAAAAAGACTTTTTTTCAGCAGATTATCTGTTTCCTTTTCCAGCAGGATTCATCCTTTTTTTCCAGCAGGATCTAATTGAATTGACATTTAACCACCCTCATATTTTTCACTCATATTTTTTATTGTATTTTTTATATTTGTGTTTTTTATCTTTTAATCTCTATTACCATCATGTACTTATTTATCTAATTATGTACATATACAGCCATTATATTTAATATATTTTTAACATCAGCTATTCTTTATTAAACACTATTTTTCCATACACCTCAGGTGTTGAGTGCCATCCCTCTACTTTCACTTATATAACCTACACTGTACATCGCAATGAATGCTACACTAGCATACCTATTCAATCACAAACAACATCCTGTATTATACTCCAGAGCTGCACTCACTATTCTGCTGGTGCAGTCACTGTGTACATACATTACTTATCCTGTACTGATCTTGAGTTACATCCTGTATTATACTCCAGAGCTGCACTCACTATTCTGCTGGTAGAGTCATTGTGTACATACATTACATTACTTATCCTAGCAAGGGGGGAACTAACTCTCCTTAGGGAGAGAGCACCTTAATCAGTGTGAGGAGACTTATAGGCCATACATGCTCCTCTGGAATTCTGGGAGGGAAGAAGTGCAAATGAGCTCTTAACAAGCTTTGTCTCTAATGCCACCAGATGTTAGAGGCAAAGCTTTTTAAGAGCTCATTTGCATTATTTATCCTGTATTGATCCTGAGTTATATCCTGTATAATACTCCAGAGCTGCACTCACTATTTTGCCGGTGGAGTCGCTGTGTATATACATAATCTTGTACTGATCCTGAGTTACATTCTGTATTATACTTCAGAGCTGCTCTCACTAGTCTGCAGGCTTCAGAGCTGAAATCCCTCAACTTTGCCTGCAGGCTGTGTGTCTGTACAGAGCTTACTTTAATCATTTACATTCTGGTAAGTGGCCCAGTTGAAAGATTCAAAGATCTCTAACCTTCCACCAAGATGACTCTTGCTTTTGGAAAGCCTCACACATGATTAGAAGCCCCACCCCATGTCAATCAAAAAATAAACTTCCCCCATAGCAGAAGTGTTTGTGTGGTGGGGGCTGGGATCTCGGCTGCAGGCAGGGAGAAGAGGATTAGATTACAGTGGATCAATGTAAGGCTCTGTTCACATTTAGACCTATATGTTTAGTTACCATATAGAAGTATAGGAACCAAAGTTTAATCCTTGGACAATTTATTTTGGGAAAAGGAGTCCGCTCAGGGTGTCGGGGTACTGTTAAAGATGCTCTCAGTCAGAGCCAAATGCATTTGCTCTACTGCTCCAAATTTGTCTTAATCCTAGGATTTTACATGCATGGAAGACCCAACACTGACAGTAGTGATGAGCGGCAGGGGTCATATTCGAATTTGTGATATTTAGCGAATATTTTGTAGAATATTCGTCATATATTCGCGAATTCGTATATTCGTTATATTCTACATTCTTTATTGTAGAAGCTTGGTGTCCCCCCCACCCCCAGACGTCCAATCGTTTCCGGGAGGGGGTCACTATTCTGTAAAGTGGCTATTTTCTTGGATAAAATGTTGCGCCAATATGCCATCTCTGTGAAGTCTTTTATTAGAGACACAGGTGATTTTTTATCCAAGATAAGTGACCTTGATATACCTTTGGGCGCTACTCTGGTATCATTCGTCGTGTGTAGTTTATACACGTCGATTGACCATGAGCTGGGCCTCCAGGCGGTGGAAACATGCCTTAAAACATCTGATTACACTGAGGTTTGCCAAACTTTCATGCTATCACTATTGAGATTTGTTTTAACCAAAAACTATTTTCTGTTTCAGGATGACAAATGCGTGGGACGGCGATGGGGTCCAACGTGGCGCCCACTTATGCCAACATCTATATGGCCCACCTTGAGGAGTCGTCCATATATGGCAGCCACCACTTCAGACCTGTTCTGGGCTGGTGGCGCTATATCGACGATATCTTCCTGGTGTGGACGGGCGACACGATGGGCCTTCTCACGTTCCACGCATTTCTCAACGAAGTCAATCCAACAGTCAAATTCACTGTGGTCCACTCAACTGAGAAGTTACAGTTCCTTAATACGGAGGTCCGGATCATGGGACGGGGGTTGAGGACTGACCTGTTTGTGAAGCCTACCGACAAAAATACGCTGCTGCGTTATGACAGTCATCATCCCCGCCCCATGATTCGGTCATTACCCTTCAGTCAGTTCCTCCGGGTCCAGAGGATCGTGAAGTGTGGACACACCAGAGACATAAGATTCACAGAAATGGGTCAGAGATTTGCCACTCGTGGATATTCCAAAAAATTGATCAGAGATAGAATTCGGCGAGTGCATAATAAAGGTACTACACAAATTCTAAATTGGTCCCCAAAAAATCCCTTATTCCCTTCATCTCCCAGTTTTTCGCTGACAGTCCGCAAATCGCGGCTGTCATTCGGAAACACTGGAGGATGATAGGGAATAGTTTCCCTCAGGTCGAGGAGTTTGATACACCTCCTTTATTCTCCTATCGTAGAGGACGCAATTTGGGGGATAAATTGGTGAAGTCTGACGTGGGTAGTGCCAAGACCAGTGTGAGAGCAATGTGTGGCTCCACGCGGACTGGCTGCTACCCTTGTTATCACTGCATTAACTGCAACCTCATGATGAAAGGGAACATGTTCCTTAATCCGGCTACTAACAAAATGGTTAAAATCACCCAATATTTGACGTGTGATTCGTCCTACGTGGTCTACCAGCTGACATGTCCCTGTGGGAAGTGGTATGTTGTGGAGACCACGTGAGACGTGAAGACACGGTTAAATCAACACCGATATTCCATCAGAAAAGAAACGATGGATCTACCGGTGTCTAAACACTTTAAAGAAGCAGGACACACACAGAAAGATCTAAGGTTCAGTATATTGGAACAGATAGAATTGGGAAGGCGTGGGGGGGGGGGGATAGACAAGCCCTCCTTAAAAAGCAAGAGCTATTCTGGATCTTCACTTTAAAAACCTTGAAGCCCAATGGGTTGAATGTCGACTTTAGGGTCGATTAGTGTTGTCTCTCTTGTGTCATGCATGGGTCCTCACCCTTTATTGTGGGTTGAGTGTATATGTGTACATAACAACCAAGTTATTCGATTTTGGATTTTTTGTAAAAAATTCTTCCTTTGTTTTTAGATTTATATATCGACCATGGTCAAGACTGATGGTCTGTGTTGTGATGGGAACATCGTTGATCCGGGTGGCTACCCACAGTTCTTTTTGACCTCATCCACGCGCATGATGGCCCGACTGCAGCTCCGATGCAGATGTGGAGCATGGTCCATGACAGTTCGGAACCTACCCATATATTATATCTATACGGTTTCCCCATAAAATGTAATGTTTTTTTCCCATTTTATCCAGTTCTGGCATTTTTACTCTGTGCGTTTTTTGGGAGGGGTGATCGCAGGGAGGCCCCTTGCGACGTCGCCACCTCCTTAGCTTGACAGTGATTGGTTTGCTGATACGGACAATTGCTGCCGCTGGACGCCAGTCTCTCTCAATATGCGCATGTTAGGGTGGTAGTGTGGCCAGTGATTAGGTTGACAGGACACTGGGTCCTGGATTCCCACATTTGTTCCTTTGTGGGGGTCCTGGGTACACAGTGGTCCAGACCTAGATTTCAATATGTGGACTTTTTAATACAGTTTATGTACCTTTTGACATCTGATCATGTGATCCGTTTCACGTGACCATTGATGGGAGGCCGATACTTACACATGGACATGCGCACACTGACCGGGGACAGACCTGGCCATCTTTGTTGTGGTTTTTGGTCTGTCTCTCAGGGCACGTAGTCTTGCGCGATTTGAATTTCTCGCGCATGCGCAGAGACTGAACAGGGACGCCACCGAGATCATGATGCCGGCTCTGCACTGAGCATCAGCTGATTGTGAGTTTTTAATGTGGGGATTATTTATAACACACCTGCACTAATTAAGGGTATTTACAGTACGTGCCCTATATTATAAACACTATGTATTTTTTTCGGACACTTAATGTATGTACTGTATTTTGTAGCTTTGGGACACAATTTGTATTTTGTTAAGCATGATGAACCATAGAACTTATGAAATTTTCCCTTGTATGGATAAATTGTTTTAATTGTATTTTCAATTGATGCACCTTTAAATTGCATGTCTGTAACACATGTGCACATAGCTTGAGAAAGACAGCAACAAGCTGTTGAAACGTCGCTGCTGACTCTGGGTGAATAAACTACACGTTTTCCATTGAAATCCGTGGTGTGCTGCTGGCCTTCTTTTATCTTTATCTTTCTTTTTTTTTATGCGAAAATCGGCAAGGTAATAATTGTGTAATATGCGAATATTGCGCGCTCAATACAGGCGTGGGTCAAAAACGAATATATAGCACTATACAATATAGTGCTATGTATTCGTTTCTACGAATATTCGTCATTTTTTCCATCTGAAAACATGATTGCTCCCTGCTTCTTGCTTGTGGGCCAATGAGTCATTGGCCCACAAGCAACTTAAGCAGGGAGGAATCATGACTTCAGATGGAAAAAATGACGAATATTCGTAGAAACGAATACATAGCACTATATTGTATAGTGCTATATATTCGTTTTTGACCCACGCCTGTATTGAGCGCGCAATATTCGCATATTACATATTACAAAATGACAAATATTCTAAAAAACGAATATATTGCCCTATATTCAATAGAATATGAATAAAAATTTGAAAAAAATATATAATGGATCCATTTCTCTGGATGACATCCGGAGAGACGGATCCGTTTTTGCAATGCATTTGTAAGACGGATCCGCATCCAGATCCGTCTACAAATGCTGTCCGTTTGCATGCAGATTTCGGGATCTGGCAGGCAGTTCACACTGACGGATCACTCTGCCGCAAGTGTGTAAGTAGCCTAACGTGTGCGCATCCTAAATATCAGTGACATTCATTCAGTGTCATTTTTTATTAGGCGGTGGTGACAGCGACATTACTTGCACTATATTTCCTATATAACGTTTGTGCAACCTAAATATCAGTGACATTAAAGAGGACCTTTCATCAGTTTTGACATAGGCTAATGTAAGAAGGAACAAGGAGCCGTCTTTGACGGAAGATACGTGTCACCGAGGTTCCTGGCCTCGGTGAGGTAAGAACCGGGTTTTTTCCTGAAGTGTCAGGTCTGTAGTGCAATCTGACACTTCAACTGTTAGAATGGCTGTAAAGCCAATCCGGGCCGGTTCTTATTGGGAGCAGCCAAAGAGCAGGGTGGGTGGCTGTTCCCCACGGTTCCAGGCCGGGTTTTGGCTGGAATAAAAAAAAACCAGCCAGCATGTTCAGGTGGTGAATTATCCTCCATGACAGAGGAGCTGAGGAGTCTGTGGTCTGAGACACTGAGGGATCTGTTTGTGTGAGCCATAGGCTGGGGAAACAGGCCACTAAAGACTGCTGCGGACTCTGGGTGAAAATCATCTGCTGACCAGGTGACGTCTTTTTGCACTGTAAACTTTGTGTGGTGTGAACAGGCACCAAAACGGAACACTTTCTTTTGGCTTGTTTTCTTGCTATGTGTGAATAAACACTGAACTTTGATTTGAACCTTGTTTTTGCCTCTGTACTGCGTCCGCTTACCCTGCCTACCAAAGCGAATCCCCACAATTGGTGTCGGATGCGGGCAAACGCAGTGAGGCAGGCCTGAAGGCCGAAAAGTTTTTGTTTATCCGGGCACAAGTGCATGTCCTACATTAAGCCGGCAAGGTTACGACCCGTATCCCCTGACAAAATGGAGGCGGTCGTGAAGGCCCTCGTGGAGGCTAACTTGCAGCAGCGGGAGGCTAACAAGCAGCAACAAGAAACGAACCAGCTGCTATTGCAACATGTGATGGCGTTGCAGGCGTCTGGAGCGTCCCAGAATGTCCACGATGCCCGGAAAGCTGTCCGCGTGGCGATTCCGAAGATGACCCCCTCGGATGACGTCGAGACCTATCTGGCGGTCTTCGAAAAAGTGGTCGTGAGGGAAAAGTTACCCCGAGACCAGTGGGCTGAGGTCGTTGCTCCGTTCCTGGCGTCCGGTCCCCAGCAAGTATTGTTTGATCTCCCCGATGATCAGGCGGCCGACTACCCGACAGTAAAAGGTGAGATCCTGGCGAGACTCGGGGTGAATGTATTGGTCCGGGCCCAGAGGGTGCATCAGTGGGAATTTAACCCGGCTGAACCCGCTAGACCACAATATTATGATCTGCTGCACCGTTTGCAAAAATGGCTGCAGCCGGACATGTTGACTCCCACTGCTATGTTGGATCGGCTGTTGGCGAATGTGTTTTGGAGGGCTTTGCCATACCCTCTCCAGCACTGGATCGGCCAGGTGTCTCCGAATAATGCCCTGGAGATGGTCGACCTGGTGGAGCGCTATGAGGCCACCAGAAATCTACAGGGGAGTTCTTTTGGGAGAGGGCCAGTCAAACCCCGGAAAACTCCACCCCAGACCCGGCGGCCGGTGCCAGCTAGACCCGCCCGGGATGTACCCCCTGCCGACCCAAACCCGGTGGTCTGCTGGCGTTGTCAGGAGCCTGGACACATAAGGGCGGACTGTCCCCATCGGGGGGAACCCATGGACACCAACTATGGCTTCCGCCACTCATTATATGCCAGGATGTTGTGTGCCACAGGAACTGCACAGACTATGGACAATAGCCACCTGTGCCAGGTGGAAGTGGGGGGCACTCTGGCGGTGGCTCTGCTGGATTCAGGGAGCCTGGTGTCCCTGGTAAGAGCTGCCCTGGTGCGGCCGGCTGAGTATACTGGCCGAAGAGTCGGTGTTGTTTGCATACATGGGGACTTAAAGGAGTATCCCACCGCCCTGGTCTCTCTGTCAATGGTGGCCGGCAGGTGGATGCATGAGGTGGCCGTCGCCACAAAGCTACCATATGACTTGATCATTGGGAGAGACTTCCCCGGGTTCCCGGCACTGTGGCCGGATACGAAAGTTACCCGGGAGACAGATGTACCCCTAGCAGAGTGGCCTGACTCAGGGGGGAGGCCAGAACCTTGGGAACCGGAGTCAGAAGGACCAGCTGTAGGGGTGACCGCCACTTCGGTGGAAGAGGGGGAGACAACCCCGTTAAGTGTGATGGTGGGAGACGTAGAGGATTTGCCGCCGGGTCCTGAGCTGGCAGACCTCAATGTCTCTAGGGATAATTTCGGTACAGCACAACACCAGGATCCGACTCTATCTCGAGCCTGGGAAAATGTGGTAGTAGTTGAGGGTGAGCCGCAACAACCGGGGGCCGAATCTATGTTCCCCCGTTTTGTGGTTCAACAGGAGATGCTGTACCGGGTAAATAAACTACGGGGTGAACATATTGAACAGCTGGTGGTGCCCCAGGCATATCGCAAGCTCGTGTTGAAATTAGCCCACCAACATGTTCTTGGGGGACACCTGGGCCAGCAGAAAACGCAGGACCGGATTTTACAGCGGTTTTACTGGCCCAGTGTGTTCAGAGAGGTAGAAGAGTTTTGCAAGTCTTGCCCAACCTGCCAGATAACCAGCCCCCAGCCACATTTCCGTAGTCCTCTGGTCCCTCTCCCGATTATTGAGGTTCCCTTCGAGCGGATCGCTATGGATCTTATAGGCCCAGTACCGAAGTCAGCTAGAGGGCACCAGCACATCCTGGTCATCCTCGACTACGCCACGCGGTACCCGGAGGCGGTGCCATTGCGTCATACGTCAGCCAAACTCATAGCTAAGGAGTTAATGGAAATGTTTTCTAGAGTGGGTCTGCCTAAGGAGGTTCTAACTGACCAAGGGACCCCATTTATGTCCAAGGTCATGAGGGAACTCTGTAAGTTGCTCCAAATAAAACAGTTACGGACATCCGTGTATCATCCACAAACGTTTGGCCTGGTAGAGAGGTTTAACCAGACGTTAAAAAATATGCTGAAAAGAGTGGTGTCTAAGGATGGGAGGGACTGGGACCTTCTTCTGCCCTATCTCATGTTCGCAGTGCGAGAAGTGCCCCAGGCCTCTACTGGGTTCTCGCCCTTCGAACTACTATACGGCAGACACCCTCGTGGTTTATTAGACGTCGCCAAAGAGGCGTGGGAACAACAAACCACACCGCACAAAAGTGTAGTTGAGTATGTCACCCAGATGCAGGGACGGATGGAAACAGTGTTACCTCTGGTTAGGGAGCATATGGAGGCAGCGCAGCGAGCCCAGAGTAGGGTCTATAATCGGCAGGCTCGGGTCCGAAACTTTAACCCGGGTGATCGGGTGTTGGTTCTGGTACCAACGGTAGATAGTAAGTTCCTAGCTAGGTGGCAGGGGCCCTACGAGGTACTAGAAAAAATTGGACCAGTAGATTACAAAGTACACCAGCCAGGGAGGCGAAAGCCGGAGCAGGTGTACCATGTGAATCTGCTCAAGCCGTGGAAGGAAAGGGAAACCTGTACGGAAGACAGCCCACGACCAGGGTTCCTAGGGGAAGTGGTTTTGGCCCCTCAGTCTGAAGCAGGGGAAGCGGCTGTCACAGTGAAAATTGCTGACAGCCTCTCCTCTAAACAGGCTCAGGAAGCCAGGGAGTTCATTAGTCGGAATACGGATGTGTTCTCAGACCTCCCTGGACGCACGTCCGTAATCCGGCATGACATTGTCACTGAGCCTCAGGCGAAAGTCCGGTTAAAACCTTACCGGGTACCCGAGGCTAGGCGACAAGCCATCACGGAGGAAGTGCAGCTAATGCTCCAGCTGGGTGTCATCGAGGAGTCAAAAAGTGAGTGGGCCAGTCCGATAGTATTAATACCCAAGCCAGACGGGGCATTGCGGTTTTGTAATGACTTTCGCAAACTTAATGAGGTGTCCAAGTTTGACGCGTATCCCATGCCCCGAGTGGATGAGCTTATTGAAAAGTTGGGCCAAGCCCGGTATTTTTCTGTGTTGGACCTCACCAAAGGGTACTGGCAGGTACCCTTGACTGAGGCTGCCAAAGAAAAAACGGCTTTCGTCACGCCAGAGGGGCTGTATCAGTACAAGGTATTACCCTTTGGTCTACATGGCGCTCCCGCCACGTTTCAAAGGTTAATGGATATTGTACTCCGTCCACATCGTCGATACGCTTCAGCGTACCTGGACGATATCGTTGTCCATAGCACCGACTGGGAAAGTCACTTGCCTAAAGTCCAGGCTGTAGTGGACTCCCTTAGGAAGGCTGGCTTAACTGCTAACCCAAAAAAGTGCTCGATAGGGTTAGAAGAGACCAAGTACCTGGGGTATGTCATTGGGCGCGGAGTGATCAAACTTCAGGTGAACAAAATTGAGGCAATTAGGAATTGGCCCCGACCTGGTAAAGTCATTCCTGGGTATGGTGGGGTACTATATGAGGTTTGTCCCCAATTTTGCTACAGTCGCCGCACCATTGACAGGCCTTTTGAAGGGACGCAAGTCAGTGACGGTCCACTGGAATGAGCAGGCGGAAAAGGCTTTCTCCGCTTTGAAGTCGGCTCTGTGTGGGTCCCCGGTTTGGTGACGCCCGACTTCAAAAGGGAGTTTATAGTGCAGACCGATGCCTCAGAGGTAGGTCTCGGTGCTGTACTATCTCAAGATATTGACGGGGAGGAGCATCCCGTTGTTTTCCTCAGCCGGAAGCTCACCCCAGCCGAGACTAGGTACAGTATAGTGGAGAGAGAGTGCCTGGCCATCAAGTGGGCACTCGAGTCTCTCCGCTACTACCTTTTGGGGAGAAGGTTCCGTCTGGTGACCGACCACTCCCCTTTGAAATGGATGAGCCAGGCCAAAGAGAGGAATGCTCGGGTCACCAGGTGGTTCTTATCTTTGCAAAATTTTAAGTTTTCCGTGGAACACAGGGCAGGCAGGTTACAGGGAAACGCGGATGCCCTATCCCGCGTACACTGTCTGGCAAGTGTTCACCCCCTCAGGGTTGAACAAAGGGGGGAGGTATGTAAGAAGGAACAAGGAGCCGTCTTTGACGGAAGATACGTGTCACCGAGGTTCCTGGCCTCGGTGAGGTAAGAACCGGGTTTTTTCCTGAAGTGTCAGGTCTGTAGTGCAATCTGACACTTCAACTGTTAGAATGGCTGTAAAGCCAATCCGGGCCGGTTCTTATTGGGAGCAGCCAAAGAGCAGGGTGGGTGGCTGTTCCCCACGGTTCCAGGCCGGGTTTTGGCTGGAATAAAAAAAAACCAGCCAGCATGTTCAGGTGGTGAATTATCCTCCATGACAGAGGAGCTGGGGAGTCTGTGGTTTGAGACACTGAGGGATCTGTTTGTGAGCCATAGGCTGGGGAAACAGGCCACTAAAGACTGCTGCGGACTCTGGGTGAAAATCATCTGCTGACCAGGTGACGTCTTTTTGCACTGTAAACTTTGTGTGGTGTGAACAGGCACCAAAACGGAACACTTTCTTTTGGCTTGTTTTCTTGCTATGTGTGAATAAACACTGAACTTTGATTTGAACCTTGTTTTTTGCCTCTGTACTGCGTCCGCTTACCCTGCCTACCAAAGCGAATCCCCACACTAACTATGGTATTACCTTGTAGGGCGGCCCCCACTGATGCCATGGGTGTATATATTTTTTTTCAACCCCCCCTCCCGGTCGTCCGCTGTGGCTCCCCGATGATTTGGCGCGCTGTATTATAATGAGCATTGAACTCGCAAAGGTGAGGAGATGCAGTCTTCTGCTGTGGACGTCTCCTTCTCCCTGGCTGTGGTAATTTTTAATTCAGTGTAATTTATTATTAGATGGTGGTGACAGCGACATTACTTGCGCTATACCTCCTGTTTAACGTGTGCGCATCCTAAATATCAGTGACATTCTTTCAGTGTCATTTTTTATTAGGCGGTGGTGACAGCAACATTACTTGCACTATACCTCCTGTTTAACGTGTGCGCATCCTAAATATCAGTGACATTCATTCAGTGTAATTTTTTTATTAGGCGGTGGTGACAGCGACATTACTTCCGCTATAGCTCCTGTTTAACGTGTGCGCATCCTAAAAATATCTGTGACATTCTGTGTACTTTATTTGCGCATACACTTACAAAACCTGCGCTACTGTACGTGTGACATACTTGCAGGCATATATACCATTTAATATGCGCAAGGCAAGCAGTAAGGGACTGTGAAGTGGCCATGCTGCTGATGGTGCACGCAGAGGCCGTGGCTCTGGGCGGGGTGAAACAGTGCCTGCTGCCAGAGCACAAGAAACACACTCATCCACGATACCTAGCTTTATGTCCCAGTTTGTAGGGCGGCGCAGGACACCACTAATGAAGTAAGACCAGTGCGACCAGGTGGTTGGTTGGATTGCAGCAGATAATGCTTCCAGTCGGTTAAGCGCCACCCTGTCTTCCACAAAGTCCAGTCTCAGTAGCCAAGAGTCTGGTCAACAGAATCCTTACCCTGATACTCCTTCCACCCACCATGGAGAGTCTTGGAAAACAAGTGATCTCACACTCGGATATTCCGAGGAGCTCTTTTCATCGCCATTTCTTAATTTGGGCCTCTCGCCAAGCCCGCTTGGAGAGGAACATGAGGAGATCTTGTGCCCTGACTCCCAAACTCTGGAGCATCCACAGAAAAAGATGACGGTGGGGAACCGCATTTAGTGTTTCACGAGGTGGATGATGAGGATGAGACACAGTTGTCAATAACTGAGGTTGTCGTTAGGTCAACAAGTCAGGAGGATGACCAGAGTAAGGAAGTGGAAGAGGAGGTGCTGGACGATGAAGTCACTGACCCAACCTGGGAAGGTGGCAAGTCGAGCAAGGACAGCAGTACAGAGGGGGAGGGATCTGCAGCACCCCAACAGGCTGAAAGAGGCAGTGGGCTGGGAAAAGGGAGAGGTCGGGCCACACCAAAAAGGCCCGCAACTATTCCCTGGAGCTCTCCCTTGCAGAAATCTCCCTTGCCAAGGGGTAGGTGTTCCGCAGTCTGGCACTTTTTTGAGGAACACGCTATCAATGCAAAAATTGTCATTTGCAACCTGTGCCGTACCAAAATGAGCAGGGGCGTGAACACTAGCAACCTCACCACCACTAGCATGATCCGCCAGATGGCATCAAAGCACCCTAATAGGTGGGCCAAACGCCTGGGTCCACAACCAGTGTCTGCGGGTCACACCACTACCTACTCTTCCCCTGTGTTCTGTGCTGGCCAATCCCCTGTTCAAGATGCAGGCCAAGATGCCTCCCGCCATGCACCTGGACCTTCGCAAACACCATCAGCTAGCACATCCACTTCTGTGTCCCAACGCAGCATACAGATGTCTATACCCCAGGCCTTTGAATGAAAGCGCAAATACCCAGCCACAAACCCACAGACCATAGCACTAAATGCACACCTTTCCAAATTGCTGGACCTGGAAATGTTGTCATTTAGGCTTGTTGACTTTCCGCAGCCTGATGGCGGTGGCTGTCCCGTGGTACTCTGTCCGCAGCCACCAATATTTTTCACGATGTGCAGTCCCAGCCTTACACCAGCATGTGTCCTGTAACATCACTCATGCCCTGACCAACGCAGTTATTGGGAAGGTCCACGTAATGACTGACAAATGGACAAGTGCTTTTGGCCAGGGATGCTACATTTCCCTAACGGCACACTGGGTGAACATTGTGGAGGCCGGGAGCGAGTCATACCCTGGGATGGCACAGGCGCTACCGTCGCCAAGGATTGCGGGCCCTACTTCCATCAGGGTTTCCGACGCCACCTACATTAGTGGCTGCAACCCCCCTTCTCCTCCTCTGCCTCCTCCTCCACTTCCAACTCTGAATTATCATCTTGCAGCACCAGTAAGACATCAGTCAGTAGCTGGAAGCAGTGTAGCACTGCAGTGGGGAAGCGGCAACGGGCCGTGCTTAAACTGATCTGCTTAAGTGACAAACAGCACACTGCTGCAGAGCTGTGGCAGAGGATAAGGGACCAGACTGAGCTGTGGCTCTCGCCACTCAACCTAGAACCAGGTATGGTTGTGTCTGATAATGGCCATAACTTGGTGGCGGCTTTGGAGCTTGGCAAGCTCACATACATACCATGCCTAGCCCACATGTTCAACCTAGTGGTTCAGCGGCTTCTCAAAACCTACCCCAATGGAGCTACTAATGAAAGTGCGCTGCGTGTGTGCCCATTTCCGCAAGTCATCGACAGCTTCCACCGGTCTGGCAACGCTGCAGCAGTGCTTGCAATTGCAAGTTGACCGACTGTTGTGCGACACGAGCACGCGCTGCAACTTGACATTCCACATGTTGGCCAGGCTTTGTGAGCAGCAGAGGACAGTAGTGGAATGCCAGCTGCAACATGGTCGTTGCCTTTCTAGTCAGCTTCCACTCTTCACAAACGATGAGTGGGCATGGATGTCTGACCTCTGTGAGGTTTTACGCAACTTTGAGGAGTCAACACAGATGGTGAGCGGTGATAACACTACTCAGTCTACTCAAACGCTCGCTGCTCAAAATTAAGGCGGATGCTTTGCATGTGGAAGAGGTGGAAATGGGTGAAGACCGTACACAGGATGATAGCCAGACCACCCTCAGTTCGTCTTCTCAGCGCAAATTGGATGATGATTAGTGTTGAGCGTGAATATTCGAATTACGAATATTTATCTCGAATATGGCAACTTCGAGAATTTGTGAATATTTTGAATATAGTGCTATATATTTGCTATATCGAATATTCGTAATTTTTTTGCATCTGAAAACATGATTCCTCCCTGTTTCTTGCTTGTGGGACAATGAGTTATTGGCCCACAAGCAACTTAAGCAGGGAGGAATCATGACTTTAGATGGGAAAAATGAAGAATAGTTTTTTAGAATATTCGTAATATTCTAAAACAAGAATATATAGCAATATAGCAAATATTCGAAAAAACTAATGTAGAACAATTTAGCTAATATAGTGCTATAATCTTCTTTGTCTAATAGTTGTCATTTTTTTCTCATCTGAAGTTCATTGAAAAAAAAGATTATAGCACTATATTAACTAAATTGCTGTACATTCGTTTTTTTTCGAATATTTGCTATATTGCTATATATTCTTGTTTTAGAATATTACAAATATTCTAAAAAACTATTATATAGCACTATATCGAATATATTCATTTTTTAGTAACTTAAAGGGGTTGTCCAGGTTCAGAGCTGAACCTGGACAGCCCTCAATTTTCACCCAGGCAGCCCCCCTGACATGAGCATCGGAGCAGTTCATGCTCCTATGCTCTCCTTTGCCCTGCGCTAAATTGCACAGGGCAAAGGCATTTTTCAGAGTTCCGGTGACGTACCGGGGCTCTCCATGGGGCTGACAGGAACCCCGGTGACGTCACCGGCACTGATGGGCGGGATTTGGCTCTGCCCTAGCCAGTAAAACGGCTAGGGCAGAGCTAAAGCCCGCCCCTCAGAGCCGGTGACGTCACCGAACACACCGCTGGGCGGAAGTTACCGCCCGGCAGCGTGTTATTGAAAACAAAAGAGCCCGTGCCCTGCGCGATCAGCGCAGGGCACTGGAGCGCATCGGAGCATGAGATGCTCCGATGCTAGCCTCAGGGGGGCTGCCGGGTTGAAAATAAGGGTATGTCCGGGTTCAGCTCTGAACCCGGACAACCCCTTTAAGCAGGGAGGCCTGCTTAAGTTACTTAAGCAGGGAGGAATCATGACTTCAGATGGAAAAAAATGATGAATATTCTAAAAAACAAATATATAGCACTAAATTCTATAGTGCTGTATATTCATTTTTGACCCACGCCTGTATTGATTGCGTAATATTTACATATTACGCGATCATTACCTTGCCGATTTTTAGAGTAAAAAAAGTTTAATATAACAACAATTCGAATTTGTGAATATTTGACGAATATTCTACAAAATATTCGCGAAATACTGCGAATTCGAATATGACCCCGGCCGCTCATCTCTAATGATAAAAAGAAGGAGGAGGGGGAGCAGGAGACGGTTGCCTCTGCTACATTGGAAGTTTTATTCCATCTGTTCAGAGTGGATGGGTAGAAGAGGAGGAAGAGGATGAGGAGATTGAGAGTCATCCTCCTGATGAGGACAGCGAAGTCTTGTCTGTTGGTACTCTGGCACACATGGCTGACTTTATGTTAGGCTGCCTTTCCCGTGACCCTCGCGTTGTACGCATTTTGGCCAACACCGATTACTGGTTGTTCACCCTTCCCGACCCCCGCTACAAATAGAACCTCTCATCTCTCATTCCTGTGGTGGAGAGGACAAGCAAAATGGTGCAATACTAGAAGGTATTTGTGGAAAAATTGTTCCAAAAATTTCCAGCTGACAACGCTGGCGACAGAGTACGTAGTTCCTTGGCCAACAGAGGGGAGACGAGGGGAACACACAGCAGTTCCAACAGAGGCAGGGCAACACTCTCCAAGGCCTGGGACAGTTTTATGACACCCCGATGAAGGAGTACGTAGTAGACCGTGTCAGTGTCCTCAGTGCCTTACAACTATTGGGTGTCCAAGCTGGACATGTGGCACAAACTGGCGCTCTACGCCTTGGAGGTGCTGGTCTGCCCTGCCGTCAGCGTTTTGTCAGAGCGTGTATTTAGTGCTGCTGGGGGCATAATAACTGATAAGCGCATCCACCTGTCAACTGAAAATGCTGAACGGTTGTCTCTTATAAAAATGAACGAGGCCTGGATTGCTCCTGACTTCTCTACTCCACCACAGGAAAGCGACTGAACATAAAGGCACTTTAAATGTGGCTTTTAGGGTGTATTGAATACACTGTATTCCCATGAACCATTTCCACCACTATAAAGGATATATGGTTCAATCTCCCTTTTCTCGTCCTGCTCCATCATATCAACATGCTTATTAAGCTGCCCTTACTCTTAATGTTTTAGAGGGTCAGCTCAGCAGCGGACCCTCACCCATAATGTTTTAGAGGGTCACCAGTAGGCCCTCATCCATAGTGTTTTTGAGGGTCACCAGGAGGCCCTCAACCATAATGTTTTAGATGGTCAGCTCGGCAGCAGGCCCTTGCCCACAACATTTTTTAGATGGTCAGCTTGGCAGCAGGCCCTCACCCACAATATTTTTTTGATGGTCAGCTCGGCAGCAGGCCCTCACCCACAACATCTTTTATATGGTCAGCTCGGCAGCAGGCCCTCGCCCACAACATTTTTTAGATGGTCAGCTCGGCAGCAGGCCCTCGCCCACAAAATATTTTAGATGGTCAGCTTGGCAGCAGGCCCTCACCCCTAATGTTTTAGATGGTCAGCTCAGCAGCAGACCCTCACCGCTAATGTTTTAGATGGTCAGATCAGCAGCAGGACCTCGCCCCTAATGTTTTAGAGGGTCACAAGCAGGCCCTTGCTCCAAATGTTTTTGAGGGTCTCCAGCAGGCCATCAATCATAATTATTCAAGGGTGTGTATGATGATCTCCTTTATGTGTAATAAAGGGAGTATTGGAGTGCCGGTTCCTTGTAATTTTGAGCATCCCGAGGTGTTCTACTTGAGCACCTGAGCACTTTGGTGCTCGACCAACACTAGTGGTGGATGCTTAGTTGGGTTTTAGTCTTCAACTTCTCGATTATTATGAACATAAAAAACTATTAATACTGAGAATCTTTGGTCAATACTATCCATGGGTCACTGGGCTGGAAGTATCAGACTGTAACAGCTTTGTTCTTCCTTTTACACAACTTTTTCACAGCCCAGAAACCTATTTTTACTATCTCATTTAGAATTTATATTCTTTGAGTCAAGATCAGCAGTCACTCAAGGGGGAACAAGAAACACCATCCTTTCAAGTCTCCAGACTCAACATTTTCTTGCAATTACTGGCGTAGATCCAATTAGGCTTTCCTTTGAGCTTCACTGATGTGTTTGTGGTCAACAACACTTGGAATGGACCATCAAACCAGGGTTTGAGGACTTTCCTAACATCTCTTTTTACCAACACCCAATCTCCAGACACAAATGGCTTCCTGGTGCTTTATCAAGATCTGCAAGTGAAGCAAAAACTCAAGAATGGATTTTAGTCAAATGCTTGTGCAAACTGATCACATAATCTGTCAGACAACCATGTTGAATCTGGAGCCGCTGTGGGAAATACAATCCTGTCCTAGGGGCTGACCCAAAAAGGATCTCATGGGGACTAAGGCCTATCTTATGGTTAGGGGTATACCTTACTGAAAACAGGGCTACCAGCAGGCACTCTGTCCATGGCTTACCAGTCTCTGGCATGGCTTTTTTGAATCTTTAACTTTAATCAGGGCCATATTTAACAAGGGACAAAAGGGGCAGCTTCCCTGGGCCCAGTTGCTCCTGGGGGGCCCAAGGCAGCTGCCTCTTAAGCCCAGCTGGCCAGTGGCGTAGAGTGGGGGGGGGGGGGCGGGCATCTCCCTTTCCCGTTCCTCTGATAGCCTATCAGAGGCCAGTGCAGGCAGCACAATGACATCATCGCGCCGCCTGAAACATACAGCGCGGGACACAGGCCAGAAGAGGCCTGCATTGCATCGCTGCCAGCCTGATGGAGGTAAGTATAAGTATTTTTTTTTTATATGGTACTACTTACTGGCACATAATTGGAGGGCATCTATGGGGCAATTGTTATTGGCATATGATTGGGGGCGTCTATGGGGTACTTTTTACTGGAACATGATTTGGAGTATCTATGGGGGTACGTGTTACTGGCACAGGATTGGGGGGCATCTATGGGGCACTCGTTACTGGCACATGATTGGGGGCATCTATGGGGCACTTGTAACTGGCACATGATTGGGGGACATCTATGAGGGCACTTGTTACTGGCACATGATTGGGGGGCATCTATTGGAGCACTTGTTACTGGCACATGATTTGGGGGCATCTATGCGGCACTTGTTACTGGCACATGACTGGGGGGCATCTATTGTAGCACTTGTTACTGGCACATAATTGGGGGGCATCTATGGGGCACTTGTTACTGGCACATGATTGGGGGCCATCTATGAGGCAATTGTTATGGGCACATGATTTGGGGCATCTATGGGGGTACTTGTTATTGGCACATGATTGGGGGCATATATGGGGGTACTTGTTACTGGCACATGATTGGGGACATCTATGGGGGCACTTGTTACTGGCACATTATTGGGGGCATCTATGGGGGCACATCTTAATAGCACATTATTGGGGGTCACTGTGGTGGCATCTATGGGGGCACTTCTTGCTGGCACATTATTGGTGGCACTTTTTGCTGGCACATTATTGGGTGGCACTATGGGGGCATCTACTGAGGCCACAAAGAAGGGGTATTTTATATGGGGGAAGGGGGGAGAGGAACACTATGGGGGCTTCTACTAGGGCCACAAAGAAGGGGTATTTTATATGGAGGGCTCTGTATACCGGCATTTTTTACTGGGGCACATTATGGTGGGTACTATGGGGAACGGGAGAAATAAGTACTATGGGCTCATCTATGGGGGGGACTAAGAAGGGGTATTTTATACTTGCAAATTATGGGGGACACTGAGGGCATCTACTGGGGCACTATATATTGGGCATTTTATACTGGTACATTATGGGGGCACTAGGAAGAAGGGAGGAGAGGAGTACTATGGGGCATTTACTGGGGGCACTATATAGGGGTATTTTATACTGGCACATTATGGGGGCACTATGGAGACACTATCTCAACTAGGGGCATTAATAGAGTGTATTTTTTTCACTGGCACATTATAAGGAGAATTATTACTACTGGGGGCATTATGATGGTCTTTATTACTACTGAGGGTCTATGGGGAACATGATTACTAATATGGGCACTATAGGAGCATTATTACTTCTGGGGCACAGTGGGGACATGGGGGCACTGTAAGAGCACTATTACTACCATGTGTGCTCTCGCAGAGAATTATTCCTATTGGTGGGACTTTTGGCAGCACTATTACTGTGGGGGCACCTTGGCACAGTATCAGCTTACCACAATTATTTTTGGGGGATGTTATGTTTACACTATTAGTGTCAGAGGCACTATTTGCTGGGCACAGTTATTTTAAGGCACTGTGTGCCAAAAATTATTGAAGGGCACTATCTACATGGTACTACTATTATCAGGGGGTTTATCTGTTTCTGCAGTATAGTATTGTGGAGCACAGCGGCACAGTATTGGGGGTGGTAGGATGATTTGTCCAGAAAATGAGAGGATGATGGAAAAATAGTAAACTAAGATTTTGTTTGTCAAACTGCAGAGATGAGAAATGTCTGAAAATGGTGATCTGGTCTGAAGGTCTGAAAGGAGAAGATGAAGAAAGAGAACATCTACATCAAAGAGACGTCACTGGATGTAAGAGGTATGTGGAGCTGTATTATCTTGTATGTAGGGGTGGATGGAGGGGTTAGTAGTACAGTACTATCTGCATATTCAAAAAAAAAAAAAGCAATCTGCAAAATACTATATATTTGTGTCAGAAGTTGTGCTTTTTTAATTTTCTGAATAATGATACAGACATTTTATTTGATACTTTTGTGCTGATTCTTTTTTTTCTCTCTATATTAAAGGACACTATAGTCACCAGAACCACAACAGCTAAACGTAGTAGTTCTGGAGTCTATAGCGCGTCTCTGCAAGCTTTTTTATGTAAACACTGCCAAGGAACACCTCTAGTGGCCGCTCATCATTATTAACGTTTACTACTCTACGAGGTGTGTGGATTTTTGTGTGTGTGTGTGTTCTGGTGGAGGGCATGATTGCATGCTAGGGTGTGGGAAGGTGGGATCCAGGGGGCCCAAGTAAATTCTTGTCCAGGGTCCAATCAATATTAAAGACAGCCCTGACTTTAGTGTCCTGTTCAGTTCTTTTTTTCCTACCCTAACGCTGCTTTGTGGATGGTACGAAGCATGTAAGGCCTGTTCTACACTCAAAACCTTCATCATCTCCTGCATCACTTCACTTGTGAAGTGAACACCTCTGTCACTTTCAATGGTCTCAGGTACCTCATACCTGCGTACAACTTCGGCCATAATCTTCTTTGCTGTGGTATTAGCTACTGGGTATACTTCTGGCCATCCTGAAAACAAGTCATCACACACCAATACATACTCATACAGGCCCACCTTGGGTAGTTGAATGTAGTCTGCAAGTATTCCCCGCATGGTTCTGTAATGTCTTAAGAACTTCCAGGGAGACAGGAGGAGTTATTTCAGTGACCTGACCTGTGTCCACTAAGGCAGGGGTCTGCCTAGGCAATTTGGCAGCCATTGTTGCCACCTGATCTGCCTTGGCTTTTACCCTTAGCCTCCTCTGAATCTGTTTTAGAGTGACCTTTGTTTTTATCACCTCCACTTAAGTTGGCGACATGAGGGCTACCATAAGATACATCACTGCTTTCCCATTTTGATGGGTTTACCTGAAGCAGTCAGATAGTCTCTGGCTTTCCAAATGGTCCAAATAGTCATGGGCTATCCCAAAAGCATACCTGAAATCAGTGTAAATGTTGGCTGTTTTTCCATCTGCATATCTGTAAGCCATTTCCACAGCCCTTAGCTCTGCTTCTTAGGCAGTGTCATGTTTAGTTACCACTGCCCAATCTGTGTAGTACCTGCTATCCTGGCCATACCTCGAACCATCCACAAAGAGCACATGATCTGGATTATCTAATGGCTGATTTACCTCTTGACATCATCTGCAAACAGTCACAAGAGGTAAATCAGCCATTAGATTTTTAAGTGCCCTAACTCTTCCCTCCCTCCTTGCTCCAGAGGCAAAAGGGTGGCCAGATTCAAAGTATTACACCTTTGAACACTGCATTCTCAAATGGCGAGCAACAAAAAGATTTTTGAGTTGAGTTGTACTTTCATGAGGAGCAAGCACTGCCACTTTGTGGTCCAGGACTATCTCAGAGCTTTTATCAAGCATGGCTTGTACAACTGCTATAGCTCTGACGCAGAAAAGGCACCTCTGGCCATGAGTCAAGTCTGGCTGAATTATATGCCACAGGGCCTTGTTGCTGGCCATGCAGATGAGGACAGCTGAGGCATGGCCATTTACTTCTGTACAATACAATCTAAATGTAATAATCTGATAGTGGTGAGTTCTGGGCCCCCTGCAGCAGTACTACCCAGGTATCCTGTTTACCCTCATGTATGAAGGCAAACAAATATCAACTGTCTGAATATAGTGGTACTGAAAAGAAAACATTTGCCAAATCACAGTGAAATGGGTAGAGGTATCAGGAACCTAAGCCAACAAGGTGTATGTATTGGGCACAATGGGGCTGTTAAAAACTGTGGCTTCATGGACAGCACATATGGTAGGTCATGTACCATCTGGTACTGGGTGGGTTTGCCCTTCTCACTTTTCTTTTTCACAGAGTACAAAAGAGTATTAGAAGGGAATGCAATCTCCTTGATAACCCTTCCTTTTTCAAAAAGTCTCGGACTGTCATGTTACACATGCATGGTTTTCCTTTTTATTCTATGTGTCCCTTCTCTCTTCCCCTCCTGCTATGATCTCTGTAAAGTCTCCTCCCCTCTCCCCCTTGCATTCTGGCTTCACTTTTCATCTCAGCCATATGTATCGTGTTAGCTGCTCACACCATGATTTTTGGACCTATCCTTTTGTTCATCGGTGTATGATCTGCATAGTTTGGAATAAACTTCTTCGCAATCTACAAGGTGTCGTTTGCATCGAGCCACTGTCAGCCAATTCAACTAAGATTGATGGTTACCGCTATCTCAGCAGAACTGTAAGTTACAGAGATCACACTTTCCATGTTTAGATTGGAGAGGCAGAACAGTCAAGAATTCTGTGAAAGGATCTTAGAAGATCAGCCAAATATCTTTCAAAGGATCCTTGCTAGCTATGCTTGTATAGAGAGATGTATATGGACACTGCCTGGAATATAGCAGCAAAGCACAGTGCAAACCTGCATACTCCAGCCAGCAAGCAAATCTCAGTATATGATTCATCAGTTTTAAGCACAGATTGATTGCAAGGACTGTTCATGCAACTGTCATATAATCAGCTTCTCTGTCTGTGTATTGCCATATGCATTTCTACCTGCCAGTTAATCAAAGCTCTGTATGCAAACGAAAGTTACTTTGCAGCAGCCATACTATTCCCTCTTGCTCCTCTTCCCACTGGTTGCCTAAGAAACCTGATCCCCAGGCCAGAACATTGATACATTTTTATACAAACACATACCTTGTAATTTAACCCTCTGCTTATCATCACAATGCACCAGCAAGGCAATATACAATCTGAGGAACCCAATACATAGCAAGAACCTGAACTTCCTTCAGATCAGGAGTTAGATCCTATAAGCCACATAAAACAAAAACTTTTAGTAAAACCAACTTGGAAAGTTCAATAGAACTATGAGGCTGACAAAGAGGAACCGCTATGTAACATCAGCCACATATGGTCTAACACGTTGAATGCACGTCAGCTCTGTTTTAACCAACTCATGAGGTATTGCACCTAGAGGGAGCTGTTACGCAATTGAATGCTGCTTATGAGAACTATCAAAGACTGTCTGCCAAATATGCTGATCTCTTAAAGCAGTACAACACAGTTTTGTTACAAGAATTAAAGAAATTGAATGAGCTCAATCTTGCAAGAGACAATTTAGTAATACAACGACAAAAGCAGAAGTAGAAATCGTACATCTCCATGAATCCAGATCCCATCTTTCCACAACATCTAGGCGCTCCATAAGATCTTCCAAATCCTTATGATCCACATCTTCTACTCTCAGCCAACAACTCATCAAAGCCTACGCTGATGCAGAAGCTTCTAAAAATCCAGGCAGCCTTTTGCCCAGAAGAAAGCAGAGATGGAAGCTGAAGCTGCACGGATGGAAGCTGAAGCTACACGGAAGAAAGCAGAGATGGAAGCTGAAGCTGCAAGGAAGAAAGCACAGATGAAAGTTTTGGAAAAACAATGTGAGCATGCCAAAGACATGGCAAGACTAAGAGTCTTAGAGCAGGCCACTCTGTTACATCTTATGCATCAGATTCATCACAGACCTCTTCATAACTCCATCACTCTGTCATAGCAGCCAAAGCACTCAACCAAGGTGTTTTCTCCGCACCTACTGCACTTTCTAAAGCGGCAGAAACTGGTACGGATAGAAAATACTTTCTACCTTACTATGGCACTAACCAGCTACCTCCTAAAAACCCACTACTTTACAGCTACAAACCAACACACCATTGTACTGTATGCCAGATCCAGTGTTGAACGCCTTAGCACCATTCTATGTGCCCAAGTCACTCAACATCAGTGTACTAGCCACTGCAACTAACTCTGTCCTACCTGCTACTGTATACCCAGTCTGAAAACACAGACATGTCACAGTTTGCTAAACACATGCTTCGCAGAGAACTCACTAGGACGGGCCTCACCACGTTTGATGACAAACCTGAAAATTACAGAGGCTGGAAATTCACCTTTAAAGCCACAATCAGCAAGCTAGACATCACTGCTGCAAAAGAACTGGATCTACTCATCAGGTGGCTAGGTCCCCAGTCTGCCGAACGTATCAAGAGGCTCAAAACAGTTTACACTTCCAATCCTGCTACAGGTCTCGACGCTGCTTGGGACAGACTTGAAAATAGCTTTGGCAGCTCTGAGGCCATCGAAGATGTCTTATTCAAAAGGTTGCAAGGCTTCCCAAGGATTACAGCTAAAGACAATATAAAGCGGCCCTCAAACTGTTGTAAAACTACAACTCCCACAATGCCCTGCTGTAGGCTGATTCCTGTAGGCTGTTTGGGCATGCTGGAAGTTGTAGTTTTGCAACAGCTGGAGGGCCGCAGTTTGAGGATGCCTGATATAAAGCTTCAAGAACTCAGTGATCTTCTACTAGAGCTTCAACTTGCTAAAGCTGAGACCCTCTTACCTGAGCTCAGTTACCTCGACACCCCTCGTGGCATCAACCTTATTGTCCTTAAGCTACTATATGGCATTCAAAAAAAATGGGTTAGTCGAGGATCAACTTACAAGAAAAAATACAAAGTTGCCTTTCCTCCTTTTTCCTACTTCTGTGACTTCATAAGGGAAATCGCAGACTCAAAGAATGACCCAATTTTCTTCTACGGTGACTGCAACCCTCTCAGTCTACCTCCTCCAGAACTTGCAAACACATGTATAACGCACAGAGACAGCAGGGGTCCAGTATCAGTGAAGAGGACTGATGTTCAACCTGCACCTGCTACAGTTCTTCAAAGTACTGTGCAAAACAAGAAACTTGAGGATCCATATCGCCAATGTCCCATACATAACAAGCCACATCCACTTAAGAAATACATCGGCTTCAGAGAGAAACCTCTACAAGAACGTAAGGAACGTTTAAAGGGATTTGGAGTTTGTTTCAGATGCTGTGCCTCCAAAGAACACCTTGCAAAAGACTGTAAAGGCTGTCATTAAATACATGGAATGCAGTAGTGACAACCACGTACAAGCCCTTCATCTGTACCAACACAGCTCTACTCCATCCACAGACATCCCTCCTGGGGCAAAGCATGGCGGGAAGTACATTAAACAAACTGCTGCCTCCACCTTAGTATTCTCTACATGCACTGAAGTCTGTGGGGAAGGACTTTGTAAGAAATCCTGTGCAAAGATATACTTGGTTCGTGCATACAAAAAGGGCCAACCTGAAAGGGCCATAAGACTGTATACCATTCTTGATGATCAGAGTAACCGATCTCTTGCAAGTAGAAGGTTCTTTGATCTGTTAGGCATAGTGGGAGATGCTCTACTTTATACCCCAGTGCAGGCATTACAGTCTTGGGTAGAAGAACCAGTGGCTTCGTAGTTGTTCCTTTCAAAAGCATCATGGAAATACCCTTGCCTACTATCATCTAGTTTAATCAGATCCCAACTAACAAGGATGAGATACCCACTCCTGAAGCTGTCTTGCACCATTCTCACTTGAAGGACTGTCACGATAGGTAGGTAAGCAGGGAAATAACCAAACCCAGGAAAAACAAACAGAACAAATGACTAGGCCCAAAAGCTAGGGAGAAAAGGGTCACCTCCTAGCGATCCCTAAAAGCTTTCCCTAAACTGCTGTGCCCATGTGCATACCCTTATGGTGGATATGCACATGCCCTTGTGCCTAAACCTAAACATCCTGGGCAAACCCTAAGCAGCAGGGAAGAGGCAACCTGCTTCTTCAAATCAGAAGGAAGCAAGCGTCTCCCTAGAGGCCTAGACAAAACACACAAAGGGAAGTAACAGAGAGGACTTATCTTGAGCAGAGCTGGAGAAGACAATCCACCACACATCAAGAGCTCCCAGGAAACAACTATAGCCCGCACAGGCCACTGTGGAAGGAGGGAAAAATAGCCTTACTAACAATAAAACCCAGTACACCTGAGGGAATGTGGATCCAGCTCAAACCTAAATCAAAACAAACAGAGAAGTCAGACATGTGCAGCCAGTCTGACAGATCTCCGCCCATTCACAGGGCAAGGCGTGACAAGGACATAGCTAACCAAATACCATCCTTTGATGAAAATGCTGTTACTCGGGAGAGAAATTTTAAGGGTGCAAAAGGTTCGCCATCAAATCAATGGCCCACATCATACACCTTACGCCCAGCATCTGGGTCATCATAGGCAATGTCTTCCTTAGAAACGCCAGAAAACCTTTCTCAGTTTCTTTCTTTAAAACACACGTTCTGCCAAATAGACGCACTGCTTGTTTTCCACAACAACAACATTACTACAGTGTGAAAGAAAAGCTGTTTGACAAAAGGTACGCAAGAGCGCATCATACTAGATGATAGGAAAGCATTTATCTTCTGGGATGACAACATTGGTAACACAGTGTTTAAGGTAACCACGAGAGACAACTAGTTAGCAGCCACGATGGAAGACAAAGAATTCTTGAGAACCATGAGTAAAGAGTTCTACCAAGATGATTACAACAGCTGGGTGGCACTGCTACCATTTCGCACCCCAAGGAAGAAAATTCCAAATAATAGACAACATACAGATTTATGGTTCATCTCTTTAGAGCTCAACCTGAACTGGAAACCGGAGGTGAAGAAACATTTTGTTGACTTTATGAAGCAGGTGTTTGAGAGAGATCATGCTGAGCCTACACCCCCTCTTACAGAAGGAGAAGAATCCTGGTACCTCCCATGTTTTGGTGTCTACCATCCTCGCAAGCCTGATCAGATTAGGGTGGTCTTTGACTCAAGCGCTCGCCATGAAGGCGTTTCTCTCTATGACAATCTTCTCACTGGGCCTAACCTGAACAACAACCTCCTAGGAGTCTTACTCCACTTTAGATAAGAGTCAATTGCCATTATAGCCGACATCCAACAAATGTTTCATTGTTTCATTGTCCTTGAAGACAATAGAAACTTTCTAAGGTTCCGATGGTACCGCAATATGGATGTCAACGACGAGGTTATAGACTATCGAATGAAAGTGCATGTTTTTTGTAATAGCCCTTCCCCCGCAGTTGCCATTTATGGACTGAGAAAAACGGCACAAGAAGGCAAACAAGAGTTCGAGTCTGATGCCCGTCAGCTTGTTGAAAAGAACTTCTACGTAGTCTCAAGTCTCTACCTACGGAAGAAGAAGCCATCGACCTTGTCACCAGAACTCAGATCATGCTCGCTACTGCCAACCTCAGACTACACAAAATCGTTTCTAACAGCAATGAGGTAATGAGAGCATTTCCTTCTGATGATCATGCTGTACTGTGTGAAGTGCTAAGGAATTCCAACTAGGGTCTGACCTTCCCCTCACGCAACGCAGCCTTGGATTGCTGTGGGATGTTAAACAAGACACGTTCACATTTCAAACATCGGTCTGTGACAAGCCCTTTACAAAATGAGGAGTACTGTCTGCAGTAAACAGTATCTATGATCCCTTGGGATTTATAGCACCCTCTACTATTCAGAGCAAGATATTACTCAGACAATTTACTTCAGAGAACACTGACTGTGATATGCCTTTACCCAAAGAGAAACAACAAAGGTGGGAATCCTGGAAGCAGTCCCTCCAGGCATTGGAACAGTTTAAGATACTACGATCTTACACTCTTGCGTCCTTGAAGAATGCCAGCGTACACCCCAACGGTGAAGGATTCGTCATGGGCAAGGCCAAGCTAACTCCAAAGCCTGCATATACTATTCCAACGCTCGAACTCTGTGCAGCCATTTTAGCTGTTGAAATTGCTGAGCTTATAAAGCATGAAACAGACTTCAAAATTGACTCCTTTGACTTTTACACAGACAGCAAAATCGTGCTAGGATACATACATAATCAAACAAGACAGTTCCATGTGTATTAGAACTGAAAAATCCCAGCAGACGTGACTTGATGCTCATTCATAGCATCAAGTCACGTCTGCTGGGATTTTTCCGTTCTACTACACGTGGAGCCTGTCCTGTCCCGTGCGGCGTGCATTCCAGCGTGTGCTGACCGACTCATCTTCAAAGTTCCATGTGTATGTCGAACGCATTAGAAAATTCTCCATTCCACTCTCCATGGCACTATGTACCCACTGATCTCAACCCTGCCGACCTAGGCAGTCGTGCAGTACCTGTTGCTGCTTTTCTACAATGTCTTTCCTACAACTGAGACGTAATTCAATTATCTCTCAGGACAAGGGACATCGCCAATACACACAGAGAGACAATGGAACAGACCTCACTACTCAACGTATACAATGTCCCACCCTTTTCAATACACATAGTCATTTAACATCCCAAAATGGCACAAATTAGACCAGGGGTTCAAGTTAGTACAAGTCCTTTGTGAACAAAAGAAGCCTGGCTGTTGAGCGGGCCCATAATCCTGGGGCAAGAGGCTGGTAGCCAGGCCCCTCCAGAACCCAGTGGCAAGGCTGTTTCGCCACAGACAGGTTCGGCCGAACTTCACAAAAAAGTTAGAGTTTGGGACCTGAACTTGACCCTGAACCCGAACCCCATTGAAGTCAATAGGGACCCGAACTTTTGAGCACTAAAATGGCTGTAAAAATGTCATGGAAAGGGGTAGAGGGCTGCAAATGTCCATATGGAGTAGGAGGTTGAGGAGGCGGTGGATGTGGCTGTGTAGGTGGAAGCAGCGGTGCAGGAGGAGGAGGTAGCCTACACTGCTTTTTGGTTTTACATTTATTTTTATTTTTTAAGTTAGGGTACACCCCAAAACATTGGGAAATATAACCTGTTATAACCCCCTCCAGTTGTGCTAAACACTCATTCACCTCCAAGGGGTAAAGGGCAAGCTCAGGCCATGTGCCCAATTTGGAGACCCAGAAGTTGCAGGGGCTGACCCCTGTCAGTCAGTTCGTGTAGGCGTGTGCATACTTACTGCCCCACCATGTCACACATCCCCGTTTAAATTATAGAGCGGAAATATGGGACAAAGTATTAAACCGTAAAAGTGGGACAACTTTTTAAAGTTTAAGCATTGAATGAAAGGATGTGTTGCGCATCAATTAATGAAGAATTTCCAAAATTTTATTCCCTGTCAAGTATGCAGAGCAGGGGTTTCTATCCAGCAAAATGTTAAAAATGTCACCTGACAATGTAATTGACGACTTTTTTTAAATTTATGTTCCTGTCACCTATAGAGGTGCCCCAGTGACATCCACCATCCATTTTGATATCTTCTCTATCAACTTTCGATGTTCTTTTCTGAGCCTACCATGTTGATCATGGTTATTGGCGAATCAGGGTTCCACACCGGAGAGGGAGCGTGAGAAAAAGAGACCAAATTTAAGGGAGATAAATTTATTAAAAAAAATTGGGATCGAGCGGAAATATGGGAAAAGTTATTGAGGCGCAAATATGGGACAAATTACAGAAGCCCAAATGTCGGCCAAAAGGAGTAAAGCGGAAATGTGGGACAAAATATTGAAGCGCAAATGTTGGCCAAAAGATTAAAGCGGAAATGTGGGACAAAGTATTGAAGCGCAAATGTCGTACAACTTGTTAAAGTTTAAGCATTGAATCAAAGGAGGTGGCGCGCATCAATTAAAGAAGAATTTCTGAAATTTTATTCCCTGTCAGCTATGCAGAGCCATTGTCAACCCAAGAATGTAACTTATTAACCTGGAGTTCCATATGGAGTAGGAGTTTGAGGAGGTGGTGGATGTAGTGGTGTAGGTGGAAGCAACGGTGGAGGAGGACGAGGTAGCCAACACAGTTTTTTTTTGTTTTCATTTTTTTATTTTTTATTATGGTACACTCTAAAAGAGTGAAATATCCAAAATACAAGAATGAGCAATTGTGCTGCAGTATAACAATGGCTGGTTAAGGCCGGTATACATGTCTATTATGCACAAGGTACGGTAAAGTCCTGTGGGATCCATGCCTTGTTAATTTCAATGAATGTGAGCTTGTCCACATTGGCTGTGAACAGACGGCTGCTCTTGTCTGTGATGACGCCCCCTGCCGTGCTAAACACATGTTTAGATAATACACTGGCTGCAGGGCAGATCAGCACCTCCAAGGCGTAATGGGCCAGCTCAGGCCATGTGTCCAATTTGGAGACCCAGAAGTTGAAGGGGGCAGACCCGTAATTCAGTACGTGTAGGCGTGTGCACACATACTGCTCCACCATGTTGGTGAAATGCTGCCTCCTGCTAAGACATTCTATATCAGCTGGTGGTGCTGGTTGTTGTGGCATGCTGACAAAGCTTTTCCACATTTCGGCCATGCTAAACCTGCATTATGAGGTGCTGGCAGTGCCCCAGCTGCGTTGGTGACCTCTTCCTCTGCCTTCTCTTTGTGCTTCCACTGTGACCCCGCTGTCAGGTGGGAATGCCACCAGCAGTGCATCTACCAGCGCGCGCTTGTACTCGCGCATCTTACGATCTCGCTCCATTGACGGAATTAAGGATGGTACGTTGTCCTTGTAACAGGGATCCAGCAGCATGGCCACCCAGTAATCAGCGCAAGTTAGAATGTGGGCAACTCGGCGGTAGTTGCGGAGACACTGCAGCATGTAATAGCTCATGTGTGCCAGGCTGCCCAGAGGCAACGAAAAGCTGTCCTCTGTGGGAGGTGTATCGTCTGTGTCCTCTGTATCCCCTCAGCCACACACCAGTGATGTCCATGAGCTGGTCTGGGTGCCACCCTGCTGTGAACATGGTTCCTCCTCCTCCTCATCCTCCACCT
This sequence comes from Bufo gargarizans, assembly GCF_014858855.1. Lineage (NCBI taxonomy): Eukaryota > Metazoa > Chordata > Amphibia > Anura > Bufonidae > Bufo > Bufo gargarizans. The sequence goes on along the minus strand of NC_058087.1, from coordinate 24,562,482 downwards.
CGTCATCCTCCAGAACTGTGCCCTGGCTGTACAATTGAGTACCTGGTGTTTGTGGGTGCAGGAACCCACCCTCGGAGCCACTTGTGACTGGCTGGAAACCCTACAAAATGATACCTCTTCCTCCTCCTGTGCCACATCCTCTTCCATCATCGCCAGCAGCGTTTTTTCAAGGAGGCATAGCAGTGGGATAGTTACGCTGAGAACGGCGTTATCGGCACTGGCAATGTTGGTGGAGTACTCAAAACAGCGCAACAAGGAACACAGGTTTCCAATGGAGGCCCAGTCATTGGTGATGAAGTGGTGCTGTTCCGCTGAGTGACTCACCCGTGCGTGCTGCAGCTGAAACTCCACTTTCCCCTGCTGCTGCTCGCACAGTCTGTCCAGCTTGTGCAAGGTGGAGTTCCACCTTGTGGGCACATCACATATGAGGCGGTGAGCGGGAAGGCCGAAGTTACGCTGCAGCGATGACAGGCGAGCAGCAGCAGGGTTAGAACGCCGAAAGCGCGCACAGATGGCCCGCACTTTATGCAGCAGCTCTGACATATCGGGGTAATTTTAAGGAATCTCTGCACCACCAAATTCAGCAAATGCGCCAGACAAAGGATGCGCATCAAACTGGCTAGTCCCAGGGCTACTACGAGATTTTGCCCATTATTGCACACCACCAGGCTGGGCTTGAGGTTCACTGGCACAAACCACTCATCGGTCTGTTGTTCAAGGCCTGTCCACAGCTCCTGCACGGTGTGGGGTTTGTCCCCCAAACAGATACGTTTTAAAACTGCCTGCTGTCGTTTACCCCTGGTAGTGCTGAAGTTGGTGGTGATGGTGTTATGCTGACCGGATGAGATGCTGGTAGAGGATGAGGAAGCGGAGTAGGAGGAGGAAGCAACAGAAGGCAAACTGAAGCGCTCTGCAATCCTCTTGGTGGAAGGACATGCGCCAAACTGCTATCAGCCTCAGGCCCAGCCGCCACTGCATTTACCCAGTGGTCCACGTATCCATAGTCAGGTGCACCTTGCCACAGATGGCGTTGCGCAGTGCACACCTGATTTTGTCCCCTACTTGGTTGTGCAGGGATGGCTCGCCTGGAAAAGTAGTGGCGGCTGGGCATGACGTACTGTGGGACAGCCACCGCCATAATGCTTTTAAAGCTCTCTGTCTCCACCAGACAGAATGAGAGCATTTCAAAGGCCAGTAAATTTAGAAATGCTGGCATTCAGGGCTAGGGATCGCGGGTGGTTAGGGGGGTACTTGCTCTTCCTGTCCAGTGTTTGGGAGATGGAGAGCTGAATGCTTACGTGGGACATTGTGGAGATGCTTGGTGACCCAGGTGGTGGTGTTGCTGGAAGATCCTCTGTTTGCAGGGTGGCAGGTGGCACTGTCACTCCAGAGGTGGATGAAGAGGCCGAGACTGCAGCAGAAGAGAAAGCAGGAGTAGCCAAGACCTTTCTTTGTTTTTGATGTGTCTACTCCACTGCAGCTTGTGCATAGCACTTAAATGACTGGTCATGCAGGTTGTGCTCAGGTTGAGAACGTTTATGCTTTGCTTCAGCCTCTGATTGCACAGCGTGCAAATCACTTGTGTCTTGTCATCAGCACATTGTCTGAAGAACTGCCACGCCAAGGAACTCCTTGGAGCTGGCTTTGGTGGGCTTGGTCCCTTGCTGCGGTGGGCAGTAGCAGGTCTCCTGTCAAGAGGACGGCCGCTCCGCTTTTGGACCCTGCTCCCTCTTCTGCTATGCTAGTGGCTGTGTGCGACCACCGCCTCTTCCTCCGAACTACATAGATCACTTTCATGACCTTGATTGCATGTGGGGTCGAGGACCTCATCGTCCTCCACATCATCTTACACCCAGTCTTCACCCCTACCCTCCTTGTCGGTCTGCACACTTTCAAAAGCCCCAGCAGTTGGCACCTGTGTTTCATCATCATCCGAGACGTGCTGCGATGGTCCTCCCATGTACTCATCTTGAAAGACAAGTGGTTGGGCATCGGTGCACTCAATCTCTTCCACTTCTGGGGCAGGGCTAGGTGGATGGCCCTGGGAAACCCTGCTAACAGAGTCATCAAAAATCAGAAGAGAGTGCTGCATGACTTGGGTCTCAGACTGCTTGGCTGATTTGCAAGGAGGTGAGGTGAAAGACTGATGGTCATGGGCTGCAGGTGCCAACTCTGATCTTTTAGCAGGAGACTGGGTAGGAGACAATGTGAAGGAACTGGAGCCACTGTCAGCAACCCAATGTACTATCGCCTCTACTTGTTCAGGCCTCACCATTCGTAGAGCCGCATTAGGCCCGACCAAATACCGTTGCAGGTTCTGTCGCCTACTCTCACCTGAGGATGGGGTTTCACTTGTGCGTGTAGCTGGCACAGATTGACCACGTCCTCTCCCTGCAACATGAGCACTACCAGCAGCACCACGACCTGGGCCACGTCCCTTATTTGATGCTCTCCTCATATTTCTCAAATTTAAGCTCTTGCCCTAAATGGGTGTTTAATTAATAGTAGAATAGAACAACAGTATGTACAGGGTGTATCTCACACGCCCTGAACCAGACTAGGCCTCAATTAAATTTGCTGGCCCAAAATGGCTGTATTTTAAATACCTGAAGAGAACGCCTGTATATAAAGGTTGTATCTCACACACCCTGATTTGTGCACAAAATGGCTGTATTTAAAATATCTGTATATAACCCAAATATATAAAGGGTGTATCTCACAATGACATCTGCAGCAAATGCTGCCAATTTTTTATTTTTTTTTGCCAAAATGGGTATTTGTTTAATAACTGAATATGACAGCAGTATATAACCCTGGAATTTCAAACGTCTTGATGCTGCAAGGGCGCAGCAATTGTGTATTTTGCCCAAAAAAGGGTGTTTTATTAATAGAAGAATATAACCCCTGTATAAAAAGGGTGTATCTCACATGCCCTGACCCATACTAGGCCACAATTAAATATTTGTGCCCAAAATGTCTGAATTTAAAATAACAGAATATAATGCAAATATATAAAGTATGTAACTCAGACGCCCTGACCCACACTAGACCGCAATTAAAGATTTGTGCCCAAAATGGCTGTATTTCAAATAACTGAATATAACCAAAATATATAAAGGGTGTATCTCACACACCCTGACCCACACTAGGCCGCAATAAAAGATTTGTGCACAAAATGGCTGTATTTCAAATAACTGAATATAACCCAAATATGTTGCAGAAAGCTGGAACTTATAAATAAACATCCGACTGGCTTGATCCGAAACTAAGGAGCATATGGGTGAGCCCTAGAACTCTCCCTGACTGCTATGCCCATGCAAGGGTCTCTATGGTAGACGATTGCATGCCCACGTACCTAATACTGTGTGACAACTGAAAACCCTATAATAGTGAGGGGACACGACCACCGGCTCCCTGCTCTTAATACGGACGGAGTCAGGGTCACCTAGAATCAAGCCAGCAAGGAAACACAAATAAAGGAAAAATACTTATCTGAGGAAACAGCAGCAGCAGCCTCCAGCAGTGAACACCTCATCAAGGAAGTAGTATAAACCGCAAAGTGAGGCAGTATGGGAGAGAATATAAAAGGAGACAATTAGTCTAAATAGGTGACACCTGGGAGAAGGAAAGGAGATGGCAAAGTGAAACCAAAACAAAGAACATCATGCAAGAGGTAGAGAAGAACGTCTGCCAGACCTTCTCACAGAACTGGCGGTGACACTCACATGCCCTGACCCACACTAGGCCGCAATTAAATATTTGTGCACAAAATGGCTGTATTTCAAATATCTGAATATAACCCAAATATATAAAGAGTGCATCTCACAATGACATCTACAGCTGCCAAATTTTTATTTTTTTGCCCAAACGGGTGTTTGTTTAATAACTGAATATGACAGCAGTATATAACCCTGGAATTTCAAGCATCTTGAGGCTGCAAGGGCGCAACAATTGTGTGTTTTGCCCAAAAAAGGGTGTTTTATTAATAGAAGAATATAACCCCTGTATAAAAAGGGTGTATCTCACATGCCCTGACCGACACTAGGCCACAATGAAAGATTTGTGCCCAAAATGGCTGTATTTCAAATAACTGAATATAACCCCTGTATATATAGGGTGTATCTCACAATGACATCTGCAGCAAAGGCTGCCAACACATTTTTTTTTTTGCCCAAACGGGTGTTTATTTAGTAACTGAATATGACAGCAGTATCTAACCC